>NW_012123376.1:2557708-2576461 GCF_000951035.1 Colobus angolensis palliatus | reverse complement strand
TGAAGTCCTTGCCCATGCCTATGTCCTGAATGGTACTACCTAGGTTTTCTTCTAGGGTTTTTATGGTAAAAATGGGTTTAAACTTCAATTGAAGTTGAATTTGAATGTAGGTAGGGTTCTAATTATTTTAGGCACATTTTCACATAAGGACTGTATTTACTTGTAGGCCAACGTAAGAAAAACTTTTATTTCTCTCCTATCATTGTCCTATTTCCCATTTCCAAGGTCAGTGTCTGATAACTGCAATAGATTTTAAATTTATCTTCAGTTTCTTCACTGGAGTTCAAGTAATCTTTGTAACATTCAAATTTTCATATCATATGCCTGCTTTAATGACTTTTATTGTCTTCACTAAGACAGTAAAGTCAAATTTCTTTACATGACTTTGTGATTAGCCTCATGTTTACCTTTCTACTTTTCATATCTTGCCATCCCCCTCCATGTCATATTATTGTCTTGAAAGTTTCATACTCTTTCTTATCTCTATAACTTTGCATATGTCCCTTTGTCTAAACAAATTAGGAATAGAAGGAAGCTTCCTCAGTCTGAAAAAGGGCAGTTATAAAAACCAATAGATAAAATTGTACTTAAGGGTGAAATATTGAATGCTTTCCACATTAAGGGGGAGAGTAAGACAGGGATTCCTATTTTCATGATTTATATGATTTATATTAAGCACTGTATTTGAATTGCTAACCTGTGAGATAAGGATAAGAGAAGATACAAAATATATAAAAATCAGAAAGGAATAATAAGAATATGTTTTCAGATTACCAAACAGCTACTAAAACTGGTAACTGAATATAGCAGGATATACAGTCATTACCCAAAAATATACTAGAAGTAAACAACTGGAGAAGTAAGTAGCAGCAAAAAACACAAAATACTTAGGAATAAATTTAAGCCAAAAAACCCTACAGATCATTGCTAAGAGAAGTTAAAGAACCACTCCCCCCAAAATCACGAAATATATTGTGAATTCTATCAATTTAGTGTTCTTCTAGTCACCGTGGCAGCAGGCTTTTTTGTATTTCATTCATATGGAATGCAAAGGACTGGAATATCCAAAGCAATCTTGAAAAAAGTTGAA
The DNA here is from genome assembly GCF_000951035.1 of Colobus angolensis palliatus. Taxonomy (NCBI): domain Eukaryota; kingdom Metazoa; phylum Chordata; class Mammalia; order Primates; family Cercopithecidae; genus Colobus; species Colobus angolensis. The sequence continues at coordinate 2,575,371 of NW_012123376.1, read as the reverse complement.
GCCCTATGTGGTGATACACTCCTATAGTCCCAGCTACCTGGGAGGCTGAGGCAGGAGGATTGCTTGAGCTTAGAGGTTAAAGCCAGTAGTGTGCGATGATCGTGCTTGTGAATACCCACTGAACTCCAGCCTGGGCAACATAGCGCGACCTTCTCTCCCCCACAAAAAAGAAGAACAAATTGGAAGAATTGCACTACCTGTTTTCAAGATTTACTGTAAAGCTTCAATATCAGGCTACTATAGTACTGGCTTAAGGAAAGACAAATACAGCAATGAAACAGACTAGAAAACCCAGAAACAGGTCCATACTTAAATAACAATTTCATTTTTAACAAAGGCAGCAAAGCAAATAAATGGAGAAAGGAAAGTTTGTTCAGTAAATGGTACTAAAAAAAATTGGACATCTTTATGGAAATAAACTTCCATACACCAATATTAATCTGAGACGATACCTAAATGGAATAGCTAAAACTATAAATATGTAACAGAAAACACAGGTGAGTATCTTTACAACTTGGGGAACATTAAGACCTTTTTTGACATGGCCCTTAAAAGTAATTATCATAACAGAAAAATTGATAAACTAGATATCATCAAAATTTAAAACTTTTATTCAAAAGACACCATTAAGAAATGAATAGCCAAGCACAGACTCAAAGAAAATAACCACAATTTTATGTCTGACAAAGGAATGATATCCAAAATAAGAAAATATTGAGGAGAAAATATTCACAAAACATAGATTAGACAAAAAAAAAAAAAAAATGACATCCAAGTGTGGTGGGCTGAAAAACATCCTTCTAGAGATGTCCATGTCCTGTTGGATGTAGTGACTCATGCCTGTAATTCCAACACTTTGGGAGGCCGAGGCATGTGGATCACTTGAGCTCAGGAGTTCAAGACTAGCCTGACATGGTGAGACCCCATCTCTAAAAAGAAAGAGAGAAAGAGAGAGAGAGAGAGAGAGAGAAGGGGAGGGAAGGAGGGAGGGAGAGAAGGAAGGAAGGAAGGAAGGAAGGAAGGAAGGAAGGAAGGAAGGAAGGAAGGAGAAAGAGAAAGAAAAGGAAGAAAGGAAGGGAAGAAAGGAAGGGAAGGGAATAAGGAAGAAGGGAAGGAAAGAAACACAGGGAAAGAAAAGGAAGGAAGGAAAGAAAAGAGAAAAGAAAAGAAAAATGTTCATGTCCTAGTCTTTGGAACCTCTGAAAGCTGGAAAAGGCAAGGAAACAGATTTTACCATAGAACCCCCAGACAGAACCAGCCCTACAAAACATTGACTTCAGGTCAGTGAGGCTGATTTTTGGACTTACGACCTCTAGAGCTATAAAATAATAAATTTGTATTGTTTAAACCATAAAGTCTGGCAATCTGTTACGCTACCAGTAGGAAATTAATATACTAGAATATATATTTAAAAATTCATATAACTCAGTGATTAAAAAAAAAAGTCCTATTTAAAACATGGGCAAAATGTTTAAACATGTCATAAAAGAAGACGTGAATGACAAGCATAATAAAAGTATTCAACATTACTAGTCATGAGGGAAAAGCAGATTAAAATCCCAGTGAGATACCAGTGTATACACACAATAATGGCTGAAATTAGAAAGACTGACTATACCAAATGTTGGTGAGAAGTGGAGCAACTGGCAGTTTCTTACAAAATGATCAAACAACCTAATCAGTGATCCAGCATTTCCACTACTTACCCAAGAGAGAAGAAGGCATATACACATTAAAATATTTCCACTAGAATGTTCATAGGAAATTTATTCATAGTCAAAAGCTGGCAACAACCCAGGTGTTTATCTCAAAGGAAAATGGTTAATCAAACCATTACACATTCATGTAGTAGAATACTTCTCCTCACTGAAAAGAAGCAATTGACTTGACAACATGGATGAATCTGAAAAACATAAAGTATACTTTATATAATCATACAGTATGATTATACTATGATTATAGTATATAGTATGCTTATACTGTATGTTTATATAAAGTTCTAAAAGAGGCAAAAGTATGATGAAAAAAATCAAGGGGTAGGGGGTAAAAAAATTTTTTTTAATTTTTAAAAAGACAAAAATTAGAACTGTAGTTGTCTCTAAAGATGATTGTCACCAAAAATTTAACTGAGAAAAGTGACATGGAACTTTCCAGGGTATTCAAATGTTCTATATCTTGATAGGGTTTGTGTTACACGTGTGTATACATTTCAAAACTTTTACATTTCAAAACTCGTTGAATGGTAGACTTTAAAAATAAAATTTATACATGGTGAAAGTTACCAATCTTATTTTTTAGAAAATAACTAAATATATATTGAACTATAATTGATGATTTGCATGTTAAACTGTTGAGGAGTGAAGTGTGCAAATGTGCATAGCTTTCTTTGAAATGCATCAAAAAAACAGATTCATGGAAACAGGGATGGATATATGTGTAATAAACACAGTATGTTTGATTTAGAATCCAGATGTCGGAGCCAGGTGCAGTGGCTCACGCCCTTAACCCCAGCACTTTGGGAGACCAAGGCAGGACGATTGCTTGAGCCCAGAAGTTCAGGGCCAGCCTGGGCAACATGGCAAGACCCCATCTGTACAAAAAAATGAAAAGTGAACCAGGCATGGTGGTGCCAGCTACATGGGAAAGTCAGGTGGAATGATCACCTGAGCCCTGAACGTCAAGGCTGCAGTAACTGTGTTCGTGCCACTTCACTCCAGTCTGGGTGACAGAGTGAGACCCTGTCTCAAAAAAAAAAAAAAAAAAAATTGCAGATGTTGAGTATATGGATGTATACTGTACAGTTTTTTCAGTGTGTCCATGTATATAAATATTTTCTTAAAATCTTCAGAATATAGAAATTAATTTTTGTTATGGTACTGTCTAAACCAACTTCAAATAAAATAGATTTACTTTTACTAGAAGATCAATAACTAGGTTCTGTATCAGTTCACAGTTCACATTGGAAACTAAAATACACCTTATCCTTTTAATGAATATTTATCAATTAACTAAAATTTCAAACAAGTGAGCACAGACTTGTTTTAGTACTACATTGTATACAATTTTCAAAGGCTTGCCATTTAATTCAGGTAATTTCAGCTGACATGAAGGTGATTAGGCTTCATTTATTAAGGTGTAACCATAGCAAATTAAAGTATCTTGTTTATACCTGTATTGCTTTCTGTAATCAAATAAGTATTATTTGGATATTTGAGTTTAGTTTTCAAAGATTTCATCAAGTTGTTAAAAGTACAAGTATTGCCTAAAAGCTAAATAAACTCAAATTAGAGAAAAAAACAAAACAAAACAAAAAAAACCCTAGATTTCTAGTTGTTAAATTCAGTTACCTGCTATGCATCCTCATCATACTTATAACCTCCACTAGGCATTTGTCAGATTTCTCAGAACTCCCTTCTCTTTGCTTCTTGAATCACCTGCCTTTGACTTAACTACTTTCTGGATAATCTTATCCCTTTCCACAACTTCAGTTACTATCAATAGGGTAGTGATTTCTATAGTTAGAGACGGGCTCACTGTGTTGCCCAGGCTGGAGTGCAGTGGTACAATCATAGCTCACTGCAGTTGCAAACTCCTGGGTTCAAGTGATCCCCCTGCCTCATCCTTCCAAGTAGCTAGGACTACAGACACATGCCATCGTGCCCAGCTGATTATTTTTTGTAGAGACACAGTCTCACTATGTTGCCCAAAGTGATCTCAAACTCCTGGCTTCAAGCAATCCTCCTGCCTTGGCCTCCCAAAACACTGCGTTTATAGGTATGAGCCACCATGCACAGCTGAAAATTTAACATTATTTGCATTTCCTCTTTCTTCCCTGAAACTTCCTAATGATGCAGACAAGGTTTAAAGTGTATGTGAAGGTGTAGATATGTTATATGCAGATATATGCCATTTTATATAAGGGACTTAATCAACTGTGGATTTTGGTGTCCTCAGAGTTCCTGGAACCAATCCCCCAGGGATACCAAAGGACGACCAACTGTATTTTTGATCTGTTAGTAAACTTATCTAATCATCCTACTAGCTTTTATCAACCTTTATTCCTCCTTCATTCTATCTAGAGTGCCTCATCTCACTCACACCTGCTCAGTTGTCTAGAATCCAAGTTCTTTTCTCCACTGCTATTATGGACTAGATCTCAACTGGTATTATAATTTGTTAGGAATTCTCTGTGCCAGGATTCTAAGCCATCCTCTTCCCTATTATTGGAATTTTTAAAATGATATCTGCATCAAAAACAAAAATCAATTGGTCATGCCACCTTCTTGTATTATAGTTTCTTGTTGATGTTAGAATAAAATCCAGACTACTCAGCCTAACAAACAAGACTTTAGTTCCCTTCACTGTTGGAACTAAGTCTGCCTTTCTACTACCACCATTCTCTAGACCAAATTCAACCACTTTCCTCACAATTACTAAAACTTCACATACCTTCAAGTCTGTGCTTCTGCACATGGACTTCTCTCCTATTCCTTCACTGAATCTCAGCCTCCCCATATCTACCCTATACCTTGTAGCATGAGAAATAGTGGCACTCAGATGCAGTTGCTCTGTACTCTGCTTCTAAGACATGTTGTTCAGATCTCTTTAATAGCGTTGTTCAGATCTCTTTAGTAGCATTGAACAAGTTGTATAATATATTGTTTTTGTAATTAATCCCTGCTAGAAGAGTTATCCCATGACTTATTAATCCATTAAGTATTAAACTCACATTTAGCATGTCCATTAATATCTAACTTACGGGTTTTTGAGATGTAAACTAAATTTACCCCTCTGTCCTCTGAATTTAGAACTATTAAGGAGAGACAAGAGTCAGTTACATATCTAAATATTAGCTGTAGTTCTAGTAGAGCTGATTTGGAGAACTCATCTTGGATCTGGACTTATCTGATAGCTGATCATAGTATTGGTAATGGCGTGTATCATCTCTTCCATGTGTCTCTCCCAACTAGTAATTCTTCCTCAGAAAGCTAATCCTGACTCACCATGAAAGATAGGTACAAAATTAAAAGAAAACAGTTAATGAATGTTTCTAAAATCTTTACTACAGAAGGGCCAATCAACAAATGTGTGCACATTACATTGATAGGCATGCAGATGATGAAACATCATTATGGTTGTAAAATATGTGGCTTTGTTTTAATTCTGAAATATTCCTGAAAGTGGTTTATCTTTTTAACATTAAAATAATGGTTGCTGATAAATAATATTATAAAAGTTTTTGTATGTCATTGACTGCTTTTACTTGAGCTGTTAAAACTATAGCCTTTGATGAAATTTTTTTTTTTTTTTGGTGTTTTGGGGGGTTTTTTTGATGATGAAATATTTTTTGGTTGAGTGTGGTGGCTCACACCTGTAATCCCAGCACTTTGGGAGGCTGAGGTGGGCAGATCACCTGAGGGCGGGCAGATCACCTGAGGTCGGGAGTTTGAGACCAGCCTGGCCAACATGGCGAAACCCTGTCTCTACTAAAAATACAAAAAAAATTTAGCGGGGCTTGGTGGTGGGCATCTGTAATCCCAGCTACTGGGGAGGCTAAGGCAGGAGAATCGCTTGAACCTGGGAGGCAGAGGTCGCTGTGAGCAGAAATAACACCATTATACTCCAGCCTGGGCAACAAGAGCGAAACTCCATCTCAAAAAAAATATGTGTGTAGATATATATATTTTTTTAATCCCAACTTGCAGTAAAATGTCATTGCATTTCAAGTTTTTTAGCCAGAAGATGTTAACCTGTTAGTTAAAATTCCTTTTGGGAAGTGGCATGACAATTGCAGAATTTAAAAGTAAATTATTTTCACAGAATTTTTTTACATTTAAAAAAGAGTAAGGCCATCAATACATGCTTAGAGCTGCACAGTTTTTAATAGAGTAACCTACATAAGTACATAATTTTATTGTTGCAAATTAAAATAAAGTTTTTCTGATAAAATAATATTTGTCCTAATTTAAAAATCATTTATTTTGTCAAGAACAGAATTGATGACTTTGATATGTTATCATTATTTGTTATATTATATAGCATATTTCATGCAAAAAGCCTTTGAGTCCTTCAGAATAATATATATATTAATATACTTTTTAACAAGAAAACCTAATGTGATATGATGCAATCCCTTATACATTGCAAAAATAAATGGAGCAAATTCAAGCAGGGACATACTTTAATAAATATGCTTCTAGTTACAAATGGGTTGTTTAAGATTACATATTAGCCCTTTCTAATGTTTTTATGCTCCCTAATTTATTATAACCTATTTTATTTTCATTTCTACCATGTTTTTAAAGGAAAAATTAAGTTATCTCACATTCTATACTTTAATATTTTCCAGTTGAAAATGAAGAGGAGGCTGAAAGGGTTCTCTTTTCCTATGGCTATGGTGCTAATGTTCCCACAACAGCCAAAAGACGACTAAAGCAAAGGTAAAATCAATATATATTTATTTTATTTTTCTACTCAAGCTGAATGTAATTACATTTGTGCTTTCTGATAATGTGCTGAGTTCAGTGACAAAGTCCTTTATTCTTACTCTGCATAAATATTAAATTTCTCACAAAATAAAACAGTAATAATCATGTATTTCATATATATTTAAATAAATTTAATGGTTTGTAGAATAGAAGTGTACATAAGAATTTCTGTAGAATTAGATTTGATGATGAGGACCTCATTTTTGTTTTCACATTAATTTCAGATGAGCTACAAATGCTTTGTATCAACAATATTCAGATTTAAATTAATTATGCTTCTTTTTGCTTTCTCTCATTTTTATTCACCTGCCTACATTCCTTGACATACACATTAGGGAGAGTGATAAGGGGAGTTAATGCATATATTGTGATTGAAACTATAAAGGCTTTATGAAAACCAAGAGAATATTTGGAAGATCCACTAGTTATCTTGTGAGATACTGCTTAAAAGTACATTCAGCCCTCTATATCCAGGGGTTTCACATGTGCGAATTCAACCAACCGCTCATCAAAAATATTTGAGAAAAGAATGGATGATTGCATCTATGCTGAACATGTGCAGACTTCTTTTCTTGTCATTATTCTGTAACACAATACAGTTATTCACATAGCATTTACATTTTGTTAGGTATGATAAGTAATCTAGAGATGATTTAAAGTATATGGGAGGATATACATAGGTTATATGCAAATATTATACCAATTGTATGTAAAGGACTTGAACACTCATGGATTTTGGTATCCACAGGAGGTAGGGAGTGTACACTGGAACCAGTAATCCCATGGATAGCAACAGACAACTGTATACTAACAGGAAGTTGTACCTACATTAATCGGGTTTCCAGTTGACCTGCCTGATTTTTATTCTTAACTCCTCTCTTGCACCAAAATGTATCCTACTTTGCAAAAGCATCTCACTGCCCCATTCACTACCACATCAAATCCATCAAATCTAAATATTTCTTTCAGACTTCCAAGCTCCTCCATAATGTAGCTCTACCTCTCCAGCCTTATTTGCCTCTCTACCCAAAATGCAGTGGATATACCTATTTCTCTGCCTATAAAACATCTGTTTTCTCTGTACCACACAGTAGAGCATTTCTCTTATCTCATTAGCTGTCATTTCCTGTATAATTTACCCATCTAGATGGAAAGTTCTTCGAGGTCAGCAACTACTTTTTTTATTTTTTATTTTTTATTTTTTTTGAGACAGAGTCTCACTCTGTCACCCAGGCCTGGATTGCAGTAACAGTCTCAGCTCACTGCAACCTCCACCTCCCGGGTTCAAGCAATTCTCCTGCCTCAGTCTCCCAAGTAGCTGGGACTACAGTCATGCACCACCACACTCTGCTAATTTTTGTATTTTTAGTAGAAACGGGGTTTCATCGTGTTGACCAGGCTGGTCTTGAACTGGCCTTGGCCTCAAGTGATCCACCTGCCTCAGCCTTCCAAAGTGCTGGAAACACAGGAGTGATTCACCACACCTGGTCTAGCAACTACATCTTTTTTGTTGTTGTTGTTGTTGTTTTTTGAGACAGAGTCTCACTGTGTCTCCCAGGCTAGAGTGTAGTGGCACGATCTCAGCTTGCTGCAATTTTCACCTCCCGGGTTCAAGCAATTCTCCTGTCTTAGACTCCCGAGTAGCTGGGATTATAGGCATGTGTCGCCATGCCTGGCTAATTTTTGTATTTTTAGTAAAGACAGAGTTTCACCATATTAGCCAGGCTGGTCTCAAACTCCTGACCTCAAGTGATCCACCCGCCTTGACCTCCCAAAGTGCTGGGATTACAGGCATGAGCTACCACGCCCTGCCAGCTACATCTTACTCTTGTTTATTTTTCACTTTCTCTGTCTAGCTCAGTGCAGGATACCTAGGAAAATTGTTTCTTCATCAAAACATTTGAGAATTCAAAGTTGCTTTTTCTATATGAACTGATTTAGACATTTAGAGACACTAAGAAAATGACTAATACATACACTAAGAAAATGACTCAGAAAATAGAACGTCTGTATGGCTATCTAAAATGATGTATCCTCATTAATATAGTGGTGAATGAAAAAAAAATAAAGTGATGTAGGATATAGACCACTTTATAGAAAGCAAGAAAGGAAAGCAAGTTCTAAGCCATGCTTAGAACTTATGGCTCTTACCAGTTAAACTAAATATATGCCAAATTTTGAGCAAGGCTAGACGAATAGAAAGTATCAATTTGTAGCTGGAATGTTTAATTCTGTCTGGTGAGGATTCAGATATTTCAGAATTATGTATTATTTTTAAAAAAATCAGTCCCATCCCCATTTCCTCCAAAAGTCGCAACAGGTAGCCTAGGTTATTTTGTAATTTTCAGCATATCTGTTTCTTAGTCCAATGTTGCCTAAGGAAGAATAGAACATAGTTTTGTGGGTTAGAAACTTATCAGTGGTAAATGACAGATAAAATACTAAAACTTGAAATTTAAAGGGAAAGGTCACATTCTCTTCTCTATTTTGGCTTCTGAATCCTTCAAAAGAATCTTCGTTACAAGAATAGATGGGGCTGGGTGCAGTGACTCACACCTGTATTCCCAACACTTTGGGAGGCCAATACAGGCAGATTGCTTGAGTCCAGGAGTTTGAGAACAGCCTGGGCAACATGGCGAAACTCCATCTCTACAAAAAATGCAAAACTTAGCTGGGCCTGCGGACACGTGCCTGTAGTCCCAGCTACCCTACTCAGGAGGCTGAGGTGAGAGGATTACCTGAGCCCAGGAGGTCGAGGCCGCAGTGAACCGTGATTGTCCCCCTACACTTCAGCTTAGATAGTAGAGTGAGACCTTGTCTCCAAAAAGAAAAAAGAAAAAAAGAAAAGAAAGAATTCTACTGTTAGAAGTTCGCTTTTCTTAGCCCCAAATACTGAGTTTTTTCAAAATTGCAAGCGATTATTGCTGTTGCACCTTACTATTTTTTGAAGAATTTTTTAAAATAGAGGTTGGTTTTTAATATTTAAAGTGAGGATTTAAGGAACCACAACTGATTCATACTCAAAATAACGTTAACTGTCCAAATATCCTAAAGATTCTATCACTGAGCTATCTATGTGCCTTGAACATGTGCCTAATGGGTATGCTATTAATATCTCCTGCCAGCTGGTGCCAGGCATTCTTCTCATGGTGAGCCAGAGGGTTATTTTGAGGAAGTGCTTCTCAGGTCATCTAAGCTGAATGACGGGAAAGTAAGGCTAGATATCCAAAGAGAACATTTATGCATTCCTTCATGCATTCAACAACTTTTATTGAGTGCTTACTGTATGCACAAAATCGATCAGTGGCACTAAAGATCCCAGGTTAGGGTCTGACACATTTCTGAAGTTTGCAAAGTCCACATTTGAGATCATAATGGATATTTGTGAAGAAGGCAGTGGCTTTGTGCTCTTTTTATGTTTATTTAAGATAAAAGCATTATAACCTTTGAGAGAATTATATTTAATTCTTCACATTTGAAATTAAAGGATTGGAGCCAGACGTGCTGGCATGCACCTGTAATCCCAGCTTCTGGGAAGCCTGGGGCAGAAGGATCACTCAAGACTAGCAGTTTGAAGCTGTAGTACACTGTAATTGCACCTGTGACTAGCCACTGCACTCCAGTCTGGGCAACATAGAGAGACTCCCATCTCTCAAAAAAAGAAAAGAAAAAAAACAGTGGAAACTTAAGGTGAATGATAAAACAACTCAGTCAGAATAGTAAATAAAATATATGCAAAATACAGTTTTCATTGTACATCAGCCTATACCAAAATATATTAAAGTTTCAAAAGAACTTATTTTCCAACTACTACACAATAGATTCCATTCATATTAAATTTGATTTAAAATCTTATATATTGAACAACCAGAATTAGATATTTTAGGGTAACATTTTATTGAAAGGAGGTTTCTGATTTGTTATAACAGTAATGTTTATTTTATTTTATTTTATTTTATTTTTGTTTTTTTGAAGTTGGACTCTCACTCACTGTCACCCAGGCTGGAGTGCAGTGGCATGATCTTGGTTCACTACAACCTCCGCCTCCCAGGTTCAAGCAATTCTTCTGCCTCAGCCTCCCAAGTAGCTGGGACTACAGGCACACACCACCACGCCTGGCTAATTGTTTGTATTTTAGTAGAGACGGGGTTTCACCGTGTTGCCCAGGCTGGTCTCAAGTGATCTCAAACTCCTAAACTCAGGCAATCAGCCCGCCTCAGCCTTCTAAAGTACAAGGATTACAGGCATGAGCCACCACGCCCAGCCATGTTTATTTTATAAAATTGGAAAATTACTGGTAATCCTACTATCCAAAATAACCACTCAGAAATGCACACAGATTTATATACTTTCTTACTTATTTAGGATATTATTGCTTGTAATTTAATAGTTTAATTTATTATCATAGAATTCCATTCTAAACATTTTCTTATGTCATTGTGTATTCTTCAGAAAGGTCATTTTTAATGGTTATCCAAAACATTACTTTTTAGGACTTCTGTTTTTGAGTGCTGTATTTTGATTAATAAATTGTATAGTTACTGAAAATTATCATTAGTTGCCGATTGCAACCCAGGCAGTACCACAAAATTAAAAATGAGAAAATGGATTTGAAGTGCCTGACAGATGTGTTCTTAAAGTAAATTACATAGTTAATCTTAGAGGAAAAGCCAGGGTTCTGAAATCTTTTACTAGGCACAATTTGAGTTTTCATGTAAGACAATATTGTTTTAAAATTGTACAGAAGCCTCTTGATATAATTAGTAGGAATACCCCTCAAACATGAAACTTTCTTTAATATTAGTCCATTTTTAGGAATCTCACTCTGTTACCCAGGTTGGAATGCAGTGGTGTCATCATAGCTCACTCTTATCTCAAACTCCTGGGCTGAAGCGATTCTTTTTTCTACCCTCTTGAGTAGCTGGGCACCCCATACCTAGCTAATTTCTTTATTTTTTATTTTTTGTAGAGATAGGGTATTGCTCTGTTGCCCAGGCTGTTCTTGAACTCCTGGCCTCAAGCAATCATCCCACCTCAGCCTCCAAAAGTCCTGGAATTACAGGTTTGAGTCACCACACCCAGCCTATTTTTTTAAAACTCTTTCTGGGACACAATTATAGAAAGTTACAAGGACTTATACAATTAAAGTAGATTAAAATAAAATGGACTCTCCTTGACTAAACTTGAAAATCTGAAGTAATGTTTTCCTTTCTGTTGGGATGGTTTTGAAAATAGCGAACAAGATTTTCTGGTTACATGTTTTGGTTATGCCCTTTAATCTACCACACTAAATGGTAACACCCAGGCACTAACGTGGTCTTTGTATATGCCTCTGTGTTTTGGCTAATCTGAATGTGGAAACTGTTCTAATGTTCTTAAACCTTTCAAATTGTAAGATTTACTGCATACTGTAGTTTCTCTAGTTTTATAAAAAGCTTTAAGTTAAAACTTTCACAGTTTACTGAGCTTCATAAAAAAAACAAATAAAGCAGAGGAAAGTAACAAAATTTTGTATATGATAAACATGTTTTCCTTTCCTTTATTCTCATATATATGAGTTCTCATTTTTGTCCTTGGGAAAAGTTGTACTCATTTCATTTGGGATGGCCTTAGGAATAGTTCTTTAAAAAGTTGCTACTATTCTATTCCTGACAAATTTGGAAGTGTAAACCTATAGAAGAAACTAGAAAAAGTCTCATATAACTACAGATAATCAGCATGAGATCACTATTTAGTCCTCAGTCATTTCCAGCTGAGCAGGTAGTATAAGGACCAACCTTAAGCTTTTTGAAAGTGGGATCCTTCTGGCACATGTCCCCTTCTTTACAACCATCTTCCATGCCATGCTAGTAGAGATAGAACTCTGATCTACTGAAACTGAGAAAGACCAAATAACTACTAATCATGCCTCACATATTCTTGTTCATTTGGAGTTTTGGTAATAGTAAGACACCGTACCAATATGAAGAACCCAGAACAGAGCATCAGCCCTCCATTGTGCTTTGATATCTCAGATATAAACAAAACTCTGCCATGTCCACATTGGCTAAGCTAAAAATGTTAAGAAATTGTATGTAGTAATCAGAAATACAGACTACCATGGACAGAGTCAAGACCAATAACGTATATTTGGCATCAAGAAGTGCTAAGAGAGCTAAAATGTAACCCTTAGGGAATACTAATTTGACCAAGAAACAGGTGAAATTTTTGTTTAATATTTAGGTGTACAACCAATATACTGATGATGTTAGTTTCTAGATGATATCAAAGTTAATCTTGGTATAAGTGAAAATCACATGGCAATTAATGTATTAATAATTACAAAGAAGTATTGTACCTACTTAAGTGTCCCAGTAGATAGCTTATAAAAGCATTGCTTTCTTGAGAAATTCAGTACATTCTATACCAAAAAAATAGCCTTTAGCAAGAGTCATTTTTCCTGACTTATTCATAGTTATTCTTCTTAAAGATCTTAGCGGGGCCAGGCACGGTGGTTCACACCTATAATCCCAGCACTTAGGGATACTGAGGCAGGTGAATCACCTGAGGTCAGGAGTTCAAGACCAGCCTGGCCAACATGGCGAAACCCCATCTCTACTAAAAAGACAAAAATTAGCTGGCATGGTGATGGGCGCCTGTAATCCCAGCTACTCCGGAGGCTGAGGCAGGAGAATCGCTTGAACCCAGGAGGCAGAGGTTGCAGTGAGCCCAGGTCATGCCATTGCACTCCAGCCTGGGTGACAAGAGCAAAACTCTGACTCAAAAGATTTAAAAAGATAAAGATCTTAGGACTTGTTTTCATTGTATGTTCATTGTGTTAAGGAAGCATAAACTCAGCTGTAGTTAAGCAGTTCTTCATGTCTTGTTTTGAATTTCATTTAAACACTCTTCTTTCTTTCCACTTGTAAGATCCCAGACTTCTAAAGAGGATCCACCTATAGCACCAAATCACTCACCAAAGCAATATGCCCACTTAAAGTTTTAGAAGGTTGAATATAGAAGTGGTGAATTGGTATCTAAGACATTTGCCTTCTTATTAACTTTATGCACTTTTTAATTGCTAGTTCAATGCTTAATACTGAGCATTAGTTGTATTTTATTGTTTTTCTTTAATTGCCCATTATTAGCTATAGGTGTACCTTAATGTTGAGGTGCTGCAACCTCGGAATGTGGTTTCTAACAATGTGTTCATTTGAACAAAATGCACTTACAACAAAATCAGTCAGGAGGTGTTTATGACTGTACACATGTCTCACGCCTATAATCCCAGCACTGTAGGAGGCTGAGGTGGGAGAATCACCCAAACCCAGGAGTTGGAGACTAGCCTGGGTAACAATGTGAGACACAGCCTCTACAGAAATTTTAAAAATGAGCCAATCATCCTAATGCACCTGTGATCCCAGCTATGTGGGAGGCTGAGCTGGGTCACTTGAGCCCAGGAGGTCAAGGCTGCAGTAGCCATGTTTGCACCACTGCACTCTAGCCTGGGCAATAGAGTGAGACCCTGCCAAAAAAAAAAAAAAAAGAAGATTTATTAAGTACCCACTCTGATCAGCTCTATAGTTAGATACCACAGGGGGTAAGACTCCTGTCATTTTATGAGTTGCATCTGTTTAGGGAGAAATGATTAACATACATGAAAGAATATATAAACTTTAGTACCATATCATATGTTGGGCTAGGCTGTGTCAGTCAGAGGAATAGAGATCAGTAAAGGCTGGCACAGTCAGAAATGGAGGAAGTGGAACTCAAAGGGAGCCTTTAAAGAAAATCTTCAGACTGGAGGACCAACAAAAGGCAGTGAAAGGAATACAGAAAACGTGTTTCTGAGACATTAAGTAGAGTAGACATCAATGGCAAATAAGGTTGGTTCCAGTGAGATTATAGAGGGCCTTGATATTTTTAAATAATTTTGAGATAGAGTAAAACTAACCATGAAGGTCAGATTTGAAAGCAGATGGGAAAAGGATATAGACATCAGTTCACTATGTAAAAAATACAGATGTCTGACAAACATATGAGACAATGCTTCACCTCATAAATAAATAAATTTAATTTAAAGCAGGATTTTATGTTTATAAAGTTAGTAAAACTTCCAAAGATTGACAGTGCTCCATATTGGTTGGATTATGAAGAAACAGGAGGTATGAGTGAACGTTCATTCATTCAATAGATAATTTCTAAATACCTCCTTTGTACCAAGTATTTATTGTTGAACTGTTACAGTTTTTTATATTTTCTGGATTCAAGTTTCTTAACTGATATGTGATAAAAAATTTTTTCTTCCATTCTGCAGATTGTCTTTTCACTGTCTTTTTTCCTTTTTTCTTTCTCTCTTTTGTTTTTTTGTTTTGTTTTGTTTTGTTTTTTTGCGACAGAGTCTCACTCTGTTGCCCAGACTGGAGTGCAGTGGCGCGATCTCAGCTCACTGCAAGCTCCACCTCCCGGGTTCAAGTGATTCTCCTGCCCCAGCCTCCCGAGTAGCTGGGATTACAGACGCCTGCCACCACACCCAGCTAATTTTTGTATTTTTAGTAGAGACGGGGTTTCACCATGTTGGCCAGGCTGGTCTCAAACTCCTGACCTCAAGTGATCTGCCCATCTCAGCCTCCCGGATTATAGGCGTGAGCCACCGCACCCAGCCCTTTTTTTCTTTTTCATGACAAAACTGAAATTGTTAAAATATTTTTACTTTCTTAATGGTACATTTTGAGGCCCAGAATTTTTAAATTTTGATGCAGTCCAGTTTATCCAGTTTTTTTTTATTAGTTATGCTTTTGCTGCCCTGAGAAACCTTTGCTAAATCTAAGTTTGCAAAGATTTACTCATATGTTTTCTTCTAAAAGTTTATAGTTTTATCGTCTGTATTTAGGTCTTTGATCCATTTTAGTTAATTTTTTTTGTATCATATGAGGTAAGGGCTTTGCACTGTTTATTAATGTGGCTACTAGAAAATTTTAAATTACATGTGAGGCTTGCATTATATTTCCATTGGACAAAGCTGACCTAGACCAGTGGTCTCCAAACTTTTTGATACAAATCTTTATTAGGAAAAAACTTGAGTACACACTCAGCAATATGTCTATATGTATTCATATTTATTTATAGATTATGTATGCATGTGCTATCATATGAATAGCAGGTACCTAATGATATAAAACCTACACAGAAAATGAAAACTTAAGATAATTTAACATTAAAATAAATGTAAGTAAAAATTCCCACAGTTCAACAAGTAATTTTGCACATAACTACTTTTAAAGACCACTGATCTAGATTAGGATCATAACCTCCTAAATGATTGTAGTCTTATTCCTTCTGCAGACCATCCTGCACACTGCTGATAGAGTACTTTGTCTCAAGTGCAGACCAAATCATGTTATGCCTAACCAACTTCAGGATAAAATGCAAACATACGAGGCTTTTCATAACATATCTCTGCCTATATCTCTCCAGCTTCAACCCTCACCATGCACCATATATTATTGATCTATACTATACTACTTAGAATTTTCCCTAGCACTTCATCCTCTACATATGCATTTCCCTCTACCCAAAATGCTGTTTCTCTGCTTCTTCACCAGATTAGTTAGTATTAGTTTTTATTCCTTAGTGGTATGCCTTTTCTTAGCATTTAACATACTACAGTAATTTTTAAATTTGCCTAGATGTTCCCAGTAGATATTAGGTATTCTCAGTGCCTCTGCAGATTATAGGTTTTTAATACATGTTTCTTAAAAGGAAGTGTTCATGGGTATTTTTCTTTTTTTTTTTTTGAGACGGAGTCTCGCTCTGTCGCCCAGGCTGGAGTGCAGTGGCCGGATCTCAGCTCACTGCAAGCTCTGCCTCCCGGGTTTACGCCATTCTCTCGCCTCATCCTCCCAAGTAGCTGGGACTACAGGTGCCCGCCACCTCGCCCGGCTAATTTTTTGTATTTTTTTAGTAGAGACGGGGTTTCACCGTGTTAGCCAGGATGTTCTCGATCTCCTGACCTCGGGATTCGGCCGTCTCGGCCTCCCAAAGTGCTGGGATTACAGGCTTGAGCCACCGCACCTGGCCTCATGAGTATTTTTCAAATGAATTAATGAGTATGTTTCTTCTGATTATCACCCTGCTTTTCTGTAGTCATTGATGTTCATCACCAAGAAAAAAATTAGTAAATTCCTTTATTTATTTATTTATTTTAAACGGAGTCTCACTCGGTTGCTAGACTGGAGTGCAGTGGCACGATCTTGGCTCACTGCTTACTGCAACCACTGCCTTCCGGGTTCAATAGATGCTTGTGCCTCAGTGTTCCAAGTAGCTGGGATTAAAGACATGTGCCACCACACCCAGATAATTTTTGTGTTGTTAGTAGAGATGGGGTTTTGCCATGTTGGCCAGGCTGGTCTCAAACTTCTGGCCTCAAGTGATCTGCCTGCCTTGGCCTAATTTTTTTTTACTGTTTTTGTTTTACTATAAGTATTATAATGATGAAAACAATTATATTTCTTGTTTCTGCTGTATTCTTTTGCTTAAATTTATCTTGTTTATATTTCTTTTCATTAAATCTTAATGTAATCTCTTATATCCTTAATATAATCTTAATAAATCTGACTATAATCTTTTAATGAAAGATTTTATATTATCTTTTATTCTTTTCTGTGTGTGTGTGTTTGTACTACATTAGTGGGCTAAATGGGTCTTTTAGGGCAACTGAGAAGTGTAATACCATTTCTAATATATATATGAGGAAATGTGTTTTACTGTCCTTACAACTGACTTAGAGGTGAGTTTTTAAAATGTAAACCCCATATATACTGGAGACCAATTGTACCATGTTATCGTCTACATTATTATCATTATGCATCATAAACGACATCAAAAATCATACTAATACGGTCTTTCCCATGACCATCAATTCTTAGAAAATTTTTCTCAGCAAAACTGTACTATAAACTAGTAATCAAAGCACTGTAGAGCATATTTGTGAGCAATCTGAAGATACCATAGATACTTTCCTTCTGTTTAGAGTTGATTTTCCTTACTTGGAATCCCCCAGTCAAAATCAGGGAAATTCTTGTTTGAAGAAAGTAGTCCTGGTGTTAAGGCTTAAGCACTAGCATACCAAGAATTTCTTTTTTTTTTTTTTTATTTTATTTTATTTTATTTTTTTTATTATACTTTAAGTTCTAG
>NW_012123376.1:2549931-2554898 GCF_000951035.1 Colobus angolensis palliatus | reverse complement strand
AAGAAGAAAAGAGAGAGGAATCAAATAGATGCAATAAAAAATGATAAAGGGGATATCATCACTGACCCCACAGAAATACAAGCTACCATCAGAGAATACTATAAAGAATTTCTTTTCTTTGAGACGAAGTCTCGCTCTTGTCCCCCAGGCTGGAGTGTGATGGCACCATCTCGGCTCACTGAAATCTCTGCCTCCCAGGTTCAAGTGATTCTCCTGCCTCAGTCTCCTGAGTCGCTGGGATTACAGGTGCCTGCCATCATGCCCAGCTAATTTTTGTGTATTTAGCAGAAACGGGGTTTCACCTTGTTGGCCAGGCTGGTCTCAAACTCCTGACCTCAGGTGATCCACCCGCCTCAACCTCCCAAAGTGCTGGGATTACAGGCGTGAGCCACCTCACCCAGCAAGAATTTCTTGAGTCAGTGTTTTATGACTTATATTTTTATTGGTAAGTGGTACCACCATATCTGTATAAGAACATTATGCAATTCCCAAACAAAATAAAAACACTCAAACCAAATGAACAATTTAATATTATTAAACTTGATGTCTTCAAATCATTATCTTCTTCAGATTGTTGGTAATATGTGACCTCTGCATCTCATTATTTTCTTGCATCTCTTTGTCTTCCATTTCATTCATTTGTAACTCTATTTCTGTGTAATTGCATTTGATTGTGTTTATTGTTCCATATTGAGTATACACATACATGTTCTATACCTTCAACGTGTATTTATTGAAAAATTACCATGTTTAAGTGACCCTAGTGTGAAGTTCTATGGGAGATAAAAAGATGAAAAAAGTTACATCTGACATATATGAAGGGTAAGAAAGAATAAAAATATGAATGAAGATAGCACTTAAGATTTTTTAATTAACCTAATAAAAATAGAGCTAATGATAAACTGATGCTTGCAAACATATAATAGAATCAACAGATTCAAAATACAATATTCACATTAAGGCTTATTTTATTTGTAGAAATTTTGTTATTTTAGGGTCAAATTAGAGAGAACTTGGTATATTTATATTGGGAAATGAAGAACAGTATTGTCATAAACTGTAAACTCCTTAAAAATGTAAAAACAGAGAAAGTAGATTAATGGTTCCCTAAGGTTGAATTTGAGGAGCAAAGGAGGAAGTTGGAATGTGGGGAGGATGGAGAGTAACTGGTAATGGACACAGAATTTCTTCTTGAGATAATGAAAATACTCTAAAATTATAGTGATAGTGGCACAACTTTAAATATACTAAAAAACATTGAATTGTACACTTTAAGTGGGTGAACTTTATGATATTTAAGTTGCATGTCAGTAAAATTGTGTGTCAGTAAAGTTTTTCTTTAAAAAAAAAAGTGGTTGTCAAAAAATGAGGACTGTATGCTTTTTCCATCTCTAATGCCAGTTGAAAGGATAGAATTTTAGATCTAAACAAGCAACTCAAATCACTATATAAACTTTTGCCAGAACTTATCTTTTTTATTTGGTATGAGTTCTTAGAAATAGATGTTTAGGTTGATACCTAACACTATTTTATTATTATTATTATTATTATTATTATCATTATTTTTAGAGACAGGGTCTCACTGTGTCACCCCAGGCTGGATTGCAGTGGCACAATCCTAGCTCACTGTGACCTCAAACTCCTGGGCTCAAGTGGTCTCCCCATCTCAGCCTCCCAAGTAGCTGGGACCACAGGCATGCACCACTGTGCCCAGCTAATTTTTATATTTTTTATAGAGACACGGTCTCACCATGTTGCCCATACTGGTCTTGAACTCCTGGCCTCAAGTGATCCTCCTGCCTCAGCCTCCCAGAGTGCTGAGATTACAGGCATGAGCCACCGCACCTGGTCTTAACATTTTTTAGAGTGCTATCTGCATTGCTTTATCTGATATTGGGAAATATTAAAATACAATAGAATTATTTCTGCCCTATGATTTTATTTAAACCACCGTTATCTTACTTTTTGTCATTATAAAACATTCTATCTAGGATTCCATGAATTCCACAATTCACAAATTAATAGGTTAACCTAGTATAAAACATGAAAATACAATACATATGAAAATGTTAAGTTACTGGAAATGCAGAGAGGGTCTTTGGAGCAACATGTCTTCTCAAAATTATTAGCAGTTCTTTAAAGAAAGATGCCACTTCCTCCCACCATAGTTAGAAGGAATAGATTTTATTCTTATAATTGTTTCTTAAAAGTAGAATTGAGATGTTTCACATGTAATTTTAAATACTAAAGGTCAGTGCAATAACTTATGGTAATGCAGAGTATCAGAGAAAGTGATCTTTTTTTTAGTACAGAAGCTTCGCCTTTACTATAGACATTCTCTAAGTTTTGTATATCTTTTTCATCTCTACTTTCAATTAAAAACTTAATTTTTGTTTTATATTATAACATGCATTATGTTGTTTGAAGTAAACTCTGATACTTCTCAAAGTGATAAGCTAGTTATTGTTTATCATATTTCAACTAATTTTCTGATTTGTAATCGGAAAATATTTATAAAAGGGGAGACAAGCTGTAAATTGCTGTATTGTGGTCTTTTCAAGCAAGTATTATAATGTTAACTCTCCACTTTTATAGCAAGGGCTAAAAACCGTTACTGCAGTAATCAGTGTATCATGGTTATGTCATGGAGATTTTAATGTTGGTACTCTCATAATTCTGAGTTGTGGGGTATTGTTCTTCCACTACTGGTACCCGAAAATACTATTTGACTCTATATTCTTTCTGTTAATATTTAAGTATAATTAGGAAATGATGTCTATTTTCAAGTACACAAACACATTTTGAATATTTTGGGCAGTATTTCACTTTTAAGCATTAATTTTCTCATTTCATTTGCCTAGTGTTCACTTGGCAAGAAGAGTGCTTCAATTGGAAAAACAAAACTCACTGATTTTAAAAGACCTGGAACATCGAAAGGACCAAGTAACACAGCTTTCACAAGAGGTAAATAACTTAAACAAAAGAAACCCATATAAAGAATCACAGTATTCATTTTAATTCTTTGACTCTTTTGTTTATTTTTCTGAACAGTTTTAAAATAAGCTGTTTGCTAGTACAAAATGATTTCACAATTTATGAAACTAACTGAATGTTAAGGCCATGTAAAACAACTTACAGTGTATGGCAAAACTGAGAACAAAAGGAAGATTAAATGCCCAGACTAAGTATAACTGCAGACTAGACAGACAAAGCTTTGATTTCTGAGAATATCAACTGGTAAAACAAGTTTGGCAAACTTTGGTGACATTTTCAGTTTTTTACTAATAAATCATTTTTAAAATAGGATTTTAAAATAGAGGTTTTTTACCTCTGTGTTTAATGAAAAATCACTCCTCTTGTTAAATTTAACTTTGTTTACACTTAGAAAATCAGGTTCATATTGCTTCTTTTTCTTAGCCTTATGTCGTTTAAACTATGTAAATATATATGTATGCATTTTACATAGCATTTTTTTTTTTTTTTTTTTTTGAGACGGAGTCTTGCTCTGTCGCCCAGGCTGGAGTGCAGTGGCCGGATCTCAGCTCACTGCAAGCTCCGCCTCCCGGGTTTACGCCATTCTCCTGCCTCAGCCTCCCGAGTTGCTGGGACTACAGGCGCCCACCACCTCGCCCGGCTAGTTTTTTGTATTTTTAGTAGAGATGGGGTTTCACCGTGTTAGCCAGGATGGTCTCGATCTCCTGACCTCATGATCCGCCCGTCTCGGCCTCCCAAAGTGCTGGGATTACAGGTTTGAGCCACCGCGCCCGGCCTACATAGCATTTTTAATCATCTTCTGATGTTGGGATCTAATTATATTTTTCCATACTTTTGAAATTCGAGTCATAAAACAATTTAAACCTAAGGTACTGCTTCGCTAATGTTCTTTTTATTTATTTAATATTCCTGAGTGTCAACGTAAGAAGTTGTTCTTTTTTCTTTCTTTTTTTTTTTTTTTTTTGTTGTTGTTGTTGTTGTTGTTGAGACAGGGTCTGGCTTTATCGCCCAGACTGGAGTTCAGTGGCATGATCACATTTCATTGCAACCTCCACCTCCCAGGGTCAAGTGCTCCTCCCACCCCAGCCTCCCGAGTAGCTGGGACTATAGCTATGCACTACCATGCCTGGCTAATTTTTGTATTTTTTTAGTGCAGTCAGGGTTTCACCATGTTGCCCAGGCTAGTCTTGAATTTCTGGGCTCAAGCAATCCACCTGCCTAGGGCTTCTGAAAGTACTGGGATTAGAGATGTGCCACTGCAACCAGCCAAGAAGTTAATATTTTAAAAGTTTTAAAAACGATTTCTCTTATAATAAAGGGTTTTTTAAAGTCATACGTTAAATAACATTAATATATGTCATGTATTACTTGTTTTCTTAAGGATCTGTTTATAATCTTTACGGTGTCTTTTAATACTATAACATTGAAGGATCTTTATCCTCAAATTTCAAAAGACCAGAAATACTTCATTTTATTGCAGTGCCTGACACATAGGTAATGCTCGGGGTAGACACAGTGGTGTGTTGGTAAATGTTAACAACCAGCTTTCCACGAGGGATATGAGGGAAAGCTTCATTTGGCTTGTATCTGTTGTATAAATATTCCCACAATGACTAACTTCAGACTACCAACCTAAGGTTACTGAAGATGGAGTAAAGATTGTCAGCAGCATACCAGTACTTAATGTTTGCAGCATACAGATACAACAGACATAGACTCAAGAGCACAGATGATAGTAAAATAATTTTAAATTGACAAGTTTGATTGTTTTTACCTTTGTTTTTAATAAAATGTATTTTACTATAAATTTAAATAATTTAGTTTTTAATGCTAGTTGTGTTTGATAGCCAGCTCACAAAATCCCTAAAAATTTTCAAGATTCATTTGTACTTCATTCTTTTCATTGCTGAGTAATTTCTTTTTTTTTTTTTTATTATACTTTAAGTTCTAGGGTACATATGCACAACGTGCAG
>NW_012123376.1:2524716-2549881 GCF_000951035.1 Colobus angolensis palliatus | reverse complement strand
TAGTAATTTCTTTTTTTTTTTTTTATTATACTTTAAGTTCTAGGGTACATATGCACAACGTGCAGGTTTGTTACATATATATACATGTGCCATGATGGTGTGCTGCACCCATTAACACATTGTTTACGTTAGGTATATCTCCTAATGCCATCCCTCCCCCCTACCCCCTCCCCACAATAGGACCCAGTGTGTGATGCTCCCCTTCCTGTGTTCAAGTGATCTCATTGTTCAATTCCCATCTATGAGTGAGAACATGCAGTATTTGGTTTTCTGTTCTTGCAATAGTTTGCTGAGAATGATGGTTTCCGGCTATATCCATGTCCCTACAAAGGACATGAACTCATCCTTTTTTATGGCTGCATAGTATTCCATGGTGTATATGTGCCACATTTTCTTAATCCAGTCTGTCACAGATGGACATTTGGGTTGATTCCAAGTCTTTGCTATTGTGAATAGTGCCGCAAAAAACATACGAGTTCATGTGTCTTTATAGCAGCATGACTTTTTTTTTTTTTTTTTTTTTGAGGCGGAGTCTCGCTCTGTCGCCCAGACTGGAGTGCAGTGGCCGGATCTCAGCTCACTGCAAGCTCCGCCTCCTGGGTTTACGCCATTCTCCTGCCTCAGCCTCCCGAGTAGCTGGGACTACAGGCGCCCGCCACCTCGCCCGGCTAGTTTTTTTTGTATTTTTAGTAGAGACGGGGTTTCACCGTGTTAGCCAGGATGGTCTCGATCTCCTGACCTCGTGATCCGCCCGTCTCGGCCTCCCAAAGTGCTGGGATTACAGGCTTGAGCCACCGCGCCCGGCAGCAGCATGACTTACAATCCTTTGGGTATATCCCCAGTAATGGATGGATGGGTCAAGTGATATTTCCAGTTCTAGATCCTTGAGGAATCGCCATACTGTTTTCCATAATGGTTGAACTAGTTTACAATCCCACCAACAGTGTAAAAGTGTTCCTATTTCTCCACATCCTCTCCAACACCTGTTGTTTCCTGTTTTTTTTAATGATTGCCATTCTAACTGGTGTGAGATGGTATCTCATTGTGGTTTTGATTTTCTCTGATGGCGAGTAATGATGAGCATTTTTTCGTGTGTCTGTTGGCTGTATGAATGTCTTCTTTTGAGAAGTATCTGTTCATATCCTTTGCCCACTTTTTGATGGGGTTGTTTGTTTTTTTCTTGTAAATTTGTTTGAGTTCTTTATAGGTTCTGGATATTAGCCCTTTGTCAGATGAGTAGATTGCAAAAATTTTCTCCCATTCTATAGGTTGCCTGTTCACTCTGATGGTAGTTTCTTTTGCTGTGCAGAAGCTCTTTAGTTTAATTAGATCCCGTTTGTCAATTTTGGCTTTTGCTGCCATTGCTTTTGGTGTTTTAGACATGAAGTTCTTGCCCATGCAGTTTGACTCCCATCCTTGTCGGCTACGGAAGCCCTGTGGTCTGAGCTGAGTAATTTCATGGTGTGGATGTACCACAGTTTATTTATCCATTCTCTTGTTGATGTACATTGGGGTCATTTCCAGTTTTTGGAATAAAGCTCATATGAACATGCACGTACAAGTCTTTGTATGAAATAATAGAGAAGTCCTACAAGCTGCTGCAAGCCAACTCCAGCACACTGCTGTCTGGAAGCAGAAAAGATAAATAAATGAATAACTTAAAGAAACAAATGAACCTCTGTTTGCTAATATATTGTAGATCCCTCATGTTGGCTTTAATTTCACAATAATTCTCAAAAATATTTTTTAAAAGTAAAATATTAAATTACATGCCTTCCTGAGCATTTCAGTTAATTGAAATAACAATTCCTAAATGTGGGCTGGATGCAGTGGCTCATGCCTGTTATCCCAGCACTTTCGGAGGCCAAAGCAGGAGGGTCACGTGAGCTGAGGAGTTTGAGCCTTGGCTACAAAGTAAGATCCGCTCTCTCTAAAAATAAAGAAGCCAGGTGCACTGGCTCATGCCTTTAATTCCATCCCTTTGGGAGGCCAAGGCGGGCGGATCACTTCCGGTCAAGAGTTCAAGACCAGCCTGGCCAACATGGCGGAACCCTGTCTCTACTAAAAATACAAAAATTAGCTGGGCATGATGGCACATGCCTGTAATTCCAGCTACCTGGGAAGCTGAGGCTCGAGAATCACTTGAGCTTGGGAGGTGGAGGTTGCAGTGAGCTGAGATCGTGCCATTGTCCTCCAGCCTGGGCAACAGAGGGAAACTCTGTCTCAAAATAAAAAGAAAGAATTTCTAAATGTGAACACATGTCTATACATTGTTCAGAGAAAATGTAAGAAATTAAGTGTTAAATGCTCCTACAGTTAAGTATAATTAACTTTGCATGAAACCATTTTTAAATAATCTATTTCTTATATTGAGAAAAATACTTAAATGCTGAAATATTTATGATATGAAATGGTGTAGTGCCTGGAATTTGCTTTAAAATATTTCATGAGAAAAGGAGGAAGGGCTCAACAAATAAAACAAGAATCACAAAATGTGAATAATGTTTGAAGTTGGATGACATGTACATATAGGTTTAGTACTCAGTTCTGGACTTTTGTGTATGTTTGAAAATATTTCATAAGACATTTGGAGAAAGAATCAGTAACCCTGTATTAAAGGATCTATGCCAACTTCAGTATATAACTTTTCCCTTAAGATTGAAAATAAAATATTTAAAGTATTCCATGGATTTTACTTTTTTCTGCTTCACAAAAATTATATCGCTTACTCTGAAAATAATTATATAAACTAGCTGAATGATTAGTATTAGATTGCCGTTATAACAATAGACTATTCATAATAGATGGTGAAATAATACAGAAGGAAGTTATCTCAGGATCTTTATTCTGTATTTTATGTTATTCGTTTATTTATTTTTGAGACAGAGTCTCACTCTCTTGCCCAGGCTAGAGTGCAGTGGTGCATTCTTGGCCCACTGCAACTCTGCCTTCCAGTTTCAAGTGATTCTCCTGCATCAGCCTCCGAGTAGCTGGTATAGCAGGTGCACACCACCACGCCGGGCTAATTTTTTGTATTTTTAGTAGAGACAGTGTTTCACCATATTGGCTAGGCTGGTTCAGGATCTCTATTCTTTGGATCAGTTTAAATATTTAAATCAGTTTGGCCTTTTTGATAATACACAGATAAAATACAAATAACTAATGTTAGAATTACCATTGAGTTAAATGCTATTCAGATTATGTCTGAGGTTATACGTAAGTGAACGGACAAAATGACAATGCTAAGTAATAGCCAAAATAAAAACAGATACTCCCCTTTTTAGCAGCTTTATTGAGGTATAATTGATACACAGTAAATTGCACATTTAAGGTATAGTGCAGTTTAACGTTTGGCACATGAATATACCCATGAAACTATCACCAAAATGAAGGTAATGAACACATACATCTCCCCAAAAGTTTCCATATGCCCCTTTGGAATTCTTCCCTCCCTGTCTTCCCCATCTCAGTCCCTAAGCAACTACTGATTTACTTTCAGTTACTGTAGATTAGTTTGTTTGTTTTTTATTGAGACAGAGCCTCACTCTGTTGCCCAGAATGGAGTACAGTGGTGCGATCTTGGCTCATCACAACCTCCGCCTCCCGGGTTCAAGCAATTCTCCTGCCCCAGCCTCCCAAGTAGCTGGGACTATAGGCGTGTGCCACCATTCCCGGCTTTGTATTTTTAGTAGAGATGGGGTTTCATTCTGTTGGTCAGGGACCTCGTGATCCACCTGCCTTGACCTCTCCAAGTGCTGGGATTACAGGTGTGAGCCACCAAACCCAGCCTAGTTTGTGTTTCCTAGACTTTTATATAAGAGGAATCATACCATATGTATATACTTTCATTAATCTGTCTTCTTTCATTCTGCATAATTATTTCAAGATTTATTCATACTTCACTTTTTTCATTACTGAGTAACATTTCATTGTGTGGATGTACCACAGTTTGTTTATACATTCACTTGTTGATGGGCATTGGGGTCATTTCCAGTTTTTTAAATAAAGCTCATATGAACATTCACATATACGTCTTTGTATGGATGTATGCTTTTATTTCTCTTGGGTAAATATCTAGGAGTAGACTAGCTGGATCATGTGGTAGGTGTCTATTTGACATCTTAAGAAACTGCTAAACTGTTTTCCCAGATGTTTGTACCATTTTACATTTCCACCAATAACGTATGAAAGTTCCAATTTTTCTACATCCTTGCCTTGATATGGTTAGTTCTTTTTCCTCTATAATGGGTGTGTGGTGGCATATTAGTGTGGTTTTAATTTGCATTTCCCTAATGACGAACGATTTTTGAGGATCTTTTCATTTGAGTTTCTTCTTACCCTCTGTTTGTCTTCTTGGGAGAAGTGTCTCCTCACATTTTTTGTCTGTTTTATCAGATTGTTTGTCCTCTTATTCTTGAGTTTTTAGTATTATTTATATGTTCTAAATACAAGTCATTTATCAAATACATGATTTACAAATATTTTCTCCCATGCTGTGGCTTATCTTTTCACCTCTTAATGGTGTCTTTTTATTTTTTTATTTATTTTTAGAGACAGAGTCTCACTTTGTCACCCAGGCTGGAGTGCAGTGGTATGATCATAGCTGATTGCAGCCTTGAACTCTTGGCCTCAAGAGCCTCAAACTATTGGGAGCCTTAGCCTTCCAAATACTAGGACTACAGTTACCTGCAACCACACCTGGCAAATTTTTTTTATATTTTATAGAGATGGGGTCTCATTATGTTGCTCAGGTTGTCTCGAACTCCTGGGCTCAAGTAATCTTCCTACCTTGGCCTCCCAAAGTGCTGGGATTACAGGTGTGAGCCATCCCACCCAGCCAACAATGTCTTTTGAAGAGATGCTTTTATCAAGTACGGTTCATCACTTTGTTCTTTTATGGATTGTGTTTTGGTGTTGTATTTTAAATATCTTTGCCTAACCTAGGGTCATAAGGGGTTTTGTGTATGTTTTCTTCTAGCTGTTTCATAGTTTTAGGTCTGTGATTCATTTTTAGTTTAATTTTTATATCGAGTGGAAGATATAGATTGAAATTGATGTTTGCATAATTGAAACCCAACTGTTGTGGCATCATTTGTTGAAAAACAATTGATGATTTATGTGTGAGACTGTTCTCAACTCTCTGTCCCAGTTATCTGTCTGTCTTTATGTCACTACCACACTGTCTTGATTGCTGTAGCTTTATAATATCTGGAAATCAGATAGTATTGGTCCTCTAATGCTGTTCATTTCAAAGTTGTTTAGCTGGTTTTTTCTTTGCATTTCTATATGAATTCTATCATCAGTTCGTTAATTTTTTTTCAAAAACTAGCTGTGATTTTGGCTGATATTATGTAAGTTGAAACTATAGATGAAGCAGAGAAAATTGACATCTTAATATTGAATATTCTGACCCGTGAACACACTGCATCTTTACCCTTAGTTAGGTCTTCTTTAATTTATCTTAATACTATTATTTTTTAGTTTTCACTGTATAACTAAAAACTGTCAACTGTTGGATGTCTTTTATTGTCAAATTTTTACAGTGAAAACTACTAAAATAGTAGTATTAGCAAGGTGTATGTTTTTCCATCCTTCTTCTTTTTACCCATCTGACAAAGTATGATTTTCAATTGGAGATTTTTTTAGAACCCTTAACATCTAATATATTTGTTGATATGGTTATATTCTTATCAATATGTGACCTTTTGTGTCTGGTTTCTTTCACTGAGCATACTGTTTTTGATGTTCATCCATATTGTAGCATGTAGCCAGTACTTTATCCCTTATTATGGTGGAATAATATTCTGTTGTGTATATTTACCTTAATTTGTTTATTCATTCATCCTTTGATGAACATTTAGGTTATTTCCAACTTTTTGACTATTATAAAAAGTGCTACTATGAACACACAAATACAAGCAAATGTATGAGCACCTGTTTTCATTTATTTTAAGTGTGTACCTGGGAATGGATTTGCTGGGCTCACCTTTGGTTTTTAGAAAGATATTTTCACTGGGTAAGGAATTTGAGGTTGACTTTTCTCTCCCTCTCTCTCTTCTTCAATAGTTGAAAGATGTTTCTTCACTCTCTTCTAGTTTGCATCGTTTCTGCCAAGATATTGCTTTCATCCTTATCTTTGTTCCTCTCTAGGTAATGTGTACTTATTTAGCTGCTTTTAAGGGATTTTTAGTCACTGACTTTAAGCAATTTGATTATCATTTGGCTTGCTGCAGTTTTCTTCATTTTTCCTATGTGTGGGTTTTGTTGAACATCTTACGTATGTGAGTTTATCAAATTCATAAATTTCTTAAATTTTTAAATACTTCTATCCTCTCACTTTCCTTTGGGGACTTCAATTAGACATGTATTAGGCTGCTTAAAGTTATTCTACAACAGAACAAATGATGTTCTCTTCAGTTTTTTTTCAGTCTTTTTTCTGCTTTTCTTTTGGATAGCTTCTTTTACTATGTCTTCCAGTTCACTAATCTTTTCTTTACCACTATATAATCTGCTTTCAGTTCAATCCAGTTTTTATCTCATATATTGTAGTTTTCATTTCCAGAAGTTCAAATTGTATCTTCTTTGTGTCTTTTAGGTCTCTTCCTAACATTCTCAAACTTTATTTTCTGGAACATGTGAAATATAATTTCAGTAACTTTTTTCGTATTCTTGTCTACTAATTCTATTATTTTGTCATTTCATGGCTGGCTTCAATAAAGTTGATTTATCTCATTATATATCACATTGTTCAGCTTCTTTGCATACGTAATAATTATTCACTGGATGCCAGATCTTGTAAATTTAACCTTGGTGCTAGATATTTTGTATTCCTATATGTTTTTGTTAGCTTTGTTCTGGGACATAATTAGGTTTCTTGGAAACAGTTTGATTCTTCCAAATCTTGCTTTTAAGCTTTTTTAGGCAGAAAAGGGTTTATCGTAAGGCCAATTTCTCCCCCATCACTGTAACAAAACTCTTTCAGTATTCCATGTCCTGTAAATTATAAGGTTTTCTACTTTGGCTGATGGAAATAAGCACTATGCCTTGCCCATGTTCACTTCAGAGATTGTTCCCACCAATCTTGTCTGTAGTTTTGCCCCCTGTCTTTATACATATGCAATGTTCTGTGCCAGGTGAATACTTAAGGGACACTATCTGTAAATTGTCAGAGTTCTCTCTCTTTGCAGCTCCCTTTTCTTCAATAGTCTCCCATATGAACTGTAACCACCTTTGTTTTTACTTCTATCAACAGCTCCTTAACTCAGAGAGTTTGACAGGCTCTGCCTTAATTCTCTTCCCAGCACTACAGCTTGAAAGCTGTCTCTAGGCAATAAACTCAGACAGTCATAGAGTTTACCTTGTTTGTTTCCTGTGTGTCAGGAATCACCGTCCTTCATTGCTTGATGGCCAATGTCTTTCGACCATTGTTTTATTAGTTGGTCCAGTATAAAAGAGAAAAAAAGTTATTCCTTTTTGTGTACTTGTGTACACCCACTAATTCTCAAGTAACCGCCAAGTTTAGTTAAGAATCAAGTGTCAGTGTGGAGTTTGTTAAGCAGTAGAAAATCCAGAATCATAAAGCGTGCCACATTACTGCCAACAAGAATTGGTCTTTCTTAGCTGCCTTAAACATATGCTGTCCTTCTAGTTACTCAGTAAATATTTATCAATTTCCCGCTGTATTCAACAACTGATGACAAAATAGACATGGTTTTTCACTTCTAACATAACCAACCTTATTAACAAAGGACTTATTTTCTACTGTGAGCACTCAGAGATTTATCTTTTACAACTAACTTAATTTCAGGAAGTTTGTCTAGAAAGTGGGACGTGCGCAGTCATCAGTGACCACATGGCAAGCTTTAGCTACCTGGAATTTTGTACCTAGAAGGCATTGCTAGATTTGAAAGAGGTTTCAAGATGCATAGGCAAAATAAAGTAGACCTATATGTACTAACTTTGAAAGAAATTTATACTGTATTATGATTTTTCAAAAAACAAATTGCAAAATAATTTCTTATTCTCTGTTTGGGTTTTAATATATTTATGTGTGTACATGTACACAGCATATACAGAGGATGGGATTGTGTTTCTGTTTAAACATAGAAAATGAAAAAAATCTGAAAATATGTCATGCAAAGGGGACACAAAACAACTAGTCATGCATTAGCAATATAAAATAAGCTTTATTGGTGTAAGGTAAGTACTTGAAGGAATAAAATATTTATCTCTGCCGTTTGAGTTGCCTGACCCATTCTTCTGCCTGTAACAACTGCTAGGAGTGTTCTTCCAGCATCCCCAGTGAGCCCAGTCTCTTGGAAAGAGTCTGTGGCACATGCAACTCATAGGACCCCACCTCAGCATTTTAAAAGAGGAGACTTACATACTTACCATGTGGCCCTAAACAAACTAGATTTGATTAAATTTCAAGGTCAACTGTATTTCTAAGACTTCAATGATGTTAAAAAAAAAAAAGAAAAAAAAAAAAAAACTCCACTATTTTTTGTACCACTAAGAAGAGTGGAGGATGCTGCTAATTAAACTATGATACAATGCTTTGTTATTACTTTTTTTCATTTTAGATATACTTTCTTTTAGACTTTAGGCAGTGATTTTTTATCCTATATTGCACAATTCTGTTGCTGTGTTTTTCTTCTGTTTCAATGCCGAATCCATTGTGATCTTTTTAGATACTTAAATGACAATTGTACTCAGCCTATGAAGGACTAGCCATACTCCAAACTCAATTGAAATAATAATGTGAACAGCCAAGACCAATTTTTTCATGCATGGGCTTTATCAACAGCAACTGTAAGATGTATCCTATTTTCTTAGAAGACATTAAAAACGGTATGATTTGTAGGGTTCCTTTGCCTTTCAAAATGTTTGTCTGTTATTAAAAATCCTTTAGTAGGCTGGGCACAGTGGGTCACATCTGTAATCCCATCATTTTGGGAGACCAAGGCGGGTAGATAACTTGAGGCCAGGAGTTCGAGACCTGCCTGGCCAACATGATGAAACCCTGTCTCTACTAAAAATACAAAAATCATCTGGGTGTGGTGGCATGCACATATAGTCCCACCTACTTGGGAGGCAAGAGAGTCGCTTGAGCCTGGGAGGCAGAGGTTGCAGTGAGCCAAGATTGTGTCACTGCACTCCAGCCCAGGTGATAGAGCAAGACTCTGTCTCAAAGAAAAATATCATTTAGTAAAGAACAGTGGCATCTCTTTCATTACTAGAAACACAAGGCTTAAAAAATAACACTTAGATGAGATACTACATTACCTGAATTTTTTTAATTTAGCAAGTGAACTTTAATTCTTCAGCCCATCAAAAGTCTTTCTCTTACTAGAATAATAGTAGAATAATAGTCACCAGAACCTGGGAAGGTGAAGATGGGGAATGAAGAGAGGGTGGTTAATGTGTACAAATATAAAGTTAGATAGAAGGAATAAGTTGTAGTGTTTAATTGTACAATAGGATGACTTTTTTTACAATAATTTATTGTATATTTCAAAGTAGCTGGAAGATTCTAAAGTTCCTAATACAAAGAAATGACAAATGTTTAAGGTTATTGATGTCCTAAATATCCCGATTTGATTGTTATATATTATATGAATGTATAAAAATATCGCATATACCCTATACTTGTAATTATTATGTATCAATTTAAAAATTAATAATTTTTTTAAAGTCTTTCCCCTATCCAAAACTGTCCTCTGTGCTGTCAATCGTGACTTATTTTTGAATGCCTGTTGCCTACAAGACAATGTCCAGATTCTTTAGCGTGGCATAGATGGCCAATTTGATTCTAATCTACTTCTCATCCTCATCTTCTGTCATCTCCCCTCTTCCCAAATCTTCACTTGGTGTCTGCTCCCACCACTTTGTTACCTTCGTACTTCTCAGTCTCCTATGTTGACTCCTTTTTCTCTGATTATGTCTTAAGTGTTGACGTGCCCCAGGGTTCTGTCTTGTTTGTTTAGGGGAAAAGGGGAAAAAAACAAGAAATTTGAAGTTAGGCAGACTGGTTCTATGACTTTAGGCAAGTTATCTTTTGTAAGCCTCTATTTTCCAAAATGTGAGTGGCAATAATTATATAATATTGCATGTTTGCCCCAAAATGAGAGAAGGTTCAATCTAAGATAAGCACTTAGCACACTAACTGGCATATGTTAATCACTTAGCAAATGTAGGATCTTATTTCTGTTCTACAGTTACATTCATTTTTCTCTTGCTGGCCATAATATTAATAAAATAAGTATTTTTCTTGTAAATCTGGCAATTTTTAAAGGAAATAGTAGTTCCAGAGTTGGAGTAAATAATGATTTTGCCTATATAGGAGTATTCAGAATAAGCCTGGTGTGGTGGCTCACGCCTATAATCCCAACACTTTGGGAGACTGAGGCAGGGGTATCACCTGAGGTTGGGAGTTGAAGACCAGCCTGGCCAACATGGTGAAACCCCGTCTCTACTGAAAATACAAAAATTAGCCAGACGTGGTGGTGGGCATCTGTAATCCCAGCTACTTGGGAGACTGAGGCATGAGAATCGGTTGAACCCAGGAGGCGGCGGTTGTAGTGAGCCGAGTTTGCACCACTGCAGCACTCCAGCCTAGGTGACACAGCAAGACTCTGTCTCAAAAAAAAAAAAAAAAATGCAGAATAAACAATAAAATGAATTTTAACACAATAGCAAAATTTTTAATGATAATTTTAAATAATTTCTGTGAAGAGGTATGTGGTACTAAAACTGCAATTTTGAAGAATAATCAACTGCTCTTATCAAATGTAGAAGTGTATTTAATTGCATACAAACTAAGCATTTTAGGAGACGTGAAAAACTGCATTTTTGTTTATTTTTTAATTAAGACAAGTATTCATTGGAGAATAGTATTTATATAATCATAACACAAACAGTGAATGTTCTTTTTTTTAATTTCAACTTTTATTTTAGATTCAGGGATACATGGGCAGGTTTATTATCTGGGTTTTTTGTTGGTTGGTTTTTTTGAGACGGGGTCTCACTCTGTCGCCCAGGCTGGAGCGCAGTGGCACAATCTCGGCTCACTGCAACCTCTACCTCCCTGGTTCAAGTGATTCTCCTGCCTCAGCCTCCCAAGTAGCTGGGATTACAGACTCCTGCTACAGTGCCTGGTAATTTTTGTATTTCTCTGGATATATTATGTGATGGTAAGGTTTGGAGTTTAATTGATACTGTCACCCAGGTAGTGAGCATAGTACCCAATAGTTAGTTTTTCAACCCTTGGCCCCCTGTCCCTCATCCCATTGCTAGTTCCCAGTGTCTGTTGTTCCCATCATTCCCATCTTTATGTCCATATATATGCAATGTTTAGTTCCCACTTATAAGTAAAAATATGGAATATTTGGTTTTCTGTTTCTGCATTAAATCACTTAGGGTAATGGCCTCCAGCTGCATCCATGTTGCTGCAAAGGACACAATTTCATTCTTTTTTATTGCTGCATAGTGTCCCATGGTGTATATGTATGACAATTTCTTTGTCCAATCCATTGTTTAGGGGCACCTAGGATGATTGCATGTCTTCATTATTGTAAATAGTGCTGTGATGAGCATGCGAGTACATGTGTTTGGTAGAATGATTTATGTTCCTTTGGGTTTATACCCAGTAATGGGATTGCTAGGTTGAATGGTAGCTCTGTTTTAAGTTCTTTGAGAAATCTCCAAGCTTCTTTCCACAATGGCTGAACTAACTTATGTTCCTACCAACAATATACAGGCATTCCCTTTTCTCCTCAGCCTCACCAGTTTTGACTTTTTAATAAAAGCTATTCTGACTGGTATGAGATGGTACCTCATTGTGGTTTTGATATGCATTTTTCTGATGATTAGTGATGATGAGCATTTTTTGAAAAACTGTGTTTTTGAAACAAAAGCTTCAAATTAACCAGAATTGTTATATTCAAATTAGAGAATATGAATTACTGACAAAATGAGTTTGTTGAATCAAAAAGCCAAAGTTAAGCAATAATAATACATAAGACAAAAATGAACATAAACATTTAAGAGTAATGATTCATAGTCTATTATCAATTTTCAGTAAATATTATAACAAAAATGATTATATGAATATATATGTATAAATAAAAATAGCTAGTAATTTTGAGAGCCTACTTAATGCCAGTCATAGCACTTTATGAAACCACAGAAGTTCTGCTTGGGTTAAGTGTACTTTCCAGAACATGAAACCCCTGAGTTGGCCAGTGTGTCCAGACTTCTTGAAGCCTGAAAGGAACTCTCCAACTGAGTGAGCTTCCATTAGGTTGGCAAGTGTATTAGTCAATTCTCACACTGCTAATAAAGACATACCTGAGACAGGGTAATCAATAAAGGAAAGAGGTTTCATTGACTCATAGTTCTGTAGGGCTGAGGAGGCCTCAGGAAACTTACAGTTGTGGTGAAAGGGGAAGCAAACACGTCCTTCTTCACTTGGTGGCAGCAAGAAGTGCCAAGCAAAGCGGGGAAAGCCCCTTACAAAAACCATTAGACCTTGTGAGAACTCACTCACTATCATGAGAACAGCATGAGGGTAACTGCCCCCATGATTAATTACCTCCCACTGGGTCCTTCCCACAACACGTGGGGATTTTGGGAACTACAATTCAGGGTGAGATCTGGATGGGGACACAATGCCTAACCATATCATTCTGCACCTGGACCCTCCCAAATCTCATGTCCTCATATTTCAAAACACAATCATGCCTTTCCAACAGTACCCCAAAGTCTTAACTCATTCCAACATTAACCCAAAAGTCCAAGGCCAAAGTCTCATCTGAGACAAGGCAAGTCCCTTCCACCTATGAGCCTGCAAAATTAAAAGCAAGTTAGTTACTTCCTAGATACAGTGGGGGTACAGGCATTGGGTAAATACACCCATTTCAAATGGTAGAAGTTGACCAAAACAAAGGGGCTACACGCCCCGTGTTAAGTCCAAAATCCAACAGGACAGTCAAATCTTAAAGCTCCAAAATGACCTCCTTTGACTCCAGGTCTCACATCCAGGTCATACTGATGCAAGAGGTGGGTTCCCACGGTCTTGGGCAGCTCTGCCCTTGTGGCTTTGCATGGTTCAGCCCCCCTCCTGGCTGTTTTCATGGGCTGGCAGTGTCTACAACTTTTTCAGGGAGACAGTGCAAGCTGTTAGTAGAGCTACCATTCTGGGGTCTGAAAGTGCTGGCCCCCTCTTCTCACAGCTCCGCTAGGCAGTGTCCTAGTGTGGACTTTTTGTGGGTGCTCCAACCCCACATTTCCCTTCTGCATTGCCCTAGCAAAGGTTCTCCATGAGGGCTCTGCCCTTGCAGCAAACTTCTGCCTGAACATCTAGGAGATTTCATACATCCTCTGAAATCTAGGCAGAGGTTCCCAAACCTCAGTTCTTAACTTCTGTGCACCCACCCGCAGGCCCAACACCATGTGGAAGCTGCCAAAGCTTGGGGTTTGCACCATCTGAAGCAATGGCCAGAGCTGTACATTGGGCCCTTTTAGCCATGGCTGGAGCTGAAGCAGCTGGGATGCAGGGCACCATGTCCTGAAGCTGCATAGAGCCAGGGGGTCCCTGGGCCTGGCCCCAGGAAATCATTTTTATCTCCTAGGGCTCCAGGCCTGTGATTGGAGTGGCTGTTGTGAAGGTCTCTGACATGCCCTGGGGACATTTTCACCATTGTCTTGGCAATTAACATTTGGCTCCTTGTTACATAGGTAAATTTCTACAGGAGGCTCAGATTTCTCCCCAGAAAATGAGGTTTTCTTTTCTATCGTATTGTCAGGCTGCAAATTTTCCAAACTTTTGTGCTCTACTTCCTCTTGAATGCCTTGCCACTTAGAAATTTCTTCCCCCAGAGTGTAAATTAGTTTGACCATTGTGGAAGACAGTGTGGCGATTCCTCAAGGATCTAGAACCAGAAATACCACTTGACCCAGCAATCCCATTATTGGGTATATACCCAAAGGATTATAAATCATTCTGATATAAAGACACTTGCACATGTATGTTTATTGTGGCACTATTCACAATAGCAAAGACTTGGAACCAACCCAAATAGGCTGGATAAAAAAAATGAGGCATATATACACCATGGACTACTATGTAGCCATAAAAAAGTTCATGTCCTTTGCAGGAACATGGATAAAGCTGGAAACCATCATTTTCAGCAAACTAACACAGGAACAGAAAACTAAACACCACGTGTTCTCACTCATAAGTGGAAATTGAACAGTGAGAACACATGGACACGGGGAGGGGAACATCACATACTGGGGCCTGTCTGGGGGTGGTGAGCTAGGGGAGGGATAGCATTAGGATAAATACCTAATGTAGATGACGGGTTGATGGGTGCAGCAAACCACCATGGCACATGTATACCTATGTAACAAACCTGCACATTCTGCACATGTATCCCAAAACTTATAATTTAAAAAAAAAAAGAAATTTCTTCCCCCAGATACCCTAAATCATCTCTCTCAAGTTCAAAGTTCCACAGATCTCTAAGGCAGCAGCAAAATGCCACCAGTCTCTTTGCATAGCAAGAGTGACCTTTACTCCAGTTCCCAAGAAGTTCCTCATCTCCATCTGAAACTACCTCAGTCAGCCTGGACCTTTTTGTCCATATCACCATCAGCATTTTGGTCAAAGCTCTAGGAAGTTCAACCAGTCTCTAGGAAGCTCCAAACTTTCCCACATTTTCCTGTCTTCTTCTGAGCCCTCCAAACTATTCTAACCTCTGCCAGTTATTCAGTTCCAAAGTCACTTCCACATTTTCAGGTATCTTTACATCAGTGCCCCACTATCCAGTACTGATTTACTGTATTAAGCGGTTCTCATGCTGCTAATAAAGACATAACCTGAGACTGCGTAATCTATAAAAGAAAGGTTTAATTGATTCACAGTTCCACGGGGCTGGGAAAACCTCAGGAAACTTACAGTCATGGTGGAAGAGTAAGCAAACATGTCTTTCTTCACATGGTGGCAGCAAGGAGAAGTGCAGAGCAAAGGGGGAAAAGCCCCTTATAAAACCTTCAGATCCTGTGAGGACTCACTCTCACAAGAACATCATGAGTGTAACCATGCCCATGATTAATTACTTCCCACCGGGTTCTTCTGATGGGAACTGCAGTTCAGGATGAATTTTGGATGGGAACACAAAGCCTAACCATATCAACAATTACATCAAAGAAAAATCAAAGAATTTGCAAAAATGATTCAAATACAATCAGTCTACTCTTAGGTTCCTGATGGATGTGTTATTAGCTATATGTAACATATTGAAGAAAAACAGAGAACATACTGAATACTGTAATATATGGTATGATCACTCTTGAAATCACATTTCCACTAAGTGATTAAGCTTTTGGAAAACTGGCCACAAAGTTGACCTAAGACTGATTTGGAAGATTGGGGCTGATTTAAATGTAAATATAATACTTTATCATGAAAAATGTAACTAGTACCTAGACAAATAGCAATTTTTTTTTTTTTTTTTTGAGACAGAGTCTCGCTGTGGCAGCCAGGCTACAGTGCATTGGCACGATCTCGGCTCACTGCAACCTCCACTTCCTGGGCTCAAGCAGTTCTCCTGCCTCAGCTTCCCCAGTAGCTGGGATTACAGGTGTGTGCCACCACGCCCAGCTAATTTTTTGTATTTTTAGTAGAGACAGGGTTTCACCATGTTGGCCAGGCTGGTCTCAAACTCCTGGCCTCAGGTGATCCACCCACCTCGGCCTCCCAAAGTGCGGGATTACAGGCATGAGCCACCACGCCCAGCTGACAAGTAGCTTTTATACTTTTTTGACCATGACCTATAGTATGAAGTATACCTTACATAGCAATCTAGTGCCCAAATATGTGTTATGTATTTGTGTGTGTGTATCTGAAACAATATCCTTAACATGTGGAGTACATTCTATTAGTTGCTATTCTGTTCTGTTTCTTTTTTTATTTCCTCTTTTGTTTTAACGCTGTCAGCAACCTGTGTGTGAAAACACTCATTTGGACAAATGTGTAATATTTTCTTCTTGTGGAAACCTTCATGAAAAATCGGTTTTGGAATTGAAAAAGAAAGGTGAAAAAGTAAGAGTGATTATAAAGGATGCTAGAGAAATATGGAGTCATTCGATGTGACTGTTGTATAAATATCTAGAATGCTTCCCAGATGTGTTTGTCTACTATGTATAGGAGCAAGCTAATCCAACCTCTGTATCATTTTGAATTAATACTGTGTACTGCTGAAATAATTGTTATATATCCCCATATTTTTGGCCTGTCCCTTTTCTGCCCCTTTGAGCACTCTTTGAACAAATTGTCTGTGGTTTTCTCAGTTGGTTGGAATTAGTATCATTTACAAATTTGAATAATAGTCTGTACTCTATTCCTCCAAATTATTTATAGTACACCTATATGAACTTTATTGACTTTTTTAAAGGTCTCCTATTTATGTGTTAACATTTTAATTGCTCAATTACATAGTTCTTGAGGAACTGCAATAAATAGCAAGAATTCCCATTGCAGAAACCATGTTATTTTTTCTCAAATAAATTTGTTTATTTATGGCTTTTTATACACAGAGCACTTGCCTTAGAATAATTTATAAAAGTAGTGTTACTGTAAACTGTTCTAGCCCATCATGCCATTTAGCTCATCATAAGAAATAAAGTATATTTAGTAATAATGTTTGTTAAGTGTTAGGCAGTACTAATATCAAGTTCATTCTTTCAACAAATATTTATTGAGTACCTATTATGGGCCAGGCATTTGTTCTAGGTTCTGGGAATGATTAGTGAATAAGACACAAAAATTCCTGCCCTTTGGTGCTCATACTGGAGTTGGGGAGAAACAAATGTTTTTGTCAAGTGAAATATATACTCATTTAGAACTTGATGGGTTATATGAAAAAAAACAAGCAATGAAGAAGATTGTGGACAGTTCATACTGCCTGTAGTTCCCAGCCTAGTGGGGATGTAGGAGGCTCCAAGTGAGTGCCATGGTTTTTAAGTTTCTTCTGAAAGTGGCCAAATCAGCAAGGAAAAAGGCATTAGACCTATAGATGCTGCATGAATGGAGGCATTCAGGCAAAACGCAGTCGGATATCTCTAGTATGGAAGAATCGTTGTGAAGCATATTTCTTTGTGGATAATTAGTCACATTTATCATTTGTGTGTGTGCGTGTGTACAGAGACATCAGGGCACACATACACGTGCCTTTAATACACCTTCTTTATCTTTGGGTCATAGGGGAGAGGGATTCTTTTCTGTTCACATTCTGGGTTATTTTTAATATTGCTTTATTTTCTGTTATTGGGAAGCAGTAACAATTATTGCCTGAACATGATTCTGGAAGCAGACTCACTGGATTCAAATCTCAGCTCTGGCGATTACTAGCTGTGTAAACTTGGAAAGGTTTTTTAACTTCTTTTGGTTTCAGTGTCCTCATTTGTAAAATGTTAAGTTCCAAATAAAGCAACTTTCATTGAAATATTTCCTCAAAAAATCCAGGGGTTTATTTTTTAAAAAACAGATTGTGTCTTGTAACATCTAAGGGGTGGAAAAACAGGACAGAAGAGAAAAGGTAACGTTTAAAAATAGGCAAAGACAATCTGAAAGGGCTACGTACTGTGTAATTCCAACTATATGACATACTGGAAAAGACAAAACTATGGAGTCAGTAAAACAGCAGTTGCCAAAAGTTAAGAAGACTCCACCACGCCTGGCTGGTGTCGTGCCTTCTGTGGGGTTTAGACAGATACATGACATGTGTCTGCCATTATGTTATCACGCAGAGCAGTTTCACTGCCCTAAAAATCCTGTGTTCTGCCTCCCAGGCTCAAGCAATTCTTATGCATCAGCCCTCCGAGTAGCTGGGACTACAGGCGTGCACCACCACACCTGGCTAATTTTTGTATTTTTAGTAGAGACGGGGTTTCACCATGTTGGCCAGGCTGGTCTTGCTGGCCATGTTGGCCAGGCCACAAGTGAGCCGCTTGCCTCGGCCTCCCCAGGTGTATGAGCCACTGCACCCAGCTTTAATTTATTTAAATTTCTTTCTTTCTTTCTTTCTTTCTTTCTTTCTTTCTTTCTTTCTTTCTTTCTTTCTTTCTTTCTTTCTTTCTTTTTCTTGGAGTCATGCTCTGTTGCATAGTCTGAAGTGCAATGGAACAATCTTGGCTCACTACAACCTCTGTCTCCTCGGTTCAAGCAATTCTCCCAGGTTCCAGCAATTATCCCACCTCAGCCTCCCAAGTACCTGGGATTACAGGCACACACCACCATGCCCAGCTAATTTTTGTATTTTTAGTAGAGACAGGGTTTTGCCATGTTGGCCAACCTGGTCTCAAACTCCTGACCTCAGGTGATCCACCCGCCTTGGCCTCCCAAAGTGCTGAGATTACAAGCATGAGCCACCATGCCCAGCCCACCTTTAATTTCTTTGTGTTGGTTTTCACCTTTCTCTCATATCTCCCCTTGAGTAACTTACTAGTCAGCCTTTTAAATTATTTATTTAGTATTTCAGATTATTTATCTAGTATTATCTTGGTTTAGATCCGCTGCTGGAGAGTTGGTTTGACCTTTTGGGGTTGTTATAGAATCCTGTTTTTTCATATTGCCAGAATTATTTTTCTGGTTTCTTCTCATTCGGGTAGACTGTTTTGTCTACCCGAATGAGAAAGAACTTACTTATTTCTAATTCAACTGAGTTTTTTTTTAATTTTTTTTTTTTCCCCATCGGGGATGTGACTTTATAGTTTATTACCTAGCTTTGACTCAGTGCTTTCAGTGTGAAGACTCTGTATGAGTTCCTTAGTTACAGAGAATCTTTGTGCGATGGCTTTCTCAGATGCTGTGATAGTAGTGATGTGCTGGATTTGTGAGCAGGTTCGCTGTCTCCTGTGGGGCTGGAATGGCAGAGGTCTCATGAAGCTTCTCTCATTCCCAAGTGATGTGCCCTTAAGGGAAAAAAAAAAAATCCCCAGTATTTTATTCACATGTTTGAACAGTGCAAGCTTCAGGCCAATAGGAGGTGCCCATAGGTAAAAACCAGCTTCCACTAAAGCAGATGGGTAAATGCCACACTTAATAGTG
Organism: Colobus angolensis palliatus; assembly: GCF_000951035.1. Taxonomy (NCBI): domain Eukaryota; kingdom Metazoa; phylum Chordata; class Mammalia; order Primates; family Cercopithecidae; genus Colobus; species Colobus angolensis. The sequence continues at coordinate 2,530,770 of NW_012123376.1, read as the reverse complement.
AGCAGAGCTCCCAACCTTGACAGAAGCAGCTGGGGAAGGTCTATGAAATGCACTGAGGTCTTTTCAGGGAGAAGAGAGGGAGCCACCACAGCTCTCCTTCCAGGCCAACAGGAAAGTAATCCACCTCCCAGGCACATTCCTGACCTGCTGTTCCAGCTGTTCAAATCAGAAAAGCATCTCTTTTCATCTGAAGGAATACTGATGTTCCATGTAGACTTTCCCCTATGAGCCCAGCACTGTACCTGTGCCTCTGCTGAAAAAAAAACTTCCCACAAGTGGAAAGTTCGGGGACTCAAGGCCTGCACACTGGTTTCTTTTGTCCCACACGGTGCCTCCCTAATGTGCGGCACTTCCCCTTTACCTAGAGGGCCAGACTACTGTGAATCTTGCTACTCTTCTGGGTTTAGCTGCCTAGTGGGGCTCCCACACTCCAGGATGGTACTGGAGAATATCTGCCAAGGATCCAGTGATGTGACCTGTCCTCTAGTCTCCCAGCAGCGGGTAGAGTGACGTAGACTCTGAGATTTCCTTAGTGTTGGCTTTCTCAGATGCCAGCAGTAGCAGTAAGATACTGGGCACATGGACAGACTCAAGACCTCCTGGTTAGCCAAGGTGATGCAGGCAATGGCAACAGCTGAGGGCACGCAGAATTTTTCTCCTTCCTGAGTGCTGCCTTCAGGTGTCATAATGGGCTGTGCCTGGCTACCAGCCAGGAGGTGGTGCTTGCAAAAGTGTACCAGGTGCAATGGTAGTAGTGGAATTTGTGCTTGCCTTACATTACCCAGGGCAGGCACTCTGGGGTCTCAGGCAATGGGCGGAGCTGTGGAGCCTCCAAATATCCCTGTCTGTTGTGTTATCCTCCAGGACTCATACAGTGGCAAAGCCCGGTGAGGGCTGGACCAGGCAGGTCCTCACTCAGGCTCCCCAGGTACAAGCACAAGCAGTGTCCCCTGTGGGGATCAGAGAACAGCTTTTTGGCCACTGGGGTAATGTTCCAGAGAGGAGCAGAGCTGCCTCTGGTGCACAGAAGAATCCATACAGGGAGTGGGGGCAGCAGGGAGTAGCAGGAGGCAGTAAGGCCCACTCAGCTCCCATGCACTTGGCACAGCAAGTCCCATACCCGTAGTATTCTGCTAACAGCAACTAGCTGTGTTCCAGGCAGTCTACACTTAGAACACAAAACTGCCCCAAACAATAAGCCTTCCTGCCGGTGATAAAAACCAGGCTTTCAGGCCATGCCCCTCCCTATCCGCCTGTGAAGCATGGACTTCCAGCTTCTGTACTAGAGCACACTTCATACCATCCCCCTGGTTCTGGCCAACAGGGTTGGTCTCCACTTAAAATCATATTGCAAATCTCAGGAGCTCTTTTCAACTGTGACTACAGCCTGAGTGAGGGGGCAGACTTCTGTGAGTTCCCCTGTGAGGTAAGATCAGGAATGGCTTTCCTCCATCCCCGCTGGAGTCTGGTAGTGCATGCAAAGCACATCCTGATGCCACTCCTTCTCATGTATTCTCCACGCTCGCTAAATCGGCTCCCACACTGAGTAGGATTAAGGCCTTCCCCTGTGGCCTGGGCTGCCCAACTCCACCGTGGGAATGTGTGTTCCAGTGGCTGAGTCTCCCCATCTTACGCTCTGGAGATTCAGTTTTCTATCTGGTTCACGTTGTAGGCTGTTGCCACCACTTCTTTCAAAGGATCCTTGGGTTTTTTCAGTTCTGTTAAATTCTTGTGTTGCTTCTTGTACAAAAAAGTTCACAGTGTGAATCTCTACACATACTTTGTTTTTCTGAGTAGGAGAGGTATGCTAACACTGTCTGCAGTCCACCATCATGTCTGGGTATCCTGCCTACACTACTCCCAGTATCTGCAGGTCACAGAGCCACAGAGGCTGTGGCAGAGCTACCCGGATCCTCTAGGATTGGAGGAAACAAAGCAATGGAGACAGGACCTGAAGTTGGGAGGGCAGATGCTGAGAAATTATTATTAACTGTTATCACTCTGTTACTTATTTTTGAGGTTGTTCTGATATGGAATTAAATATAAAGTAACATTTTATTTTAATTATGTTGGATATAACATTTATCTTCCATATGAATGGCTGATTTGTTACATGGACAAAACATTTCACTTTCATTGTAGTTGTAGCTCTGTGTCTAACCTTGCCAAGTGCTTAATCCAGGAAGTCTTGGTTATGGTTCATTCTGGAAAAAAAATCAGTTAACATGGATCCAGACAGTATGCTAGTATTTGTTATTTAAATCATGCTTGTATAGGTGCAAATACCAGGTCATATAAACGTGTGTGTTTGTGTGTGTGTGTGTGTGTGTGTGTGTGTGTGTACACATTACCAAATGCCAACCACCACTGAAGTGGGAAAAACAATGACTTATTTATAAATTAAATTCTGTTTATACATCAAACAAATAAGGTAATTGTTTAAATTTTTTACCTGCCGGTTGTTCCTTGAAAACTCATGAGTGACTATACATTGTTTCATTTAAGAGCTATTTGAAAATCACAATGCAAATTCTTTATACACACACACAGAGACACACACACACACACACACATACACATCCCAATCAGCAATGTTATACAATTGAACCACATTAAATTAATTTCTCAAAGGTAACTTTGAAGGAGAAAGAAGTTGCAAACACTTGAACTCAAATTCTGTTCTCTAACTCTAATTTCTGGTCCTTCCAGCTCTGCTAGTTCTTTCATTCCCACTAAATTTGTACTTTATTTGGACTTATTACAAGTCCCTATCTCATAAAACCCTGCCATATTTTTCCAATCTGTCAAGCCCCTCCTGGTTTTACTTTTCTTCCTACCTATGCTTGGACTTTATCAACCATCTGAGTACTAGAATTCACCATCTCTCTAGATTGCTTTATGGCCAAATTTATACATCAGGCTTTTCCTTGACAGTTTCTACCTTTAGCATATTATCTTACATCTGGTAGTTAGCCTATAAATAGTTAATGGAAGAAAGGAGAGAGAAAGCGAAACTTCTTAGGTTTTGCAGTAACAATACTGAAAACCTCTTGTGGAAATCTGTGTGACTCTTCCTGCTTGGAAGCATTATAAATTCATGTTATTGAATATCAAGTAGGCCCTTAACTACTGTTGCCCAGTGTTTTTATTTTTCTGTCTCCATCGCAGATCATTTCCAATCCCAAAGCTATCAGTTCTATTATCTGTCTCCTTTTCCTCTACAATTGGGTCATCTAAACTTATTTTCATCTGAGTATTTTTCAGTATCTCTCCTTACCCTTTTTCTCCTTTTTAGTACCCCCTTCAAAGTGTGTGTGTGTGTGTGTGTGTGTGTGTGCGTGTGTGTGACCAAATGCCAACCACCACTGACACACATACATACATGGGGGAGGTGGTATTGGCATAGGCTACTTTCAAAAGTTAATACCCTATCTTTGTATTTAATTTATTCTTCTCTCCTGCCACGTCAGCTACACTCTCCTCAGTGGTCACTAATGACCTCTGAACAGCCAGCATTTTCTTCTCAGAGCCTATACAATTTGATCTATCTATGACATGATATTATAAATATTCTAGAAATTCTGCCCTGTTTTGGCATTACAACACAATTCTCCCTGCCTCTCGTCCTCTAACTCTGATGGCTCTTTAGTCTATTTAGCTGATGTCTTCATCTTCTAGCCCTTAAATGTAAGTGTCCCTCGAGTGTCTGCCCTTTTCTGTGTTCTTACACCTCAGGAGAGATTCTAAAACATGAGAAGAAGTCTAGAATCAAGCCCAGTGAGTTTAAGAATCATCAAAAATTCTAGCTGGAAGAAAAAAACAATAACCCCATCAAAAAGTAGGCTAAGGACATGAATAGACAATTCTCAAAAGAAGATACACAAATGGCCAGTAAACATGAAAAAAATGCTCAATATTACTAATGATCAGGGAGATGCAAATCAAAACCAAAATGAGATACCACCTCACTCCTGCAAGAATGGCATAATGAAAAAATCAAAAAATAATAGATACTGGCATGGATGTGGTGAAAAGGGAAAACTTTTTCATTGCTGGTGAGAATATAAACTAGTACAACCAATATGAAAAACGGTGTGTAGCTTCCTTGAAGAACTAAAAGTAGATCTACCATTTGATCCAGCAATCCCACTACTAGGTATCTGTCCAGAAAAAAAGAAGTCATTATACAAAAAAGATACTTGCACACTTATGTTCATAGCAGCACAATTCGCAATTGCAAAAATATGGAACCAACTCAAATGCCCATCAATCAATGAGTGGATAAAGAAAATGTGGTATGTATATATACCATGGAATATTACTCAGTCGTAAAAAGGAATGAAATAAAAGCATTCACAACAACCTGGATAGACCATTATTCTAAGTGAAGTAATTCAAGAATGGAAAACCAAACATCATATACTCTCACTTACAAGTTGCAGCTAAGCTATGAGAATGCAAAGGTGTAAGAAGAAAGGCTACACATTGGGTACAGTGTACACTGCTCAGGTGATGGGTACACCAGAATCTCAGATATCATGACTAAAGAACTTAGTCATCTAACCGAATGCCATCTGTTCCCCAAAAACTATTGAAATTTAAAAAAATAATAAAATTCTAAGCCCAGCTACTTGGGAGGCCAAGATGGAAGGATCACTGGAGGCCAGGAGTTCAAGTCCAGCCTGGGCAGTATAGCAAGACCCTATCTCTAAAAAAAGAAAAAAAAAAAACATTACAAAACTTAGCTGAATGCAGTGGCGTACACCTATAGTCCCAGCTACTTGGGAGGCAAAAGTGGGAGGAGGATTGTTTGAACCTGGGAGACAGAGATTGCAGTGAGCCATGATTGTGCCACAGCACTCCAGCCTGAGCAACAAAGTGAGATCCTACCTCGGGGGGGAGGGGGGAAAGAAAGAAAGAAAAAAACAATTGGCCAGTTGTTGTGGCATGCGCTATAGTTTCAGCTACCTGAGAGTCTGAAGTGGGAAAATCCCTTCAGCCAAGGAGTTTGAGGCTGAAATGCCACCACACTTCAGCCTGGGCAACAGAGTAAGACCTTACCTCTTAAAAAAAAAGAATCACCTAAGGTTCTTATTTAAAATGTGAAGCATAGGCTTCTAGATTCTGCCCTCAGAGATTGTGATTGAGTAAGTCTAGAATGAAGCCCAGAAATCTGGATGACAAAGCAAGACCCTATCTCAAGAAGAAAAAAAAAAAAATAGTAATGCAAGGCTGCAATTTGAAGTAATAATGTTCTACAGTTCCATCTACCTCAGTGACTTCAGTCATCACTTCCATGCTGGTTACTCTTAAGTATTTTGACATCCCATTCATGAATTTCTCCTTACTTGGACCATATTTTGTGGATCTTAAGACCAAAAGCGGAGCTGATAATCAACTAGCATGTCCTTGCTTTTAGTTATTGAAATAATAAAATACTAACAAAAACACTGGTAAATAGCTCTACACTAAGATCCCACTGTCAATTCCACCACAGTCTCGTCTGTCCTGGCCCCTCTCCCAAGAGCTGCCTATAATCCAGCAACAAGGAGGTCATACCTAACACACAGAGTTTCACCAGTATGCTAATTGGTTGAAATGTATCAGTTAAATATTACCTCTTTTAAAGATGATAATATAATCACGTTGGAACATGAGAGAAGGAACTGGTTTTAGTGGGGAGGATTATACATTCAAGACATAAAATGATTTACATATTAGTTTGGATGGACTGGCCTACATCAAGTCCAAGATCACTAGGACTGTATTCTTCAAATCTGGCTGATTATCAGAATCTGAGACCCAACCCTGAGAAATTTTGATTCAGTACCGGACTGGGGACCACCAGAATCACTAGTAGGACCCAAAAATCACTTTTTTTTTTTTTTGGTTTGTTTTTCTGGGTTTTTTGAGACAGTCTTTCTCTGTCACCCAGGCTGGAGTACAGTGGCGTGATCTCGGCTCACTGCAACCACCTCCTGGATTCAAACAATTCTTGTGCCTCAGCCTCCCAAGAAGCTGGGATTACAGGCATGAGCCACCATACTAGGCTAA
>NW_012123376.1:2522193-2524011 GCF_000951035.1 Colobus angolensis palliatus | reverse complement strand
TACAGAAAGATTTTTGAAAACTATTGAAGGAATTAAATTCTAATTACATTTATTTCAAACATGGAAATTAGCATCACTTTTTATTCAGAGACATGTACTTTTTTCCTGACGAATGAAAATCAACTTTGGGGATTTAGAAGCCTACAAACAGGTTTATAAAGAAATATATCTGTAACATTAATAGCAGTATCATTGTATTTATTGTCCAGAGTAAGGAGGTTATAGGTTTTATGTTAAAGATACCTCCTGAAAGTAAGGTTTCTGGTCCTTAACTTTGTTTATAATGTTAAAACCTTTAGCCCGGCATGGTGGTACATGCCTGTGGTCCTGGCGACTCAAGAGGCTGAAGTAGGAGGATCACTTGAGCCTGGGAGGTCGAGGCTGCAGTGAGCTGTGGTCACGCCACTGCACTCTAGCCTAGGCAACAGAGTGAGATCCTGTCTCCAAAAATATATTTATATATTAAAACCTAATATATGTAACTACTTTCATGAAAAAATTGAACTAAAATAATTGAGACTGCTGCTATATGTTTTGTGCAATTGAAATTAAATTTGATATGTTTTGAACAGCTCATTCTAGACAGAACTTAACTACAATTCATAAATGTTCTTAGTTATTCCCTGCCACCCTTTCCCCACACACACACTTGGACTATTCTGCACTTTGAAACACAAAGCAACTTGTCAGTTCAGTTTATTCAGTTAGGGTCAGTTCTGTGAAAACAAAGCCAAGGCAATTGTTTGATTTAATTGACTAGAGAAACTGGTTATACAGGTTAGTAGCACTTAGTTTTACTTTTGTCCAGCTGCATATTTGAATGTTCATAAAGTAACTTAGTAGAATAATAAGATTCCAGTGACATTGTAATAGATTTTAAAGAATGATTACCAAAGCAAAGAAAAAAAACATGCTAAAACCAAACTATAGAAACTATTCATGGTATTTTTTTCTTTATGGCTCCACTTTCACTATAATGAAATGTGTTCCCCCAAAAAAGTTGTCTTCTTTTCTTTTACTATTCATTTACTTCTTCTTCCCCCCCCCCCCGGATTTTTTTTTCCTGGGCTGTAGTTGATATAGCTATCAGAAAATTTCCTGTACAGTTTAGATGAATAAATGCTTTTACAGAATAGTTCTCTATGTGCAAGCAGACATCCTCTAACAGTTGGTCAGCCCCCTCTTGGCTTCAGTGTCCTCCTTACCCAGCCAACCTCATGGCTGATAATTTTAACAATGTTCTCATTACTATCCTTGATTCTTTCTGCCTCCCACCATACTTTCCACTATATCCATCGCACTGTTCCCTGCTCCTTCAGTTCCTGGACTTCTGATCACTCATTATTTTATTAAAATGAGTGGAAAACCAAAAAATTGAAATGCTAAAGTATACTCTTAGGGCTTAATACTTTAAAAGTATATAGATCTCATGAACATAATGCATTTGAGGAAAAAATACAAATCATTAATTTTCCCAGGAAAACAGTAAATCTTTAATGGAACTTTTTAGCAATTATGACAAAAAGAATGGAAAAATGTTTAAACATATATAAAAGGCTAGAAGTTGATCGCCAAAGAGTATCTAAAGATCATAGAACAGTTAGGAATTCTGTCATTTTGCTTTGTGTAATAAATACCCCCTTCGTTACTCCTTCACCCTAATAATAGATATCCACCATTTGGTTGTGATTATCCAACTATAGAATACCTTTTTCAAGAACTCATTGTATACCAAAGTAGAAGCTTGCTGACACTGATAATGCTTTATTTAGTTTTGTTGTGACATACAATTACCATTTGCTTAGGAAAAAAAAAAAA
>NW_012123376.1:2521024-2521362 GCF_000951035.1 Colobus angolensis palliatus | reverse complement strand
GCGAGACTCTGTCTTAAAAAAAAAAAAAAAAAAAAAAAAGAAGAAGAAAAACAAGTAAATTTTTTAAAACTATGGTTGAGTATATATACATTGATAAAAATCCTTTGGGAGAAAACTTTGGCCTTGTGTGTTAAGAGCATTAAATAGTCATATCCCTTAGCCTAGTGTGTCTTCTATCCTGAAAAAAAATTAACAAAGCAAATACTAACTTAAGAAAAAAAACTACAGTACTGAAAATGAGAGGGATTAAGAAAATGTGGCACATATACACCATGGAATACTATGCAGCCATAAAAAAGGATGAGTTTGCGTCCTTTGTAGGGACATGGATGCAGCTG
>NW_012123376.1:2512734-2519599 GCF_000951035.1 Colobus angolensis palliatus | reverse complement strand
CTTCATTTGATATATTCCACTCGTTTTTCTTTCTTTCTTTTTTTTTTTTTTTTAAAGAAGTCCTTGGAGTTGTATTGGCTGCTCTCTCAGTGATAGCATCAGTAGGAGAATGGTCATACTATTTTCTGGAACACTGTGCCATGCATAGTGACTGTTACGTAATCGATGCTTAATAATTACTTGTGACATGCACAAAGGTAAAGGAATAAGGCAAATACTATGAAGTTGGCTGGCACCCTCTGTTTTATGTTACTTTAAAATAAATTGTTACTGTCTAGTAGCATAGTAAACAATCTTATTTCCAAGGAAAAATAAAAAATAAAGATGAAGAAGAGAAAAAAAAAGAAAATGTTTGTTGTAATATTGTTTATAGTGACATAAACTATGTAATTTTTTAATATATTGTTTATATTGACTTATCATTGATAACATTCTAAATGTCTGTTACTATACATAGTGTAAATTATGATATATTGGCTTTGGTAGGCAGTTTTGTAACCACTAATAATATAAATACCATACTCTTAACAATCTGGAAAAACGATTCTGGTATAGGTTATGTGAAAAGGCACAACATAAAATTGTATATAGTACGCTAGCAATGAACAGTCTGACAAAGGAAATTAAGAAAATAATTCCATGTACAATAGCATCAAAAAGAAAAAAGTACAACCAGGCACGATGGCTCTGGACTTTGAAAGTCCAATGCCAGGAGAATTGCTTTAGCTCAGGAGTTTGAGCCCATCCTGGGCAACATAGGGAGACTTCGTCTCAATAAAAAATAAAGTTAACTGGGTTAGCTAGGTGTGGTGGCTCATGCTTGTAGTCCCAGCTACTCGGGAGGCTGAGGTGGGAGGATTACTTGCACCCAGGAGGTAGGCTGCAGTGAGTCATGATTTGCCACTGCACTCCAGACTAGGTGACAGAGTGACAGAGTGAGTCCCTATCTCAAAAAAAAAAAAAAAAATGGAAGAAGAAAATGTTTCGGAGTAAATTAACCAAATGGACACAAGACATCCCATATTCATGGATTGGAAGATTTAATGTTGTTAGGATGATAATACTACCCAAAACATTCTACAAATTAGATGCAGTCCCTATCAAAATCCCAATGGCATTTTTTACAGAAATAGAAAAACTCATCCTAAAATTTATGTGGAATTTCAAGGAACCCCCAAATGGCCAAAACAGTCTTTCAAAGGAAAAACAAAGTTGTAGCGCTCATATTTCCAGATTTCTGAACTTACTGTAAAGCTACAGTGAGCAAAACAGTGTGCAGTTAGAATAAGGATGGACATAAAGACCCATGGAATATTAATAGAATAGAGCCCAAGAGTGTCAGGACTATTTAGTGGAGAAAGGCCGGTCTTTTCAACAAATGGGACTGGTAAAACTGAGTATCTACAAGCAAAAGAATGAAGTTGGACCCTTACCTTACACCATATTCAAAAACTAACTCAAACTGGATCAGAGACCTAAATTTAAGCATTAAAGATACAAAATTCATAGAAGAAAACATAGGAGACAATCATGACCTTGGATTTGGCAATTTCTCCAAAAGGACAGGCACAAAAACATAAAGTAGATAAATTGAACTTCATAATTATAAAAACTTGTTTATTAAAGGAGATTATCAGCCAGGCCCAATGGCTTATGCCTGTAATCCCAGCTACTCAGGATGCTGAGACAAGGGGATTTCTTGAATCCAGGAGGCAGAGGTTGCAGTGAGCCAAGATCGCACCACTGCACTCCAGCCTGGGTGACAGAGCAAGACTCCGTCTCAAAACAAGTAAGTAAAGAAGTAAATAAGATTATCAAGAAAGTGAAAAGACAACCCACAAAATGGAAGAAAATATTTGCAAATTATATATCTAATAAGACTGTATTATTAAGAATATATAAAGAACTCCTGCAGCTCAGCAACAAGAAAAATCACAATTAAAATACAAGCAAAAGACTTGGGAAGACTTCTCTCCAAAGAAGATATACAAATGTACAAATGCCCAGTATGCACATGAAATAACGTGCATTGGCCAGGATGTGGAGAAATTGAATCAAATTTCTTGCTGGTAGGAATGTAAAATCGTATCACCACTGTGGAGCTGTTGCAGTTCCTCAAAAAGTTAAATCTAGGATTACCACATGACCTAACAATTCTACTCCACTTCTAGGTAGCTACCCAACAGAATTGAAACAAGAACTCAACATATACAGTATTTGTGCACCAATGTTCATAGCAGCATTACTCACAATAGCCAAAAAGTGGAAACAACCCAAGTGTTCATCAAGAGATGAATGGATAAATAAAATGTACTATAAACATACAGTGAACTATCATTTCCCATTAAGAGAAGTGAAGTTCTAATACATGATACAACATAGATGAACTTTGAAAATGTCACACTAAGTGAAATAAGCAGACAGCAAAGGACAAATACTGTATTATTTCACTTATGTGAGGTATCTGGAATAGGCAGATTCACAGAGGCAGAAAGTAAGATACAGGTTTCTAGGGCCAAGAGGGAGGAGAAAATGGGGAGTTTTTGTTTAATGGGTACAGAGTTTCTGTATAGGCTGATGAAAGTGTTCTGGAAATAGAAGGGGTAGCTATTCAATATTATGAATGTACTTAATACCACTGAATTGTACACTTTTCACAGGATTAAAATGGTAAAATTATATTTTAAACCACATTTGTCAAAAATTTGTACCTAATGATTTGGATATCTATGTATTTGTAAAATAAAGAAGGGAATATGAAGAAATGAAAAAATTACTGAATTATGATGTGAATATTTTTAGTAGAAATAAAGCTCAAATATTTATTAAGATATATTTTGTCATATAGCTTTTCAGACTAAGACAAATACTAAGAAAATTTAAGTTTATGCATTCTCAAAATTGCTATTAATGTTTTATTTAAAATTTTTTCAGCCAGGCGAGGTGGCTCACACCCATAATCCCAGCACTTTGGGAGGCTGAGGCATGTGGATCACCTGAGGCCAGGAGTTCAAGATCAACCTGGCCAACATGGTGAAACCCCATCTCTACTAAAATTACAAAAATTAGTGGGGCATGGTGGCAGGTGCTTGTAATCCCAGCTACTCAGAAAGCTGAGGTAGGAGAATCACTTGAACCTGGAAGGCGGAGGTTGCAGTGAGCCGAGATCGCACCACTGCACTTTAGCCTGAGTGACAGAGCGAGACTCTGTCTTAAAAAAAAAAAAAAAGAAAGAAACAAAAAAAATTCTCGTTTGTAGTCACTATTAAGAATAGCTATATTGATCCACTCTTAAAACCTTCAAATTTACACAGGAAAAACTTTTCAGAATAATTCATGTCAAAGGAATTTCTGTACTATATTTGTGCTAGAGCATTTTGAATGATTTTATTTTGTTGTCACGTTTTCTAGATTTTAATAAAACCTGTGTTTCTTTAGCTTGACAGAGCCAATTCGCTATTAAACCAGACTCAACAGCCTTACAGGTATCTCATTGAATCAGTGCGTCAGAGAGATTCTAAGATTGATTCACTGACGAAATCTATTGCACAACTTGAGAAAGATGTCAGGTAAACCATCTACAAATCTTTCATTTGAATAATAAAGACATTGTTACTATATTGCTGCTGTAGATGAATTTGGGTTGTAAATCGTGAACAGAAAATTTGAATAATGAAGGCGATCTTAAACGTAATGAATATTAAACTTTTCTTAGAAAAACTAAGGTCACATCACATCAGGTGTTCACATTCCACCTGTGATCAGATGCCGTAGCAAGGAAATAACAATGTTACACTTAGGAGCATTACATTCCATCTGTCCTAGAGGACACAACCGCTATTGGTCCTTGTTTCCCTGGAACTCTTTAGTGTGATATAGATTGACCAAAGGGAGAGGAGGAATAAAACCAGTTCCATTTGTGTCATTAAAATGGCTTTTTAAACAGAGATAAAATTTACATTTACTTAGATTTATATTGATTTTTCCAAGGAATTTTTAGGCTTTTCTTCTGACCTTTTACATGAAAGTAACTTTTAAGTGTAAATAAATAAATTTCTTTCACTTCCTTAATTTGTAATTGTTTTTGTATGAGATCTTATCCAAAGAAAATTTGCTATGACCATTTTGGTTTTTTAAACTGAAATAAAAGAATGAAGATATGTATAAATTAAACAGTTTTACTTGTGGATAGATGGTGAGTTTGCTTAGTTATTAGATTTCTAAGATTATAAGAATAATTTAGATTTTTATGGGTAAATTATTAACTGATTATAAATGTAAAAGAGAATTAGGTGGGAATAGAAATGGTTAAATCAAGGAATTGGAAAACAATAAGGAGAAGATGGTTGTTAAATCCAGGTTTCCTAAAGTATGCAAACAAAAATATAAAACTAATGGTAACTAACTGCAAAGTAAAAATGTTATTTTTAATGAATCATAATAATTACCTTCTTTCATTTCTACCTCACCAAAATAATTGGTCTAGAACTTTATTCCTGTTCTTAATTTTTTTATGATTTGTTTAAATAATTTAGGAGCACATTTATACCTTACATGTCAAAATAAATAAGTTTGTTTCTAGATTAATTTTAAAGTTAAAAATTCTGTATACAACCTACAATAATAAATTAATTGTTCTATAAATACTTCTTGGGGACAATAGAAATTATGTCCTTCACAATTCACTGGGCACCTGGTTATCTTAGGGAAATTGAAGAAAGAACCCCAAATAGAATTTTTTCTTCCTATGTTACATATTTCTGTTAAATTTGAATCTTTTATGGCCAGGAGCAGTGACTCACACCTGTAATCCCAGCACTTTGGGAGTCCGAGGCAGGCGGATCACCTGAGGTCAGGAGTTCTCAACCATCCTGGCCAACATAGTGAAACCCTGTCTCAACTACAAATACAAAAGTTAGCTGAGCATGGTGATGCATGCCTGTAGTCCCAGCCACTCTGGAGGCTGAGACAGGAGAATCGCTTGAACTGGGGAGACGGAGGTTACAGTGAGCTGAGATCATTTCACTGCACTTCAGCTTGGGCAACAGAGTGAGACTCTGTCTCAAAAAAATTAATATTAAAATGAAATTTTGAATCTTTTTTTTTTTTTGAAACGGAGTCCCACTCCATCACCTAGGCTGGAGTGCAATGACACAATCTCTGCTCACTATAACCTCCGCCTCCTGGGTTCAACTGATTCTCCTGCCTCAGCCTCCTGAGTAGCTGGGATTACAGGCACACGCCACCACACCTAGCTAATTTTTGTATTTTTAGTAGAGACGGGGTTTCACTATGTTGGTCAGGCTGGTCTCTAACTCCTGAACTCGTGATCTGCCCGCCTCAGCCTCCCAAAGTGCTAGGATTAAAGGCGTGAGATGCCATGCCCGGCCTTGAAATTTGAATCTTTTATATGTCATATTTTACCATTATATTCTTGTGATAGGGAGGTATATAAAACTCCTGAGGAAAAAAATTACTTCTTTCACAGTTATCTCCAAATAAATTTGATGATTAATTTTACTAAGAATTAAGGTAGTTTAAAATGCTTAATATAGAGAAAATAATAGCTAGCTGTAGGAGAAAATTATAAAGATGAACAAATTCAGCCATAGATAAATTAAGCAACTTGTCCTCTCAGAACATACAGTATTGTGATAGAGTCAGAATTCAAATTTATATCTGTCTGCTTGCTAATTCTATTCTCCTAACCATTAGGTTATACTGCCCCTCTATGTTCTATTCTGAATAAGGGATATTATTTCTGTAACTAAAATAATTAAGGAAGAGAACAAAAAATAGTGTATCATAGTGATTAAAAGTAGCACTTTAATGAGGATCGTTGTTGAAGCAGGGTGATAGATATATCAGGGTTTGCTATTACATATTTTCTCTTCTGATATATTCTATTATAAAGTTTTTTAAAAAACAAATTTTAAAAGGAAGTTTTCAAATTCAACTCAGCACTTAGTTTTGAGTTAGGGCAAGTACATTTAAACTCTCTATACCTCTGTTGTCCAATAGAACTTTCAATAATGATAAAAATACTCCATATCTGTGCTGTCCAGTATGGTAGCCACTAGCTAGCCACATGTAGATGCTGAGCATTTGTTTTGGGGTTTTGTTGTTGTTGTTGTTGTTTCTTTTTTTGAGACGGAGTCTCGCTCTGTCACCCGGCTGGAGTGCAGTGGCGCGATCTCGGCTCACTGCAAGCTCCACCTCCCAAGTTCAAGCGATTCTCCTGTCTCAGCCTCCCATGTACCTGGGATTATAAGCACCCACCACCACACCCGGCTAATTTTTGTATTTTTAGTAAAGATGGGGTTTTACCGTGTTGGCCAGGGTGTTCTTGAACTCCTGACCTCAAATGATCTGCAGGCCTTGGCCTCCCAAAGTGCTAGGATTACAGGCGTGAGCCACTGCACCCAACCTGAGCATTTGAAATGTGGCTACTGTTACTGAGGAACTAAATTTTTAATTCCATTAAAATTGAATTGTTAAAATTATATTATCTTTAATTTTATTAAGATTAAATTTTAATTAATGTTAATTTAATTTTATTAAAATTGAAGATAATTTTAATTGCTGTAGTGGCTAATGGCTGTAGTATTCCACAGCACATCCAGTTTCCTCATATGTGAAATGAGAGTGGTGCCGAGGCAGGCAGATTACCTGAGCCCAAGAGTTCGAGACCAGCCTGGACAACATGGCAAAACCATGTTTGGTTTTGTCTCTACAAAAAATACAGAAAAATTAGCTGGTGTGATGGCACACTCCTGTAGTCCTGGCTACTTGGGAGGCTGAGGTGGGAGGATGACTTGAGCCTGGGAGGTGAAGGTTGCAATGAGCAACTGCACTCCAGCCTGGG
>NW_012123376.1:2491460-2510968 GCF_000951035.1 Colobus angolensis palliatus | reverse complement strand
AGCCTGTTGGTATTTGAGACAGAGAGTGAGAGTGTGTGTGTGTGCACTGAAGGTGAGTATATGCTTAAATACCATGGTTGTTAGTGTATAAGTATGCATGTATATGAACATAGACACATATGTGTTCCTTAAAAATTCCTAGTCCTATTTACTGGATATTTAAATTTGAAAAAATATTTTACCTTCAAAGTGATTCCAGCTAAAGATAGGTTAGAATTCTAGAGTTAGAGAAACATGTGATCCTTACCATGCTTTGGAGATTTAGCAGAACATGGCACTCAGTTTCCTTTATACTGTTTTGTTCTTTTTCAACTCCTCAGCTCTTGTAGGATCTCTGGCGCCTAACTCTAAAAGTCAGTTTGTTTTTCAGCTGAGCTGCTTACCTTTATTGACATTTAATTACTATTTTACTCTGATGCCTATTTTTTATCTAAATTAGTAATGCTGTATAACATTTATATAGAGTTTTATGAGTTCAGCACTTTATATAATCATTCACATAGCCCTTTGACATACATAAGTATTATGTTCCGCTTTACAGATACAAAAACTGAGGTTCAGTGGGGTGGTATGTGTTATGCTTTACACCATACATTTGAGTCTGAGTCAGTGGCACAGTTGGAAACAGAAGTCAGAATTGCATCTAGTCTGTCTCCTCAGAGGACAAACTATGATGCTTCCTTCTCGATTACTTGGAAGGAGAAGAATATGGGCTTTCCCTCTTAAATCCTTCAAATTAGCAATTGCTCCAGAATGCCTACTACTGTTTCTTGAATTTAAAAAAAAAAAAGTCTGCCCAATATTATTCTAAAAATTAGTGACTTTCCTTTATTTATTTATTTATTTTTAGAGAGAGCCTCACTCTGTCTCCCAGGCTGGAATACAGTGGAGCATCATAGCTCGCTGCAGCCTCGAACTCCTGGGCTCAATCGATCCTCCTACCTCATCCTTTGATGTAGCTGGGACTAAAGGTGCATGTCTCCACACCTGGCTAACATTTTTTTTTTAAGAGATGGAGTCTCTCTTGTGTTGCCTAGACTAGTCTCGAACTCCTGGACTCATGCAGTTCTCCAACCTCGACCTCCCAAAGTGCTAGGATTACAGGCATGAGCCAGTGTTCCCTGCCTCCATTTTCTTAAAGTAGAACTTAAGTAGAACTTTAAAAATGTTTTTACCTGCCAGGTGCAGTGGCTCACGCCTATAATCCCAGCACTTTGGGAGGCCGAGGTGGATGGATCACGTGAGGTCAGGAATTTGAGATCAGCCTGGCCAGCATGGTGAAACCCCATCTCTACTAAAAATACAAAAATTAGCTGGGCATGATGGCACACACCTGTAGTCCCAGCCACTTAGGAGGCTGAGGCAGGAAAATCAGTTGAACCCAGGAGGCAGAGGTTGCAGTGAGCCAAGATCACGCCAGTGCACTCCAGCCTGGGCGACAGAGCGAGACTTCGTCTCAAAAAAAAAAAAAATGTTTTTACCTATTTAAAACAATTCTTGTTTGTTTTACCCTCACAATTTTTTTCTTTTTTTTTATTGTAATCATTCATTAGATAATTGCCACCGTGCCCAGCCAGAAATTGAAAATTGAACAAATAATTTGGAAACAAACGTTCTTTTTTCAAGTTTATCACAGACTAAATACCTGATTCACTTACTTAACTCAATTATATACCTGATAATTTAGTTTGTGGTAAATTATAAAATATTACTTTCAGTTTTAAGGATAAATGTTTTAATTTGACTTCTAGTATCTTGTGTTGTAATAGTTTGCTGACATATACTACTTCTTACCTTTTATGTGAGTTTCACTTTATCTTTGTACATTTTAGTAGTAAATAGTCATCTTTACAACATTAATTTTATGCCTATACTAGACAGGAAAGTATTCTCAGACAGCATGTCAGTTACATTGTCAAATGGATTCTTAAGAGAAGAAAAGCTGGGCGCAGTGATGTATGCCTGTAGTCCTGGATACTAGGAGGCTGAAGCAGGAAGATTGCTTGAGCCCAGGAGTTTGAGGCTGTAGTTCATTGTTACCATGTCTGTGAATAGCCACTGCACTCCAGCCTGGGCAACATAGCAAGAGTCCATCTGTTTAAAAAAAAAAAAAAAAAAAAAAAATGAGAGTGGTGCTAACAGCAACTGATTGATAGGGTTGTTCTGAGGAATAAATGATATAATCTTCATAATATATATATATAGATAAAATAGTGCCTAAACATTATATTCAACAGTGTTCAATAAATGTTTGCCATTCTTAGTACTTACCATACGTGTAACAAATTTTTGGTTGAAAATTACATTAAAAATGAGAAATAACATTTCTCAAAATATGTTGAATTTGAACAAAAATTAAGACTCCCCTAATAACAGCAACAGTTTTCATAAAGGCCATGTCATTTATGGAATTAATTACCAAGAAAAATTTTGTACTAAACATGAGTCCTTCATTGTGTGATATTTTAGTACATTCTGAACTGATAATTCACAGAATATGAAATCTTATTCTTAATTGAAGCAACTACCTTCTAAAGTGAAAGGTTATTAATACTTTCAGTAGTTTAGTTATGACATTTGAGATGCTGCTATAGGGGTACCCTGGTTGCATGAATGAAATGCTGTGATGTAACAATGCCATTAAAAAGCTCGGCCAGTCATTCAGATATGGTAGGATAGATCACAGTTCTATATACCCACATCCCTACTCTAAGCAGATGGCATTTCAAATCCTGGAGTGGAATTATCCTGGGCTTTAAATACACGTCAGGCTGGTTTCTGTCCTTATGGTAAATGTGTCTGTAAAATTAGGTATTAATATGAACCTGAAGGGGTAGTTGTGAAAATTAAATTTAGGAACATATGTAAAGCTTTGGCACATAGGAGAGTCTCAGTAAATGTTACTTCCATCCCCTTGTCTTTTATTTGAAATTTAAACAATGATGGCCCATCCAAAAGTGTTATAAAGTTATTATGTTCCTTAGAAAACATAAACAGGAAAATTCCTATTCCTCTTTGCTAAGTGTTGATGTTAGTTGTAAAAAATAATTGCATCAATTTATGACTTTTAAATGTTTTTCTAATTCAATAAAAACTCTTTGAATAGCTGAATAATTGTATGCTTTTCTTAGAAAATTAAACAATGCCAGTATACCATACTTATCCCTTGAAAATGAACTATGTATACAATATGTTCAATTTCTAGAAAGGCTAGAGTAAATATGCACTAAAATGAAATCATTATAAACACATTAAAAGCTAACATTTGAGATGTCACCATTAACTGCTTTAAATTCCCCTATTATTAAAGTAATACTTTATTCTAAAAGTAGTACTGATAACTTTCTTCCACCAAGCCACAAGAGACAGTCTGCGTAATACAGTTTAATCTCTACTTCAGAAAGGAAGGAAGCTTGGAAAGAGAATAATTCGCGTAATTTTCTTTGCCTGTTGTCAGTTCTTAGTTTATTCTTAACTGGTAAAGAAAAGACTACATTGTCAACTTCTCTTACAAAGCTACCTGAGAGTATATTGATCCAGGAAGTTAAGAAACAATATATCAGGAATGTTTTCATATTACAGGTGAAACAGAGCCATAAACATGAATTTCTAAGTAATAATTAACAGTGAATTGAACAATTATGGGTGTAATATACCATTCAAGATAGATGTACTTATAAGGAGATTTGTTTTGTAGTTGTTTTATGAGTCACTCGTAGAAGCTTTGTACTTTCAAAGGTAAGTTTCTACTGTTATGAAATATGCCTTATGAAGACTAAAATTCTATTGAGTAAATACATACTAGAAGAAGAGTGAATACGATAATCATACTCAGTTTTAGAGACCCACATGTTGAAGGTTGTCTCCCTGTGGTCGAGTATATTATAAGGAAGACAAAATATATACCCAGATATTGTAATCACAGCAATATAGTCTGGGAAGTCCACATTGTTTGTAATAAACTCATGTCTTACAGGTACAACATAATTGTTCTGTAAGCCAACTTATCCCCCCACCATTTATTCCATGTATATACGGTTGTTTTGATATTTAATTATAGAATACTTTATTTTTGAAAAGTTAAACATGACAATATAAAAGCATCTGTAAAGAATTATCCAGTCAGAATCCTTTAATTACCTCAACATTCCATTCCGATTACACTACATTTTCTTGAGAAGAGCCTGTTGGTATTTGAGACAGAGAGTGAGAGTGTGTGTGTGTGTGTGTGTGTGTGTGCACTGAAGGTGAGTATATGCTTAAATACCATGGTTGTTAGTGTATAAGTATGCATGTATATGAACATAGACACATATGTGTTCCTTAAAAATTCCTAGTCCTATTTACTGGATATTTAAATTTGAAAAAATATTTTACCTTCAAAGTGATTCCAGCTAAAGATAGGTTAGAATTCTAGAGTTAGAGAAACATGTGATCCTTACCATGCTTTGGAGATTTAGCAGAACATGGCACTCAGTTTCCTTTATACTGTTTTGTTCTTTTTCAACTCCTCAGCTCTTGTAGGATCTCTGGCGCCTAACTCTAAAAGTCAGTTTGTTTTTCAGCTGAGCTGCTTACCTTTATTGACATTTAATTACTATTTTACTCTGATGCCTATTTTTTATCTAAATTAGTAATGCTGTATAACATTTATATAGAGTTTTATGAGTTCAGCACTTTATATAATCATTCACATAGCCCTTTGACATACATAAGTATTATGTTCCGCTTTACAGATACAAAAACTGAGGTTCAGTGGGGTGGTATGTGTTATGCTTTACACCATACATTTGAGTCTGAGTCAGTGGCACAGTTGGAAACAGAAGTCAGAATTGCATCTAGTCTGTCTCCTCAGAGGACAAACTATGATGCTTCCTTCTCGATTACTTGGAAGGAGAAGAATATGGGCTTTCCCTCTTAAATCCTTCAAATTAGCAATTGCTCCAGAATGCCTACTACTGTTTCTTGAATTTAAAAAAAAAAAAGTCTGCCCAATATTATTCTAAAAATTAGTGACTTTCCTTTATTTATTTATTTATTTTTAGAGAGAGCCTCACTCTGTCTCCCAGGCTGGAATACAGTGGAGCATCATAGCTCGCTGCATCCTCGAACTCCTGGGCTCAATCGATCCTCCTACCTCATCCTTTGATGTAGCTGGGACTAAAGGTGCATGTCTCCACACCTGGCTAACATTTTTTTTTTAAGAGATGGAGTCTCTCTTGTGTTGCCTAGACTAGTCTCGAACTCCTGGACTCATGCAGTTCTCCAACCTCGACCTCCCAAAGTGCTAGGATTACAGGCATGAGCCAGTGTTCCCTGCCTCCATTTTCTTAAAGTAGAACTTAAGTAGAACTTTAAAAATGTTTTTACCTGCCAGGTGCAGTGGCTCACGCCTATAATCCCAGCACTTTGGGAGGCCGAGGTGGATGGATCACGTGAGGTCAGGAATTTGAGATCAGCCTGGCCAGCATGGTGAAACCCCATCTCTACTAAAAATACAAAAATTAGCTGGGCATGATGGCACACACCTGTAGTCCCAGCCACTTAGGAGGCTGAGGCAGGAAAATCAGTTGAACCCAGGAGGCAGAGGTTGCAGTGAGCCAAGATCACGCCAGTGCACTCCAGCCTGGGCGACAGAGCGAGACTTCGTCTCAAAAAAAAAAAAAAATGTTTTTACCTATTTAAAACAATTCTTGTTTGTTTTACCCTCACAATTTTTTTCTTTTTTTTTATTGTAATCATTCATTAGATAATTGCCACCGTGCCCAGCCAGAAATTGAAAATTGAACAAATAATTTGGAAACAAACGTTCTTTTTTCAAGTTTATCACAGACTAAATACCTGATTCACTTACTTAACTCAATTATATACCTGATAATTTAGTTTGTGGTAAATTATAAAATATTACTTTCAGTTTTAAGGATAAATGTTTTAATTTGACTTCTAGTATCTTGTGTTGTAATAGTTTGCTGACATATACTACTTCTTACCTTTTATGTGAGTTTCACTTTATCTTTGTACATTTTAGTAGTAAATAGTCATCTTTACAACATTAATTTTATGCCTATACTAGACAGGAAAGTATTCTCAGACAGCATGTCAGTTACATTGTCAAATGGATTCTTAAGAGAAGAAAAGCTGGGCGCAGTGATGTATGCCTGTAGTCCTGGATACTAGGAGGCTGAAGCAGGAAGATTGCTTGAGCCCAGGAGTTTGAGGCTGTAGTTCATTGTTACCATGTCTGTGAATAGCCACTGCACTCCAGCCTGGGCAACATAGCAAGAGTCCATCTGTTTAAAAAAAAAAAAAAAGAGAGAGAGAAAGAAAGAGAGAAAGAAAAGAGGAGAGGGAAGGAAGAAAAGAGAAAAGAAAGGAAAAGAAAAGAAAAAGGATCTTGTTACAAAATAGGCCATTCATTAGGCCAAATGTTTTAGTGGCTAGTCTGGAATATTTATGGACTATAAATTTATATTTAATTCAAACCATCAGATTCATGTTTATTCTTTTAATATTTACCATTTATTAACTATATTTACACTAACATAATGACTTTTTAAAACTTGGGGTTTTTTTTTTTCAGCAACTTAAATAAAGAAAAGTCAGCTTTACTACAGACGAAGAATCAAATGGCATTAGATTTAGAGCAACTTCTAAATCATCGTGAGGTATTTTTCCTATTTTGTCATAATTTTAATCGTTTTAGGCTTTTTTTTAAACTGCTATCAGCTTAAAATTATTGGATCCCAGTTGTGCATGTTCATTAATGACTTATTCATGTCTCACTGTAACTTTGTCCTTTTTTATTCAACTTTTGATATACTTCTTAGAGTTAATTCTTATTCCTAGAATGCCCCTTCTTGTTTTGTTGATATCTGTCACTGAATTTCCCCATATTATTTAATAATTGTTTTATCTTATTCTGCAACTAGACAGTAAATTTCCTTAGTGTGCCTCTTGTCTTCTTTATCAATGTTGCCCAGTGCCTATAGTGTAGATAGAGTATTTGTGTGGAGCTTTAAAGTTCATAAAATTATTTTCTTTTCTTCATTTGTTCCCCACCAAAATTCTTTTAGAGTAAATATAATTCCTATTTTATAGATGGAGAAATAAGTTTTAAGTGGCTTGCCCATGGCAGTTAGTAACTAAGAGATAAGTCCTGTTTTGTTTTATTTTTTTCCTTTAAGTAAGGTTTATTGAGGTATAATCTACAAAGAATAAAATTCCCCTTTTTTAGCAGACATGTCTGTGATTTTTGACAAATGCACACAGTTGCATCAGCACCACCAGTCAATATATAGAATAGTTCCATTACTCCAAAAAATTCCCTCATTACCCCTTTTTAGCTGACCCTTTTCCTCAACCCCCAGCCCTATCAACCACTGGTCTATTTTCCGTACCTATTGTTTACCTTTTACAAAATGCTATAAAAGTGAAATTATCAGTATATAGCCTTTTGAGTCTGGCTTTTCTCAGTTATAATAATACATTTGCAATTCACCTATATTGTTGCAATATAGGTGTATGATATGTTGACCTCAAGTGATCCGCCCGCCTCAGCCTCCCAAAGTGCTGGGATTACAGGTGTGAGCCTGTATATACATCTATATTGGTCATATGTTTCCTTTTTATTGCTGAGTAATAAGCCATTATATGGATGTAACCCAGTTTGTTAATTCATTCTCAGTTGATGGACATTTGAGTTGTTTCCATTTGAGGACATCTCCAAATAAAACAGCTGTAAACAATTATGTACACATGTTTATATAAACGTAAGTTTCCATTTCTCTTGGGTAAACACCCAGGAACATGATTACTGGGTTGTATGGCAGGTGTATGTTTAAGTTTATAAGAAACTGTCAAAATTTTCCAAAGTTACTATATTTTTGCATTCCCCCTCTACGATGAATAAGAGTTCAATATTCTCTGCATCCTCACGAACCATTGGTATTTTTAATACAAATCCTACTTTCTACTGAACTATGACTACCTCGTCTTAGCCATCTTTTTACCACTTTGTTATTCTAATAGAAAAAGAAACTTTTTTTTTTTTTGAGGCAGTGTCTTGCTCTGTCACCCAGGCTGGAGTGCAGTGGTGTGATCTCGGCTCACGGGAACCTCTGCCTTCCGGAGTTCAAGCGAATCTCTTGGCTCAGCCTCCTGAGTACCCGGGATTACAGGTGCATTCCACCATGCTGTCTAATTTTTGTGTTTTTAATAGAGACTGGGTTTCGACATGGTTGGCCAGGCTGATCTTAAACTCCTGACCTCAAGTGATCCACCCGCCTCAGCCTCCCGAAGTGCTGAGATTACAGGTGTGAGCCACCGCGCCTGACCAGGAAACGAAACAATTAAAACATATCATTGGTTTACAAGTATCCTCATACTAGTCTGGGAGAGGTATACCACATGTTGGGAAGAAATTATTGGAAGAATATTGTTAAGAGAGGGGAACTGGAAACTATTACTGGAAGCAGTTCCAAGGTACGTATCCTAGAGATGGGTCAGAAGAATTGGAGGATTGTCTGTATCTGAGAAATGGCATTGGAGTGAGTTTTCTTAAAGGTGTCTTCTATGTGATGGGTGAAAAGAATAAGTGTCCCTGGACTAGAGTGTAATTATAACATTTAGGTAGATAAGTCAATCTAACAACAGGTTACAGAGCTAGGAAAAGCTTCTAACTGAAGATATTTATTCTTTCTTCTGAGTTCTGACATTCTAGACCTTATCCATCACTGCTACTATCACTTATGTCCTAGGATTCTGCTTTCAAGTAATTGTCTCTTCACTGTGGAAACCTGATTCATTCACTATGTGGAATTTTCACAAGTGTTTTTGAAATTAAATACTTAAGCGTAGTAACTACAGATGACCAGCCATATCAACTACATTTTTTTAAAGCTAGATAGTAATTTTTTTTTTCAGAATGGCAGTTCTCATTTGATTTTAAGGGGATGTGCTACACTGAAAAATATATGAGCAGTTCCAACACTTGGAATCACATTACTCATGAGTCCAAATAAGGACCAAAAATGTTTGCTTGGTGGATTGAGAAGAAAATACGTGTAAGCATGCAAATTAAATTCTAGCAGAGCTGGGCACAGTATCACACACCTGTTGTCCCAGGTACTCTGGAGGCTAAGGCAGGAGGATCACTTGAGCACAGGAGTTTGAGACTATAGTGCACTCTTATCTCACCTGTGAATAACCACTGCATTCCAGCCTGAGCAACGTAGTGCAACCCTATCTTTTAAAAAACAAAGATGGCCGGGCGCGGTGGCTCAAGCCTGTAATCCCCGCACTTTGGGAGGCCGAGACGGGCGGATCACGAGGTCAGGAGATCAAAACCATCCTGGCGAACACGGTGAAACCCCGTCTCTACTAAAAAATACAAAAAACTAGCCGGGCGAGGTGGCGGGCGCCTGTAGTCCCAGCCACTCGGGAGGCTGAGGCAGGAGAATGGCATGAACCCGGGAGGCGGAGCTTGCAGTGAGCTCAGATCCGGCCACTGCACTCCAGCCTGGGCGACAGAGCGAGACTCCGTCTCAAAAAATAAAAATAAAAAAATAAAATAAATAAAATAAATAAAAAATAAAAAACAAAGAAAGAGAAACATGGAGGGAGGGTGAGACGGAAGGAGAGGAAGAAGAAGGAGGAGGAAAGGAAGCGAGAGAAGGAGGGAGAAATGTAAACACTAGCAAGATGAAATTACTCATTAATTGCCTACTACTACATGTCATTACTGATATTTATATGGATGCATATTTAGATAATTGTCAGTTTTTATGTATTTGACAGTATGTCTTTATTTTGGCAATGATATTTTAATAATTTAATATTGTATAGCTTTTGATGATACCAAACATCTAAAAGCAACTTTTTTTGTTTTAAAGCAAAGTAAAAATTAAAGCTTAGTAAAAACAAATCTGATGTTATTAATCATTTTCTAAGAAACCATTTACTACCAACTTACATCATATATGCACATGCAAAGGCCTCTGCAAATTGCTTATATGGAAATAAAACAGCTGGTGTGACCCCCTAGAGATGCTTAGCCATTCACTTGAACATTAAATTGATGAAACAAAGGGTCCGTAGGATTGATTTATTCACTTGATTGTTCGGAGGATCATGTCTTCATAATAGTCAATAGATAACAGTTGGATAAGAATAATTCTGATTTTTTTGAAAATGAAAATCAGGGCTGGGACTAGGGTAAGGCAAACAAAGCATCTAGGACATATGATGTAAGGAGGTGCCTACTCGCAGAGTGGGCAAAGAGCATGGATGGCCCCTGGGAGCCACTGCCTCTACCTAAGGCCACTAGCTTGCCTCACCCTGGTCAAGACCCTGGGAAAATTATCTGATACCAGTCATGGTTTTAATCAGTTAAATTTGGGCAGTGTAAATGAGTGATTCGAAAAGAGACCAAATGAACCTTTTCAAGTTTCTTATTTTCTTTTTTGCATGGGACAGCTCTTGCTCTAGCATTGTTTCGTTTTGGTTTTGTTTTGTTTTGAGATGGAGTTTTGCTCTGTCACCCAGGCTGGAGTGCAGTGGCACTATCTCAGCTCACCGCAACCTCCACATCCCTGATTCAAGCAGTTCCCCTGCCTCAGCCCCTCAAGTAGCTGGGATTAACAGGCACACGCCACCACACCTGGCTAATTTTTTTGTATTTTTAGTAGAGATAGGTTTTCACCATGTTGGCTAGACTGGTCTCGAACTCCTGACCTCAGGCAATCCGCCTGCCTCAGCCTCCCAAAGTGCTGGGATTACAGGCATGAGCCACTGCACCCAGCCTAGCTCTAACTTTTTTTAGCAGTGTCACTGAGTTCTGAGTAGTCTGTATGTGTTCATGTAATGTGAAGTAAGATCACCAGTTCATTTACATAATTCCAAAATATGTATTAAACAGAAAAAACAAGTAGGACAATTCCAGGTTGACAATTCAAACACATTTGGGGCATGACCACAGAGAGTTTTTATTTTCTATATTAGTGTTAGCTCAAATATGTTAGCTTAAAAGTATCTTCTCTCATGTTAAGAGTTAGGATGTGGTGTGACAATTTCCAGGAATGTGTATTGATATCTTACAGTTGTGTATTTCTTGAACTATGAGTGGTATATTTGGTGGTTTTTAGTCTTAACTTTTTTGAGTGATATAATGGGAAGAGCAGGTAGGTATAGAGAGAAATAGGATATTTTAGGTTGACTTTTCATACTACAAAGCTCAACTGGGTTGGGTAAATGGTTAAAGGATTTACACAACAAATACTAACTTTAAAATGTGCATAAATTGAATTGAGAGCTTATACCTGCCCACACTTGTCCATTCTAAATTCTCCAGGTTTTGTCCCTATATTCAGTAAAATGTTCATAAAGCAGAGGGGAAAAGGGCAAAATATCTCTCCTCACAGAATTTCTTTTATTAAAGAACAATTTAATGTCATGTCTTCTGCTTTTGTAGAAGATCAAAACAAAGTGTGATCTCTCTTGGTTTTGTAAAACTATTTAAGGCAGTCTACTAAGTACATCCACATAAATGACATAATCTAATCTTTACTACAATCCACTAATAAATATCATTGTCCTCATTGTTAGAGATGAAACTGATGCTGATAAGAGTTAAATAACTCAACTGTGATTACATAGTCAAAACTAAAAGTAATTCATTTTTTTCCCCGAAACAAAACTAATGTCCTTTTTCCTTAGTCTCGTTTAGACAGAAAAAAAACTCATAATAAATTATTGCTTATATTCCAGGAAAACTTTTTCCTCTGGGCGTGAAGTTATATTCCTCTTTCTTGTTTTCATAAAATGAAAACTTTGTAATTTAATGTGTTTCCTTTTTGTCTTCATTGCCAGAAAACTCAGAGCTGAATATCTTGTACCAGGTGTTATAATCTTTTTTTTCCTCTTTCGCTTTTGATACCTCAGAATAACTTTATCTGTTTCCTTCAGGTGGGCTGTAATTTATCTTACTCTAAAATGTCTTCACTTGTACTCAGATTAAGACCTCTTAGGTGTAAATAAAATATAAACCTTAAATAATTAGATATTAAAAAGAGGTAAACGGAAAACATAAACTGATAGGATCTCACTTTTAGATAACAGTAGCAGGACTTCAAATAAAACATTCATTTTGAAAAGATTTCGAGTATAAGAAATGTGATTGGCCGGGCGCGGTGGCTCAAGCCTGTAATCCCAGCACTCTGGGAGGCCGAGACGGGTGGATCACGAGGTCAGGAGATCGAGATCATCCTGAGCTACACGGTGAAACCCCGTCTCTACTAAAAAATACAAAAAACTAGCCGGGCGAGATGGCGGGCGCCTGTAGTCCCAGCTACTCGGGAGGCTGAGGCAGGAGAATGGTGTAAACCCGGGAGGCGGAGCTTGCAGTGAGCCGAGATCGCGCCACTGCACTCCAGCCTGGGCGACAGAGCTAGACTCCGTCTCCAAAAAAAAAAGAAATGTGATTTCAGGCCCGATGCAGTGGTTCACACTTGTAATCCCAGCACTCAAAAAGGCCAAGGTGGGAGGAACACTTGAGGCTAAGTGTTCAAGACCAGCCTGGACAACCTAGAAAGACCCCATCTTCACAAAAAATTCAGAATTTAGCTGGGCATGGTGGTGCACGTCTGTATTCCCAGCTACTAGGGAAGTTGAAGCAGAGAGATAGCTTGAGCCCAGGAGGTTAAGGCTGCAGTGAATCATAATCACATCACGGCCCTCCAGCTTGAGTAACAGCAAGACTGTCTTTAAAAAAAAAAAAAAAGAAAGAAATGTGACTCCTTAAAATGGCTTCTAGCTTGAGCTTATCACTCAGTAGTCTTCATTAATTGCATTTAGTTTTCATCTGTTTTTATCCATTCATCTTTGCCTTAAAGAAACAAGATTTACTGATTACCTTTGGAAATTCTAATTCTGCTTTTCTTTGTATATATTTTATCCACATGTCCTTAGAATATAAGTTTTTGAGAGTAAGAAAAGTATCCTCCATCAGCCAAATGCCTAATAGAATACTGAGTTCAGTTGTAAGAAGCTGATATAGAAGCCCTTTTCTCATGGCTCTTGGAGCTGTATAAGGGCAGTGGGAAGAACACCATTTAGGAAGCTATTCCAGTATTTCAGTGAGTGATGGTGGTGTCTTGAACTAGATTGGTGATGACGAGATAAAACAAAAATGGACCAATTTGAAAGCTATTTAAGAAGCATAATCACAGGGCTTGGTGATTGAGTACATTAGGGACTGATTAAGAGAGGACGAATGAGAATTGATGCCTAGGTTTTTGGCTTGTGTCTTTAGTGGTACTACAAAGAACCTAGAAGAAAGAGTTTGGGGAAGAAAAGTTCAAGAAAATATCTAAGTGGATATATACACTGGAGAGTTGGAAATGTAGGTTATTGTGCCCAAGAAAGAGAATTCATCTGGTAATAGAAATTTGAAAGTCACAACATAAAGATGTTACTTCACATGGAAATAAAGAAAATGAACCAGTGAGACTATATAGAGTGAGAACAGAAGAAGGCTTGTGACAGAATCGTGATGACTACCAGCATTTAAGGGAAGGGCATGGGAAAAAATGCTTACACAAAGAAGAGTGAAGAGTGACCAGCATCATTCAGGAGCATCGGGAAGAGAGTAGAGTCCCTAAAGCCCAGGGAGAAGCATTTATAACAGAGCCATTGTCCGCAGTGACATGTGCTCTCAAGAGGTCAGGCCAAAGAAAGATTTTTAAAAAAGAGTGATTTGGATTTAATAGGATGCTAAAGGGCCGGGCATGGCGGCTCATGCCTGTAATCCCAGCACTTGGGGAGGCTGAGGCAGGCAGATCACTTGAGCTCAGGAGTTTAAGACCAGCCTGGCCAACATGGCAATACCCCATCCATCTCTACAAAAGATACATAAATTAGCCAGGCTTGAGGGCATGCACCTGTAGTCCCGGCTACTTGGGAGGCTGAGGTGGGAAGATCTGGGAGAATTGCTTGAGCCCAGGAGGTGGAGGTTGCAGTGAGCCAAGATTGTACCACTGCACTCCAGCCTGGATGGCAGAGTCAGAGCCCTGTCAAAAAAAAAAAAAAAGAAGATGCTAAAGCAGTTTCAATGGAGCTGGAGCTAAAAAGCAGATTGCCATGAAAAATAGGCAATCCTTAGAATATTTGAAGAAGAAAAGATAGGACAATTGAGGAAAGGGCATGAGATCAAGAGCTTTTACTAGGCCAGGCACGGTGGCTCACGCTTGTAATCCCAACACTTTGGGAGACAGAGGTGGGTGGATCCCTTGAGGCCAGGAGTTTGAGGCCAACCTGGCCAACATGGTAAAACCCCGTCTCTACTAAAAACAAAAAATTTCACCGGGCGTGGTGGCAGACGCCTGTAGTCTCCGCTACTCAGGAGCCTGCGGCAGGAGAAACACTTGAACGCAGGAGGTGGAGGTTGCAGTGAACTGTGATCATGCCACTATACTGCATCCTGGGTGACAGAGCAAGACTCTGTCTCAAAAAAAAAAAAAAAAAAGAGCTTTTGCCTCTCAAAGCTAGAGATTAGCCAATTTAAATAGTGACAGGAAGAAGCAAAATAGAGACATTAAAAGTACAAAAAAGAAAGGGATAATCAGTTGAACAAAAGTGATAGGAAAGGAGATTCATAGCAAAGTCATGGAACTCAGCTTTAGACCACCAGTGTTACCTTTTCCATTTTGAAGAGTAGAAAAAATAATTATGTGAAAACAGAAGTAAGTTTATAGGTTTAGTGGTATTTATTTATCTATCATCTGAGACTGGGCACGGTGGCTCCTACCTGTACCCACAGCACTTAGGAAGGCCAAGGCAGGCACATCGCTTGAGCTCAAGAGTTCAAGACTAGCCTGGGCAACATGGTGAAACTGTCTCTACAAAAAATATGAAAATTAGCCAGGCATAGTGGTACACATCCCAGCTGCTTAGGAAGCTGAGGTGAGAGGATTGCTTGGGCCTGAGAGGTTGAGGCTTCAGTGAGTGGTGATTGCACCACTACAGCCCAGGCTGGGTAACAGAGCTAGACTCTATCTAAAAAAACACTAAAAATAAGAAAAATTATCTGTCATTTGAAGCCCTCCCTAACTCAGGAGAGAAAAATACACCCTTTTCTACCTCATTCCTATACCTTTTTAAATATTTCTGTTAATGTTCATATTACTGTGTGATTATGCATCTGTCTTACCCATTAGATTGACAAATTCCTCTTTGTGTCTTAGCCTTTCGCATAATATTTAGCGGATAATAAGTACTCATTCAAATGTTTGTTAAACTAATGGTTCTTCTCAATCTTCAATAATATAAAGCTGTCAAATAGAAAGCTTTAGAAACTGTCATCAAAAAATAAGTGTCACTCTGATACTGATACTATTTTAGCTGAAGAAAGCACAGAAGCTCTCCTGTATCCAAGAACAGTTTTAGAGATCTATCTGAAAGTAGGCCATAGGAAGTCATATCTGAAAGGTTTGTCTACAGTAGAGCTACTTCCTAAAACCTTGGAGATGGTAGTTGTAGGCACAGCAACCTCTATGGTTATCACACTTATATAGAATAATATATATTTGTAGAATATAAAACATCTGTTTTGGCTGGGCAGGGTAACTCAGGCCTCTAATCCCATCACTTTGGGAGGCCAAGATAGAAGGATTACTTGAGTCTAGGAATTTGAGACCAGCCTGGGCAACATAGCAAGACCCCTACCATGGTGGCACAAACCTGTAGACCTGGCTACTTGGTTGGCTGTTGTGGAAGGATTCTTTAAGCCCAGGAAGTCAAGGCTGCAGTGAGTCATTATTGCACCACTGCACTCCAGCCTGGGCAACAGAGTGAGATTGTATCAAAGAAAAAAAGAAAAATTTGTTTCTGAGACCTAGGATGTCTTCTACCCTCTCTGCATTGCAGTGGTTTTGCCAATAACATCTCTCAGGGCCCACAGTCATTTCAGTTAGTATTTAACCAGAATTAATCAACCACTCCTTACTTAAGTACTTAGAATGTGAAAGGCCCCATACTTACCTGAATGTTAGACTAATTCTTATTATCCTGGATAACTTTCTTCTTACAGCAGTATATGTCACATAATGAAAAGAAAACAAACCCTGCAGTTAGCCAGGTTTCTTGAAAGTGAAATCACAGTATAATTATCATTCTCTTATGGTATGTTTATGTTCCCGGATTCTAACTCATATGTTCTTTGCGATTTCTCGGAAGATTTCAGGGACGTTTCAGCATCCCAAGTGCCCCTTAGGCAATCCACTTCATAAGAAGTTCCAACAAATTGCATTTTTCTTTATGTGTGTCACTCTTTTGGTTCATACTTAACTGCTTTGAAATTTTCTTAAGAGTATCTTTTTACATGTTTTTCTTACGCACCTATGTAGTTAAATTTTACAGTCAGCATGCTAAAAAAAAAGAAAAAAAAAACTACTGTGTGGGTAAATTAATTTTTCTTTAATTGAAAATATACTTGTTTCTCAGATTCATACATACATTTCTTATCATAGTGGTGCTCTTCAAGTTAAATTGTTTTTGATTTGTTGGATATAAATAAGTATTTTAAAGAAAGATAATTATTATAGTGAAAACCAAAAACACGCATGTATGATACAAGTCATATTTTCCCTATAAAGTTTTAGAAAGCTGTTTTTCCATGTGAGGATGTGTGAATTCAGGTCTGAGGAAATTTAGGGAATAAAATGTTGCAAAAAATACTGCAAATGTTGAATTTACACACATACTTCATGTATGATAAAGCTAAAGCTATTGTATTGACAGTAAGAATATATCTTGAATTTTTATAATCTTTTTCTATCAAACTCTAAAATGCTTTCAGATGAATTATGTTATACTGCCCTACTTAGGAACCAGTTACAAATTGCTTTCAAATAAGTGTATCTGGGATTAAGGAATCAGAGAAAGGAAAAGTTTTAAATTAGTCTTCTCTGTTGAAAATTGGCCTTTTGTTTTCTAGTATTCAAGAGGGAATTAGGCTTTTTACCGAAAATATATAATTTTCAGTAAATAATAAGTTTAATATTGATATATTACCTTGTAGTTTTTTATATTCATTTATTTTATTTAAGCCTCACAACAACTCAGTCTTACACCCATTTCACAGAGGCAGCAGCTGAATCACAGTTGTTCATTCTGTAAAATGTTAATTCTCCTCAGTTTAGAGTTGTGTAAAAGACATTTGAATTTCTTTTAGACCGTGCTCTCTGGATCACTATGTTTATATAGACTTCTATAGAACCTAATAGAACTATGTCAAAATTGTTTTGGTTTTTGTATTTTGATTTCTTCTTTAATCTTTTCATTATCTTCTTTTAAATTATAAATATCTTTGTTTTATACTACAAGTAAAGTTCAGTCTTGTGTGACCCAGTATATTAGTATCTCATCATAAAAATATTTTATCTGTGCATATATACCCTTTTAACATTTTATATCACATTTTCACATCTATTAAGTAACATATAAACCTAGCATTTTTTAGGTTTTTTTTTTAAGAATGAAATGTGTATTTTCCCACTGCATTTTAGAAACTTGTGATATGTTTTCTGTTAAATTATAAGTACATTTCTCTGACCTTTTTTTATCAGTAAGGAACAAGTAAATGGCTTCTCTTGCTATCATTTCTAACCCTGTACTTATATGACTGTCTTAGAATGGTAGCAGCTTATAACAAACCAAACAATTCCGAGACGTAAGGAGACACACACACACAAAAAAGAAAAACTACAAAACTGTAAAATAAATCTCTGAAAATACTTGGTGGCCAGGAGACAATATTAACAATTATATGAGATAATTATAGTCATAATTCTGTATTGGCAATATCTTGCTGTAAACTTAGTCACTGATCCCATATCAAGGAGCTGACACTAAGAGAAGGCTGGAATACAACATGGAGACAGTACAGGAACTGGAGTGAGTCATGCTCTGAAAATGAGTGCTCTAAGTGGAAGATAGGGTTTAAAGTCTGAAGTTGATGCTGAAAATCAACGAGAATATGAATCAAAACCCACCAGATAATACTGAAATAGTAAAGGCCAGGGTCCAGCACAGTGGCTCACACCTATAATCCCAGTACTTTGGGAGGCTGAGGCAGGAGGATTGCTTGGAGCCCAGGAGTTGTGTACTAGCCTGGTCAACATAATGAGACTCCGTCTCTATAAAAAAAAATTTTTTTAATAAATAAATAGCCAAATGTGGTAGCTCGTGCCTATAGTCCCAGCTTCATGGGAGGCTGAGGTGGAAGGATCGCTTGAGCCCGGGAGTTCAAGGGTGTAGTGAGCTGTGCTTGCACCACTGCACTCCAGCCTGGGCAAGAGTGAGACCCTATCTCAAAAACAAAAAAGAAAAAAAAATTTTGAATAAAAAAGTTAAGGCCCGAAACTAGACAGCAACCAGATGACTACTGTTAATAGAAGGGAAAGCAATTGCACTTGGTCACAAAGCCAGGCATCAAGAGAACATGAATGTCAGAAAGCAGAGAAGGCCAAGTAGCGAGAAGTCCAGGGTAATCAGTAATGAGATGCGCAAAAGGGTCAGAGCAAACCAATCAGAACAGAATCAAGGTTCCCACACTCCTGTTTTAAGTCAACAATAGCAGTAGATTTTAATTCAGGAACCTACTTCAGTATGTTAATAATAGCTTCTCTCTGGATCACTGTTGAGAATTACCCTAAGATCATATCCATGATTGTGAAAGAATGTTTCAGGTAGTTAGTTATGTCCCGGAGGCTGTAACAGCCCACTTGTCTCTCATTTGCTATCATTCATGTAAAAGCACGAGTTCTCACTAAGCCTTCAGTCATAGATAGGGTATAGCTCCAAAAATGTTTCTGTCATCTTAAATGTATTAGAATAAGAAGTAGATAAACCTGCTCTGCTCTAGTCAGTGCTTCTTTCTTTCTTCCGTTCTAGGCCCAAAAATTTTCAATGTAAGGAAAACAGGATGATGAAAGAATTCTTTTCAGTCATAAGAGAGATGAATGAAACTGGGGATGTTTAGAGAAGATAAGACTTAGTGAAAGATAAGAAATTCAAAGTAGGCATGTAAAACAGGCAGTGAGAGACTTGTTATACATGTCTGCAAAGTCCAGAATTAAACCACAGGCTAGATGCTATGAGGAGACACATCCTGTTTTGTTGTTCTACTCTTCTTTTTTTTTTTTTTTTGAAATGGGAGTGTTTTGGTTTTATAGTTGAGTAAGGAAAACCTAGATTAATAACTAATTTTTCTTCATTTTTAAAGCTTGGGCTAGGTGGCCATAGAGTCAGAGGGGATTTCTTAATTTTATAGAGAGACTGGGTTAAATAACTTGAAGATCTCTTACAAATCTGAAATTTTGTGTATCGCAGACCTTGATAGAAGGCATCTGCATTATTGTATAATGATAGCTTTTGACCCCAGAAAGACCTTACGTAATTTCAATGCTGTTTCACTTCTTAGTAGCTAAATGACCATGGTTAATTTCTTGAGCCTT
>NW_012123376.1:2489179-2490126 GCF_000951035.1 Colobus angolensis palliatus | reverse complement strand
GCTGGGTGACAGAGTGAGTCTCCATCTCAAAAAAAAAAAAAGGAAAAAAAAAAAAAAAGAAAAGAAAAGAAAAAGAAAAATTATCTGAGATCTGGAGTATGTGTACATATATATCAGGGGGAAAATCTGGTAAGGAAATAGATAAAACAGTGTTGACAAAACAATCCTGGTAGTTCCTCAAACAATTAAACATAGAGTTACATATAACCCAGCAGCTCTACACCCAGGTATATACACAAATGAAATTAAAACGTATCCACACAAAAATTTACACACAAAACTTTTCACTGTTTCAAAATGTGTCTATGTTTATGAGTGCAACATTATTCATAGTAACCAAAAAGTGGAAATAACCCAAATGTCCTTCAGCTGATGAGTAAACAAAATTTGGTATATCCATGCAGTGGAATATGATTTTGCCATAGAAGGAAGGAAGGATAGATGTTACAACATGGATGAACTTTAAAAATGTCATACTAAGTAAAAGAAGCCAGTCACAAAAAACACAGACAGTATATGATTCCATTCATGTGAACTGTCTAGAACTAGGAATTCTACAAGGACAAAAAGTAGATTGATTAGTGACAGCTTAGGGCTAGAGTGGTAGGGGCATGGCATGATAGTAGCGTATAGTTAAAGCAATCAGAGTTTCTTGGGTTTTGGTTTGTTTTTGGTTTTTTCTTTTTTGAGATGATGGAAATGTTTTAAAATTGTAGTAATTGTTGCATGTGTCCATGAATATACTAAAAACTATTGAATTATACACTTCAAATGGATTAACCATGTGGTATGTGAATTATATCTCAGGAACGCTATTTTAAAAAAGAAAATATTGACAAAATGTTGATCATTGAAGTTGGGCAGTGGAAACTGGGGACTCGGTATTCTGTCCCCTCCATTTTTGTGTCATTGAAAATTTCCATCATAAAATGCTTTATTAAAAAAAT
>NW_012123376.1:2474017-2488059 GCF_000951035.1 Colobus angolensis palliatus | reverse complement strand
GGGCGTGGTGGCACATGCCTGTAATCCCAGCGACTCAGGAGACTGAGGCAGGAGAATCGTTTGAACCTGGGACGTGTAGGTTGCAGTGAGCCAAGATCATGCCACTGCACTCCAGCCTGAGCGACAGAGCGAGACTCCGTCTCAAATAAATAAATATATAATATCCAAAATATATATGTATTTGGTTTAAAACAAGGCTGGTTTTACCTTGTGTTACTTCAAGAGAGATGCACAAAGTTATATGACTTACTAGTCACGATGCATTTTTATTCCTATACAAAAGCATTTCCATTTAACCTCCAGTGGAGCACAGAGTTTGCATTATGCTTGTCAAAGTTATTTTCATCAAGAAATGCTATCTATGTGTCCCCTTGCCTACATCTTTGCAGAGTTTACAACTTTCAGCAATTTATTGGCATCAACTATGCAATACTGTTAAGCAGCTGCTGTACAGCTAAGCTGTTTTAATATGCTACCACTTATGCAAATAGTTAATATTAAATATCCAAGATACATGCTTTTGGATTCAAAAGAACAGTGTATCTCTCTCATAGAGATTGTTTATGCAATCATCATCATCATCATCATAATCTGGAAATTTCACAAGAACGTTCTTGCCCTTAACTCTTCAGTTTTGAAAAGTAATTATTATACTGCAACATAGTTTTTGATATTTAGTTTTGTTTTAGTTTTCTTCCAAGTTTCAATTGTATAATCAGATGCAGTTCTTCATTTGTTAATGTTAATGAATAGTTCGTTCATTCATATAGTAATGGTAATTTTATTATGTATTTGATACACTAGAATTACAACATGTACTGTTAATTTTCTGAAAGTTAGTATAAAAGCATATCAGATTTTATCAGACTACATTATAGAATAGTATTGAAACGTTTCAGCTGGCCAGATTTGGTGGCTCACGCCTGTAATCCCAGCACTTTGGGAGGCTGAGGCAGGTGGATCACTTGAGCCCAGGAATTCAAGACCAGCCTGGGCGACGACCCCCATCTCAATTGTTTTTTCTTTTTTTTTGAGACGGAGTCTCACTCTGTCACCCAGGATGGAGTGCAGTGGCACGATCTCAGCTCACTGCAACCTCTGCCTCCCAGGTTCACGCCATTCTCCTGCCTCAGCCTCCTGAGTAGCTGGGACTACAGGTGCCCACCATCTCACCCGGCTGATTTTTTGTATTTTTAGTAGAGAGGGGGTTTCACCATGTTAGCCAGGATGGTCTCGATCTCCTGACCTCGTGATCCACCCACCTCAGCCTCCCAAAGTGCTGGGATTACAGGCATCAGCCACCGCGTCCGACCCCCCATCTCAATTTTTTTTAAAACTGTCTCAGCTGGGCACAATGGCTCACACTTTTAATCCCAGAGCTTTGGTAAGGCCTAGATGGGAAAATAGCTTAAGCTCGGGAGTTCGAGGCTGCAGTGAGCTACAATCGCACCACTGCAGTCCAGCCTGGGCACCAGAGTGAGACCTTCTCTCAATCAATCAATCAATGTCTTAAACAAGTGGTAAAAGGAAAAGAGGATTGAGGCAAGGCACTTTTACAGTTTTTGAAATTTACAATGAACAAGTAATATTTCTATAAATTTAAAACAATTTTTAAAATATTTTGAAAATAACTTTCTAAATTAATGAAGCACCTGCCAGGCATAGGCTAGAACTGCCAGAATGAAACAAGGCTCTAGATTAGAACACTGCATTTTGTCATTTTGAGAAGGGAACTTACTTTCTGCCTGAGAACCTTTGGGTAAATCCTGCTGCACAATTTATCGCATCCATGTACACAGAGATTGTACTCAACAGTGTCATTAAGATGAATAGCCTCACTTTGGGAGGCTGAGGCAGGCAGATGACTTGAAATCACAAGTTTGAGACCAGCCTATGCAACATGGTGAAACCCCATCTCCACAAAAATAAAAAATAAATTAGCCAGGCATGGTGGCGCATGCCTATAGTTCCAACTGCTAAGGAGGCTGAGATGGGAGGATTGCTTGAGACTGGGAGGCAGAGGTTGCAGTAAGCCGAAATTGCACCATTGCACTCCAGCCTGGGTGATAGAGCCAGACCTTGTCTCAGGAAAAAAAAAAAAAAAAAAGCAAGCCATACGGCAGAGAGAAAACATGTGAGCTGGTCCTTTATTCATAAATGGGATCACACAACCAAAAACTATCAGAAACTGGAGAAAAAGCATAGAAGGAAAAAAAATAGCAATAAACAGATAAACTGACCCCCTTTCCCAGAGGGGAAAACAAATTCTGCATCAGAAAAGAACTTCCAAATTATTTAATTAATTTATTCAGAAATATTTGGAAAAGTAGTATTTCCATAATATAAAAATCAGTGGGCCAGATATAGTGGCTCATGCCTGTAACCCCCACATTTTGAGAGGCCAAGGCAAGTGGATTGCTTGAGTTCAGCCTGGGCAACATGGCGAAACCCCGTTTCTACAAAAAAAAAATACAAAAATAATTAGCCAGTCATGGTTGGTGCATGCCTGTAGTCCCAGCTACTCAGGAGGCTAAAGTGGGAGGATCACTTGAGCCCAGGAGGCGGAGGTTGCTGTGAGCCAAGATTGTGCCACTGCACTCCAGCCTGGGCGACAGAGCAAAACCTGTCTCCAAAAAATAAAAATTTTAAAAGTTGGTGATATTTTGAAAAATCGTGAAAATAAAAATCATGAAATAAAGTATAAGTAAAAATGCCAATAGAGGGATATAGGAAAAGTTAAGAAATCCTCCAAAAACTTAGAAAAAGGTAAAAAGATGGAAAGCCAAAGAACATAGAAGATTCTCGCAAGAAAGAAATTACCTACAAGGAAATGAAGAATCAGTATGGCATCAGAGTTTTCAGAAATTTGATTTTAGAAGACAGAGCAGTAATATCATGAAAGTACAACACTTCTTTTACAGCACCAGCGCCCTCTCAGAACATTAATAAATTGTATACCATCAAATAACAAACAGAATGAGGGAGGAAGGAGTTCAAGACTAGCCTGGGTAACAAAGTCTCTACAGAAAGTTAAAAAGTTAGCTGGGGACAGTGGCAGGTCCCTGTGGTGCCAGCGGCTCAGAAGGCTGAAGCAGTAGGATCCCTTGAGCCCTGAAGTGAAGGCACTGCAGTGAGCCATATTTGCGCCACCGCACTACAGCCTGAGCAACAGAGCAAGACCCTGTCTCAACAAAAAGAAAGGGAGGTAAAACCGGAGGCGGGGAAGGGAGAGAAAGAGAGGGAAGTACAAGAAATAATGGAACTTGCCAAAGTGTACAATAAAAAGAAATGTCAGTCTTAAAAGCAGTCAGTACAGAATTGATCTCAGCAAACAACACGATTAAGAGGCTAGATAATATTAGGTAATAAGGAAAAAGGCATACATTGTTTCTATCAATGAGAAAACAAAAGGGCAGAAACTCTGAAAAGAAGAGAAAAAAAAATTTGTTAGAAAGTTGAAGTACAAATAAGAACCTAAATCAATGGCATGACTTTTGAGCAGTAGATAAAGTATAAGAAAAAGAATCCAGTCGAACTTAGTACTTAAAACATTCTGGGCCGGGCGCGGTGGCTCAAGCCTTTAATCCCAGCACTTTGGGAGGCCGAGACGGGCGGATCACTAGGTCAGGAAATCGAGACCATCCTGGCTAACACGGTGAAACCCCGTCTCTACTAAAAAATACAAAAAACTAGCCGGGCGAGGTGGCGGGCGCCTGTAGTCCCAGCTACTCGGGAGGCTGAGGCAGGAGAATGGCGTAAACCCGGGAGGCGGAGCTTGCAGTGAGCTGAGTGAGATCCGGCCACCGCACTCCAGCCTGGGCGACAGAGCGAGACTCCGTCTCAAAAAAAAAAAAAAAAAAAATTCTGCTTTGAGCATCACAGTTTCCTTTTCTGTAGTCACATTCTCTGCAGTAAGCAATATTTACAAATATGAGACGATGCTACAAATAAACCCACAGACCAATCAGAAAAATGATAGTTATAGAAGAGGAAAGTAGAATCAAAAGGTAGGGGAATGAGACGCGAAACTCAAATGCAAACAGTGAGAGCGGAATCTGAAATAGGAGATGAAGCCAATCCCCAAAAGCCAGACACAGTATAAGAACCAAACCAAGTTAGAAGCAAAGCAGAGGGCTTCAAACTGATTTCATCTTACCAAAGGATTTCTCTTCATAGTAACAAAAATGTTTTCTAATTATTGCTCGTTATGTTGGTTTATTTCCTGTTTCCTTTGTCAGTTTGTGAATTGGGATCTCATGAATAATGATCATTTCATTGTAATAGTAACATCAATTAGGATAGGACAATTTACCTCAAAAAAGGTCAGTGCAAGACATATTCAAGTACTTTCATGGCTATGAACACTTAATATAATAAAGAAGTTCTTGCGGCCAGGTGCGGTGGCTCACGCCTATAATCCCAGCATTTTGGGAGGCCAAGGCGGGTGGATCATGAAGTCAGGAGTTCAAGACCAGCCTGGCCAAGATGGTGAAATCCCATCTCTACTAAAAATACAAAAAATTAGCCGGGCGTGGTGGTGGGCACCTGTAATCCCAGCTACTCGGGAGGCAGAGGTTGCAGTGAGCCGAGATCACACCACTGCACTCCAACCTGGGCGACAGAACGAGACTCCATCTCAAAAAAAAAAAGTTCTTTCTAATTTTTCCCTTTAGCATGATCCCACACCTATCTCCAGTAATACAGCCAGAAAAATACCTCAGTCATTAAAGAGTAAAACACTAAAACAGTGTGGCATGGGTGTATAAATAGACAGACTGTGGAAACAGAGTTTTAAAGTCCATAAATAAATAATATACTTATGGCAGTTTAGTACATTATTTGGCATTCAGTACCTGATGTTGTTATAGGAGAGCCATCTTGAGGGGACAGTTGTTGGATTCATATGTTTCACCATAAGCCAGGATAAACTTTAAACAGATCAAAGATCTATATGTTTGAGAAAGAAAAGAGGTCGGGTGCAGTGGCTCACGCCTGTAATCCCAGCACTTCGGGAGGCTGAGGTGGGTGGATCATAAGGTCAGGCGTTCCAGACCAGCCTGGCCAAGATGGTGAAACCCCGTCTCTATTAAAAAGACAAAAATTAGCGGGCAGGGTGGTAGGCACTTGTAATCCCAGCTACTCTGGAGGCTGAGGCAGAGAGTTGCTTGAACCCAGGAAGCGGAGGTTGCAGTGAGCTGAGATGGGGCCACTGCACTCCAGCCTGGGCGACAGAGTGAGACTCCATCTCAAAAAAAAGAAAAGAAAAACCATAAAAGTAACTTAAGAAAATATAGGAAGAAAACGTGGAGAGGACCATAGAAGAAAAGATTGACATATTCTGCTACATCACAATCAAATGTTCTTCATAACAAAAAAAAGGGGAAGGGAGTCATAAACAAAGTCAAGTAAGAGATAAACTGGAAAAACTGACACTGATATTAAAGACAAAGGGCTAATTTCCCTAACATATAAAGAGCTCCTTGAAATGTATAAGAAAATGACCACTCAGTAGAAAAATGGGCCAACGTGATCAACTGGAAGAAAAAAAAAAAAAAACTGCTTAACTTCACTGTAGAAGGAATGCAAAATAAACATACCCAAACACTTACTAGACTGGCAAAAATCCTAAAAGGTAACAGAAGCTTACATTTTATCAATTATAAAACTAAAGCTCATTGAATTAGATTAGGCAGCCTAAGTTTAACCAATAATAGTGTCAAGAATAGATGTGTCGTTTGCTAATAGCTTCATACTAAAATAGTACCACTACATGTGCTTGGCCAGGTGCAGTGGCTCATGTCTATAATCCCAGCACTTTGGGAGGCCAGGGCTGAAGAATCACTTGAGGCCAGGAGTTTAGAGACCAGCCTGAACAACATAGTAAGACCTCATGTCTACCAAAAATTTAAAAATTAGCTGGGTGTGGGGGCATGCACCTGTAGTCCTAGCTACTCAGGAGGCTGAAGCAGTAGGATAGTTTGAATGAACTGTAATCACACCATAGCACTCTAGCATGGACATCAGAGCAAGACCCTGTCTCTCAAAAAAAGAAATTAAAGTGGAATTTTCTTTGTTCAAATTTACCATAGATATAAATTGGATCATTATGTAAGCCAAACATAATGAAATTGAAAATGTATTCTAAATGTTATTTTGGTACCCACTGTAGCTGTATTATCCTAATAAGAATGTTACAGAATTTTACTGCTTTTAAAGTGTTCTTTGCCTGGATTTCAGAAACTGCTAATATTTTTTGTATAGTAACTTTAACAAAAGTGGTACTGTGACAACACCCCAAACCAGGGTGATCTTAGGTAAAGCAAAGATGTGAATTTCCCTTCTAATCTCCTAACCAACATCAGGGATGATATGTTTCCTGTAACTGCTTCTATACCAACAACAGAGGGAAGCCAAAGAGAAACAGAATTATGGCCTCCTCTAGGACACTTGGGGGCCAAAACCCTCTGCTTATCACACTCTGGATTCCTTCCTTTTCTCCCTCCTCTCCTGGCCCTTCCTCCCTGCCTCCCCCAACAAGTATGAGAGACTAAACTCCCCTTTACCTTATTTATCTGTAGAATACTGCTAGATTGTTTTGGAGGGGATTTTTGCTGTTATTTTATCTTCATGCCAGAGATACAAAAGTTATGGCTAATCAAGAGATGTTCTTTCAGATAGAAAGTTTTTCTTTTCATAGGTTTTCCCTTCTATTTATCTTGGTAAGTAGAATAGGACCTGAAATCTACCATAACACCATACCCATTTGACATCAAATCAATAATTATATACTTCACCATAGAGGAGCATATAAATGAAACAACATAATCCAGAAAGCAAAAAGAGCCCCCAAATGGCCCAAATAATCATATATCAGATTGTCAATGTCTGCAGGTATAGGCATTCTCATGTACATTGGCCAAGCCAGGCCCACTACTACAGAAGGGAGAAAGGATTCTGGCACCGTTTCTTCTGACACCTGTCGTGGCCCTAAAATCTATTAAGGTTATATGGCTTAAACTCAGCAACACTACTTTAAAATACCCACTCAAGTTAGATGGTTCTAAATAGAACTAATGACAGCCAGAGGAGAGAAGCCTGTAGGAACTTGCTCCAACACAGCTCCAACACAGAGCTGGTGTCTATAAACAGATTAGTAGAAGAGAGCAGAACATGGTTCTATCACCATAACTTTTGTGTTTTGACATGAAGATACAATAAGATAAGAGGAAAATATTACCTGTTACATAGCCTACCACTATTCTGTTCTGATAAATAAAGATAAAGGAGAGTTTAGCCTGCCATCTCTCCATTTACTTGTATGTGATGTATCAATTTAGTAATTAATCATAAATACCCACTAACTAGTGTTATGTACTAAAGATTTGTCTATGGATATGAAAGACAGATACACTTGGGAGAAAGAACAGGTGAAAATTTTGATCTCTTCAGAAAGTTCATCGCAACTAATGCTTAGTTCAAAGGGCAGCTGCAACCAACCCCACTTATCATTTGTAAAAGGATAAGGGATAATACAGCTAAAGATATCCTGAATCTGTATTAAACTTAGTGTTCAACTGCTGACTAGTAGCCAAGATTGGATTCTTTTTCTGTACCATCTTTATATAAGACTTCAAAGGAAATGGGACAGTTTAAAAGAAAGAAGAGAACAAGTTAAATGCTTAAATGATCTACTCAGTGAATATATATAGAACATGTACAGTGGAAGGTAACTATGGCAGTGGTTCCCAAATTTGTCTATTAGAATCACTTGAGATCTTCAAAAATTCCAAAATACAAAAAAATTAGCCGGGCATGGTGGTGTGCGCCTGTAGTCCCAGCTACTCAGGCACTGAGGCAGGAGGATGGCTTGAGCCCAGGAGGTAGAGGCTGCAGTGAGCCAAGACCATGCCACTGCAGTCCAGCCTAGGTGACAGTGAGATCCGATCTTAAAAAAAAAAAAATTCCAAAGCCCAGGCCACACTCCGCAGCAGTTATCTCACAGTCTCTGGGGTTGGGACACAGTCATCAATGGCAATATTTGAAGCTCCACAGGTGATTCCAATGTGCAGAAAAACATGGAAACCACTAGACTATAGAATGTTGTAATTGTCAGTTATCATATTAAATGAGTATTAATTATTATAAGATTCATGTGCATGATTGTAATTACTGTTTTATTTT
Organism: Colobus angolensis palliatus; assembly: GCF_000951035.1. Taxonomy (NCBI): domain Eukaryota; kingdom Metazoa; phylum Chordata; class Mammalia; order Primates; family Cercopithecidae; genus Colobus; species Colobus angolensis. Next base: position 2,479,878 of record NW_012123376.1, on the reverse strand, counting down.
CACAATTTATGTGTGTAGTATAATTATTTCTTCTACTTAAAAGTATTTTGATACTATTATTAGTCTGCTTGCTAAAAATCACACTTGCTACTTTCTTCTGTTTTCATATATCAACAGGAATTGGCAGCAATGAAACAGATTCTCGTTAAGATGCATAGTAAACATTCTGAGAACAGCTTACTTCTCACTAAAACAGTATCAAAAAATGTGACAGAAAATCAGAAATCAAAGACTTTGAATGTACCTAAAGAGCGTGAAGACAATATATTTACACCTAAACCAACACTCTTTGTAAGTACAATTTTTAAAACTCATAATTTTAATATTCCCGATTCTTACTAAATGTATTTTACTTAATTTTTTCCTTTCACATTTATGAAGTGAATAGACTCCACAAATATGTTTTACGAAAAGGCCTTGAAGGATTTGCATTAATCCATTTTCTGAATGTGTGTATTACCTATCTTATAGATAATATATTTTGCTCTAATTCCTCATAAAGTGTGAAATCAATTAACATAAACTAAAATGCATTGTTAGCTAAAAATGTATGTACACAGAAATTAAAGAAAAAGAAATAAGAAAAATTTGTATTAAAAGCAGGTAAAATACCATAAATATGTACAGTTATTATGTGCCAATTTTTAAAAATAGAGAAAATAAATCAGGAAATATTGAAAACTATATATTTTAACAAATAATAAGAATCAAGATTAAAAGGCAAGAGAATTAAAATAGGAGTAACATTATTAAATATTCAGTTTTACTTCAAATGATTTCTCAATCATGCTTTCATTTCTCAGGAGAAACGTGATTTATATCTGCTAAACATGGAGACTCAAAACCAGAAAGATTTCCTCTGTGATATTTTGATTCAGTGAGTCCCCAGAATCTTCATTTTTTTAACTCCTGAGATGAGTATAATAATCAGTCAAATATGAGAACTTCTGATCTCAGTCATTTTATTATACATGCAGATAATGCTACTCAAGATTAATAGGATGAAAGAGTTTTTTAGTGATTATATAATTCAACTTCCCCTTTTTAAAAAATGAAAGTTACAGTTTAGATCAAATAAGGGACAACTGGGCAGGTGTGGTGGCTCACACCTCTAATCCTAGCACTTTGGGAAGTCAAAGTGGGAGGATCACCTGAGGTCAGGAGTTCAAGACCAGGCTGGCCAACATGGTGAAACCCTGTCTCTACTAAAAATACAAAAAGTACCTGGGTGTGGTAGCACATACCTGTAGTCCCAGCTACTTGGAAGACTGAGGCAGGAGAATCGTAGGTGCGGTGGTACCACTGCACTCCCCATCTGGGCAACAGAGTGAAACTCTACCTCAAAAAATAAAATAAAATAGGGACAATTATTTAAGGATATGTGTGGCAGTAATGAAGACTAAGCTGACAGGCGGGAGAAAACAGGATGGTTCAGTTAACTAGCCTGGACACAAGGCGGCTGAGTCCATGCATCTTTTCCTCTGGAGTACATCAGCTTCTCTTTGTTTCTCCCCTAGTTTCTGATTACTCATATTTTCCACTTCCTCATTAACTTGCTCACAGCCCTTTGTCTTGAAATAGGTTTCTGTATATCCTTTCTGCATCTACTCTCTTATAATGTAGTTCTCCCTGTATTTTCCAAGGCTAAAAATCTAATTGCCATAGCTTATTCTTGTTGGGTGATACCCCTTTTTGGCAAGACTTCCAGCCTACAGAATGGCTGCCCTTAATGGTGAGCAGGAGTCACACAGTTCCAAATACAGCTGCTGAAGACTGTTTATTAAGGGCTACGGCTAGGCAAGTTTTGCTCAGAAAGTGGGCAGAGATTATGGCAGACACTATGCTGTATCTATTATAATCTATAGGAAGAAAGCAGATTGAATACATACACATTAATAGGAAATAGGGTCAGATGAAAACCGCAAGATACAGCTGAATACTTAAAGCCTGTCAGCACTCTCTGATCTGCCTTTCTGATCCTGCTCTGCTCCAGGCAGTGGCACTATTCCTTCTGACCCTGACCTTCTACATTTCTGGCTTTAGCTTGGTAACTTGATTGTGATTTCCTGAAATACCAACTATAGTCAGTACATGAGTAACAATAAGATTTCCCCAGTACCTCCAGATAAGGTTATAGAGTGGTGATAAAATTAAGAAGATTCAATATTAGTTGGGTAGTTCTTCCTTCCTTATTTTTGCTTATCTGGATTTTTTTATTTTATTCTACAATAAAATTCTTTTTAAATAATAATAAGGGAAATTTTTTTCAAAAGAGGTACAAGCTCAGCTATGCCCTAATGAAAACTAAGAGGTAATACTATAAACAAGTCAAATCAAGACTATAAGCTAATGCAGACTTAGTAATGTGAACCGACTAGGTAACCTGGGGCGAATCATTACATGTTCTCAGTGTGTTCTTATCTATAAAATTAAGTGGGAGGTTATAATGAAAAGAGTTCTGGACTCCTTTTATTCTAGCATGCTATGATTCTCTTCAGGCATCATTTGTGGTTATTCTTTTGAATATTTTCAATTTTCCTTAAGAATACTTTTTTATATTTTCTCTGAACTTGTTGATAAGGAATTTACCATGCCAATATTTGAAGTAAGAGCTAATCATTTTATAATCTCATGGTTTTATACCTAAAATGAAAACATTCCTAAATCCAGATACTTTGGCTGAAAGTATTTACTATAGGTATTTCCCCCTGATATTAAATTCAGTGATGGATGGGTGGATAGATGAACGTTTCCATATGCATTGACAGTATAAGGCGAGCCACACAAAACTACTGTTAACTGGGCAATGGAGTGGGAGCAGTGCTATTATGTAAAGGAGGAGAAATAAGAGCCTGACTTTTTTTTTTTTTTTTTGACACTTAGGTCTTCCTCTGAAGATTTTTTTTTTGAGATGGAGTCTGTCACTCTGTTGCCCAGGCTGAAGTGCAGTGGCGCAATCTCAGCTTACTGCAACCTCCACCTCCCAGGTTCAAGCGATTCTCCTGCCTCAGCCTCCTGCAGGTTACAGGCGTGTGCCACCACACTAGGCTGATTTTTGTATTTTTAGTAGAGGCGAGGTTTCACCATGTTGGTCAGGCTGGTCTCGAACTCCTGACCTCGTGATCTGCCGACATTGGCCTCCCAAAGTGTTGGGATTACAGGTGTGAGCCACCACACCTAACAAGACATTTTTTTAATGTGCTTTTTTGTATGTATACAAATGTTCTACAGTGTACATGTGATATTTATATATGAAGGCAACCTCAAAAGTTCCTTTTTTAGAAGAACTCTGGCCTTTGAAATGACACATGTGACAGAGTTGTTGTTCAGGCACTTAGTGTACCAACAAAAACTAATTGAACCACAGAATGTAAGTACCTTAAGGACAGAAACTGTATTCCTTTTGTTTTGCATAGCAGCTGAACAAAGCAGATACTCAATAAATATTTGCTGAGGAGAATAAAGAGCAGTTATTTGTCTCCCCAGTTTAGTTATGTTCTTAGCTGTTAAAACTCTAAACTGGGTGTGGAACTTTAATGTTAAAGTGAACTACAGGGAGAATGAAAGCTTCGCCTCCATTGACTCTAGTTAGTGCTACTTCTGCCACAGGCATCTTCAGTCTTCTTTATTCAGAAACATCCAGTTCGTTCCCACTTATCACCTACTTTCTCTCTTAAGGTAGCTTTTTGCTGTGCTATCCCTTTTTTCCCAGCCTCACTTATCTCTTTCTTAGAAAAACCTAGAGCTATTCTAATCTGATTTAGAACAACTTTCCTCCTTCCTTCCTGAGCAGTATGGGACTCTTTTGCTGCTTTTCTGCTATCATCCTATTCGGAAAATAGAATTTATATTTATGTACTCAGGATTCACATCGTGGTCATTATTTTCTCAAAACCTTATTTAAAATGCAGATACTAGCAACTCTGCTTTTAGTCTTTTCACCAAGTGGATTGTAAGCGTTAAAACAAAAAAAGAGCTTAAGAGCATTGGCTCACATCTGTAATCCCAGCACTTTGAGAGGCCGAGGCAGACAGATCACCTGACATCAGGAGTTCGAGACCAGCCTGGCCAACATACTGAAACCCCGTCTCTACTAAAAATACCAAAATTATCCAGGTGTGGTGGTGCATGCCTGTAGTCCCAGCTACCTGGGAGGCTGAGACAGGAGAATCGCTTGGACCTGGGAGGTGGAGGTTGCAGTGAGCCGAGATCATGCCTCCACACTCCAGCCTGGATGACAGAGCAAGACTGTCTCAAACAAAAAAAAAAAAAGCCTTAGACTCTAAGTAGGGTAGCAAACAGTACGACTGTGCAGCTCCAGTGTATAGTGTGTGAAGTGTCTGATTTCTGGTGAGTTTATGATGTAGTTCAGGCCTTGATTTGTTTTTATCTCATTGGCTAGCATATGTTGGATAGGCAGATTAAGTTTATATAATTGATATATAAGTGGTTATATGAACGACATGATTCCGTAGAAGTGCTTTGGAAAGCTACATGTCATCTGGAAAGAAAATTTTTTTTTTTTTTTTTTAGATGGACTCTCACGCTGTCACCCAAGCTAGAGGGCAGTGGCACAGTCTTGACTCACTGCAACCTCTACCTCCTGGGTTCAAGTAGTTCTCCTGCCTCAGCCTCCTGAGTAGTTGGGATTACAGGAACATGCCACCATGCCCCGCTAATTCTTTGTATTTTTTTTTTTTTTTGTAGACACGGGGTTTTACCATGTTGGCCAGGCTGGTCTCCAAACTCCTGACCTCAGATGATCCACTCACCTCAGCCTCCCAAACTGCTGGATTACAGATGTGAGCCACCACACCCTACCTGGAAGGAAAATTAGTGTAGTCAATTCAAGAAGTGTTTACTGACTATATGCAAGAGCCTGTGATGATGATGAAGATAGCATCAGCATTAAAACTGCTGCTCCTGTAGGATCAAACTTATTAAACAATAACATAAGGCAAAATCAGTTAGCCTACTTTTTTTGTTTTGTTTTTGAGCTTGGCTTTAAAGAATGCATGGATTTTGACAAGTGAAGATCAGCGTTATTTAGAAATTCCAAGAGCAAAGAAAATATTTTATTGGCCAGGCATGGTGGCTTACGCCTGTAATCCCAACACTGGGAGGCCGAGGTGGGCGGCTCACCTGAGGTCAGGAGTTCAAGACCATCCTGGCCAACATGGTGAAACCCCATCTCTACTAAAAATACAAAAATTAGCCAGGTGTGGTGGCAGGCACCCGTAATCCCAGCTACTCAGGAGGCTGAGACAGGTGAATCGCTTGAACCCAGGAGGCGAAGGTGGCAGTGAGCTGAGATTGTGCCACTGCACTCCAGACTGGGTGACAGAACGAGATTCTGTCTCAAAAAAAAAAAAAGAAAAAGAAAAGAAAATATGGTATTCACAAAATATTTTCTAACTTGTGCTCCTTTTTAGTTGTTGAAGAATAGGATGTCTAATATCTAGACTTTATTCCTTTCTGACTATATTCGTACGTCTGACTTTAGCCAATTCACTATCTATTCATCCTTTCCCTTAGTATAAAGGGAAACAAAAGTAGATAGGTTATACCTAGTCACATTAATAGAGACAGAAAGTAGAATGGTGGTTGCCAGGAGCTAGGGGGTATGGGAATTTATTGTTTAACAAGTAGAGAGTTTCAGTCAAGCAAGATGAAAAGAGTTCTATGGATGGATAGTAGTGATAGTTGCATCATAATGTGAATGTATGTAATACCACTGATCTGTACATTTAAAAATCGTTGGCTGGGCATGGTGGCTCACACCTGTAATCCCAGCACTTTGGGAGGCCGAGGCGGGTGGATCACCTGAGATCAGGAGTTCGAGACCAGCCTGACCAACATGG
>NW_012123376.1:2467787-2469182 GCF_000951035.1 Colobus angolensis palliatus | reverse complement strand
TCCACCAGGCTTATTATGTCTGCATTTGTCAGTCATCATTGTTTCTAATTTTAACAAACTTTCTCAATGGGTTATAATGCCCATGTTATATATTAACGTTTTAACTGGCTAATTCTGGATGACACAGCAGTATCTATCTTATCAGTTACTTGTTTCCAAAATCACCTTGTAACATAGTAAATTACTTCTGGTAAGTTTCCAGTTAGTCTTGTCATTTGTTTCTACAATGGCTTTGTGCTCTCTTTCCTAAATCTGGAATATAGTATACTTTAGGGCCTGTTAATACTCTACTAACAATTTAAGGTTTTTATTAATGTGTATGCATATATATGTGTGTGTATATATATATTTTATGTGTATGTAAAATATTTATGTATATATATTTATATACATATCTATAAAGCACTTCATATTATGAAGCCTATAAGCCTTATATTTAAAATAAGGACCCTACTCAGTTAAATGGTTAATCCCATTAATACCTGAAGCAGAATGTCAAATTTTGTCATATAAAGCACCATCTTATGGATATAAAGGGAAGTATCTTTAATAAAATAGAAAAAAGAACCACTACTGATCAAACAGCTAAAAGAATGAAATTATCAAAATAAAGCAGTTAATTTTTTTTTTTTTTTTTTTTTTTTTTTTGAAATGGAGTCTTGCTCTGTCGCCCAGGCTGGAGTGCAGTGCAGTGGTACAAACTCAGCTCACTACAACCTCCACCTCCTGGGTTCAAGCTATTCTCCCACCTCGGCCTCCTGAGTAGCTGGGATTACAGGGACACGCCACCATGCCCAGCTAATTTTTGTATTTTTAATGAAGGCGGGGTTTCACCATATTGGCCATGCTGGTCTCGAACTCCTGACCTCAAGTGATCTGCCCACCTAGGCCTCCCAAAGTGCTGGGATTACAGGAATGAGCCATTGGGCCTGGCCCGGTCTCACTCTTTTATGTTGAATGTAGACTCATCTCATCAAAGTACGACCAGACCTCAAAATATCTAGCTGTTTACATGTACATTTTTAAATATTCATTTTTTAATTTCTAGTGTCAGGAACACTAATTGTAACCTCTTCCTGATGTTATTAAATTTAGCTGGTAAGCTAAACTAAAATTCAGGAATTTTTTGGTGAACATGGAATGAAGCTGACTGATCTCAGACAGCTTCACATCTTGTTAGTGGTAAAGCCACATCAGCTGTCTTAAACTCACTTAAGTTGGGCCCTGCCTGTGAGGACTTCTCAATATTTATTTATTTGATTTCCAGTTTAGAACTTTTTTGGAAAACAAAGTAATTATATCTACCAGACATAGACTTTTTTCCTTAGAGAACTGGTACTGGTTAAACACTAATAGATTGTTCATTCCTAGCTCTTTTTTTAGATTACAGGAGTT
>NW_012123376.1:2457313-2460262 GCF_000951035.1 Colobus angolensis palliatus | reverse complement strand
AAAAAAAAAAAAAAACAGACCATGGACCATAGTTTACTGGTCCATGATGTATCTCAGGAGTTGATAAAAAGCTTAGAAACGTCCAGTGTCTGGAACTCAGGGCTATCACTAATGGCTAGCACATTACTGACTAAAATATCTGGAAATTAAGATCATACATTTTGTGAAAATCAGAAATAAACTTTTCAGAAGCAGTATTATCTACTTGGAATTTGTTCAAATTTTGGTAGTGAGACTTACATACTAATGTAGTTGAGAAATCACTGTGACATATTCTATGCTAATGTAATTAACAGAGAACCTGAATTTCAGACAATAATATAACTGAAGGAAAAAGTTCACCAATCGAAGGATTGAAAATATCTTTGAATGATATAAGTAAATTTGAGTTCATACAGCAAAATATGCTGTTTCCATGCCTTACTGGTTCATTACCATTTCCACTCAAAAATCAGGCTGTTGCTTAGAATCATAAGTACTACCCCTGATGCTTGTCAAGGGTGATGTTGCCTGATTAATTGGAAACATATTATTGCATTACTGTAGTAGAATTTTATTTTGTCTTGTATACCAGAAAGGCTTGAATTGATTCACATGAAACCTTATGTCCAGACTTAAATAGATCCGAAAGGCTTTTGTCATAGCAGACCCAAACATTCATACATTCATTGAAAAATGTTTATTGAGCACTTACTTTGTGCCAAGTACTATTCCAAAAAGTAGAGATATAAACAATTCCTGCCTCTGTGGACCTTACATTTGTGGATAGAGATAGACTATAAACCAACAAACAAAAAAATAAATAAATTGAGTAGGATGTGAAAACATGACAAATGCTATGGAGAAAAATATATGAGGTAACTAAGAAGTCCTCAATTTGCCCACTTTGCAAAATTAATAAATGGCTAGAACCTGTGCTTTAACCACTGTACTATACGGTGCTCAAACCACAAAAATCAAAGGGGGCATGACATCGAACACCTCTGCTGGCGAGACACTCCTGCATGCTGAAGATACAACACGAGATAAGATAAATGGTATAAACTAAGAGTATAAGAGTCAGCATCTTTAGGAATTGTGTCCCACTGCTAGTTCAGCAGCTTTAGCAAATTGTTCAGTCTCTCACATACAAGCCTGGAGATAACTATTTCAGGACAAGTATGTGGCCCTATGAAGTCATCAGGAACCTAGGTTCCCTCTTCCTTTCTCTTCAACCATCCTTAGAGTGTGGCGTCTGTTCTTCGAATCACAGTATGGTTGCTCTGGCCGCAGCCATCACGTCTGCATTTTAAGCAGGAAATGAGAAAACGGGAGGAAAATAGTCTCTCTTTCCAAAGGAGTTTTTCCGTAAGTCCTACCAGACATCTTCAACTTATATCCCATTGGCCAAAGCTTAGTCATGTGGCCACACCTAGCAGCAAGGAAGGCTGATAAATGTTTGATACAGGATGAATCTATTGCTTTACTGATAAAATCAGAGTTCTGTTATTAAGAAGGGGGATACAGATACAGGCTAGACAGCCAGCAACCTCTGCACTTGATCTCAGCCAAAAGGCCGAGACGTGATCCCAGCAGCCTCTGTAACAGGGTTAGATTCATTTTTATATTCCCAGAACCTCACACAAGGACTGGCACAGAGTAGTTAGTCAAATAAATGCTATTAAACTAATCTCAAGTACAAACAATTTAGTTCATGTTGGAGAGTGTCAAGAAACAGGATTAGATATGTAAGTATGGGCCAGATCCTAAAGGGGCCGGTCTTCTAAGTGAAATGTGGTTAGAACATGACAGTGATGGTAAAGTTCACCCAAAATAACCTGGCAATAAGGAACATATCTTAGTCCTAGGGGAACAGACTTTGAAATCAAAATGGTTGTGATGAAACATCTGACAAGTTACCCTATGAAGTAGCAAGGCAGTTAATCCCCAAGACACAAGGTACACTTGACTGTGGCAAATCTGTCTCATTAGCACATCTAGGGAGAAAACATATTAGGGGTGGGAGTAACGGTCTGCAGTGTAACAGACACACACAAAAGGAGAGTAAGGAAGAACTATCTGCCACTGAAATTCTTATACCGCCCTTTCTGAGTATTAAGATTCTTTTTTAATGCCAAAGTTTGTATTTACCTTCTCCCTGTAAACACAGAGTAGTAGTAAAAATTTTAGTATCAGCTGATTGAGGAAATGCAAATGTACAAACCAATTCTGCACCCTTTGGTATAATCCTGAGGATCTGTAGCTTAGTCTATAGCAGTTGCTTTCACTTTTTTTGTCCAGGAGTCACAGTTAAGAAAACCATTTATATTATGACCTAGTGATGATCACACAGTTTCTCAAAACAGAACTTACCCCCACTATGGCCAATACTCAGATATTTTCTGTGCTAGTTTTTTTTTTTCTCAATTCTGGTATTTTACCTACTAGAGTTCATTACCCGTGGGTTGGGACCTGCAATTTAAAGAACAACGGCGGCCGGTGCAGTGGCTCATGCCTGTAATCCCAGCACTTTGGAAGACCGAGGCAGGCGAATCACCTGAGGTCAGGAGTTCCAGACCAGCCTGGCCAATATGGTGAAACCCTGTCTCTACTAAAAATATAAAAATTAGCCAGGTGTGGTGGTACATGCCTGTAATCCCAGCTACTCAGGAGGCTGAGGCAGAATTGCTTGAACCCAGGAGGCGGAGGTTGCAGTGAGCCGAGATTAACTGCACTCCAGCCTGGGCAACAGAGTGAGACTTTGTCTCAAAATAAATAAATAAACAAAATAAAGAACAATGGCATACATGTTCTTCTATGACCAAAAATAGTGAGAGCCCTAGACGTTTAGCTGGCTCACCTTTCTCAGTCACCCAAATCTATCTGATCGTTTAAGAATCATGCAGTTCCCTAGTTTTACTCTGACTTTTCCTTATCTTAACAACAAATAAAAAGCTGAGCTAGAAAATC
>NW_012123376.1:2455080-2457257 GCF_000951035.1 Colobus angolensis palliatus | reverse complement strand
CTGGGATTACAGGTGCCTGCCACCACACCCGGCTAATTTTTGTATTTTTAGTAGAGAAGGGGTTTCTCCATGTTGGCCAAGCTGTTCTCAAACTCCTGACCTCAGGTGATCCCCCCGTCTTGGCCTCCCAAAGTGCTGGGATTACAGGCATCAGTCACCGCACCCAGCCAACTTTTCTTAAATACCTAATAGAAGTGAGGTCACAGGGCAAACTGCTGCCCCCAAAAGTGGACAGATAGGCCAATACAGAGAATGATGATGTATCAGAGCAAAAACTTCCGTGATGGGAACCAGTGCTGGGGTAGGAAAACCTGAGTGTAACTGCTGGAAGTTAGGTATGGACAAGTCTGAAAGTTAAAAACTCCAGTCATAGAAGTAATCCCCACACTCTTGTGAGTTTTTGTTTTTTTTTTTTTTTTTTTTTTTGAGGCGGAGTCTCGCTCTGTCGCCCAGGCTGGAGTGCAGTGGCCGGATCTCAACTCACTGCAAGCTCCGCCTCCCGGGTTTACGCCATTCTCCTGCCTCAGCCTCCAGAGTAGCTGGGACTACAGGCGCCCACCACCTCGCCCGGCTAGTTTTTTGTATTTTTAGTAGAGACGGGGTTTCACCGTGTTAGCCAGGATGGTCTCGATCTCCTGACCTCGTGATCCGCCCGTCTCGGCCTCCCAAAGTGCTGGGATTACAGGCGTGAGCCACCGCGCCCGGCCCGAGTTTTAACTTTAGAAGCTTGACCTAGTTCTTACAGTAAATATTGGGAGAAAATCCCCTTCCATTTCCAGCAGTGGGAGGGAAAAGAGGACATTTTGAAATATGTTAGATAACTCAGTTCTCAATTCTCAACAAGGTCTCCCCTCAGGAGAAACTATTTAACTAGAAGCTATCCTGCTGGGGCTTTATCAAAGCCTAACTGACCTGAGAACAACACAATACCCAATCCAGCCCACCTAGCCATCATGGCCCACCTAAGAAGGGAAAAAACCGAGAAGCATGTGTGAAGTTCACATTCCAGAGGCACACTGTCACTGAAAGCTGAGACCTAATTGTAGGACCATAGGATGACTTCCCTACCCCCATGCCTTACCACCACATTACCAAGGGCCCATTTATAGCAGTTTGTTTTACCCAGTACAGTATGTCCAGTTATCAGGAAAAACTTAACCAGGTAGACTAAAAGCCAAAAAAAGCAGTTTGAAGAGACAGTGCAAGCATCAGAACCAGAGTCAATTGTGCCATAAATGTTGGAATTACCAGACAGAGAACCTAAAACAACTATGATTAGAATGCCAAGGGCTGCAATAGATAAAGTAGACAACATGCAAGAACAGATGGGCACTGTGAGCAGAAAGATGAAAATCCTAAGAAAGAACCCCAAAAAAGGAGAAATACTAGAGATCAAAACCGCTATAACAGAAATGACAAATGCTGGCCGGCCATGGTGGCTCACACCTGTAATCCCAATACTTTGGGAGGCCAAGGCGGGCAGATCATCTGAGATCAGGAGGTCGAGACTAGCCTGACCAACATAGTGAAACCCCATCTCTACTAAAAATACAAAAATTAGCCAGGTGTGATGGAGGGCACCTGTAATTCTAGCTAATTGGGAGGCTAAGGCAGGAAAATTGCTTGAACCTGGGAGGCTGAGGGTTCGGTGAGCCGAGATCACACCACTGCATTCCAGCCTGGACAACAGAATGAGACTCCATCTCAAAAAAACAAATAAATGACAAATGCCTTTGATAATCTGATTAGTACACTGGACATAGTTGAGGAAGGAATCTCTAACCTTGAGAATATTTCAGGCAAGGCACAGTGGCTCATGCCTGTAATCCCAGCACGTTGGGAGGGTGAGAGAATCACTTGAACCCAGGAGTTCGAGTTCCAGACCAACCTTCACAACATAAGAGACCCTGTCTCCACACACACACACACACAAACACACACACACACACACACACAAAGCCAGGCGCTGTGGTGCACACCTGTGGTCCTAGCTACTCAAAGAGCTGAAGTGGGAGGATCGCTTGAGCCCAGAACGTCAAGGCTGCAGTGAGCCATGATCATGCCACTGCACTCTAGGCTGGGCAACAGAGCAGGACCCTGTCTCCACCAAAAAAATAATAATAATAATAAGGGTATTTTAACAGAAACGTCTAAAAAAGAGAATATCCAAGGACTAA
>NW_012123376.1:2449991-2454839 GCF_000951035.1 Colobus angolensis palliatus | reverse complement strand
AGGTCAGGAGTTCGAGACCAGCATGGCCAACATGGTGAAACCCCTGTCTCTACTAAAAATGCAAAACTTAGCTGAGTGTGGTAGCACATGCCTGTAATCCCAGCTAATCCAGAGGCTGAGACAGGAGAACTGCTTGTCCTGGGACCCGGGAAGCGGAGGTTGCAGTAAGCCAAGACCACGCCATTGCACTCCAGCCTGGGCAACAAGAGTGAAACTCTGTCTCACACACACACAAAAAAAATACATACATATATATGTATAAATAAATTAGCTGAGAGTGATGGTATGCACCCATATTCCCAGGTAGTGAGGAGGGTGAGGCAGGACGATCACTTGAGCCCGGGAGGTTGAGGCTATAGTTAGCCATGATCACACCACACCAACCTGGGTGACAGAGCGAGAGCCTATCTCAAAAAGAAGAAAAAAAATCCTGAAAGAAGCCAGAGGAAAATAACACCTTACCTATAGAGAAGCAAAGACAAGGATTGCATCTGACTTCTCAGAAACAATGCAAGCAAGAAAAGAGTGGAGTGAAACATTTAAAGTTATGAAAGAACAAAACCACCAACCTAAAATTCTGTACCCTGCAAAATTATTCTTTTCAGAAGTGAAAGAAAAATAGACTTTCCTAGAGAAACAAAAATTGGAGGAATTTAATCCATAACTTTTCAAAACAGAAAGCATTAGGCCCAGATGGGTTCACTGTTGAATCCCTTCTCTCCCCTCCCCTCCCCCTTTTTCCTCCCTAGTAGCTGGGACTACAGGCACATGCCACCATGCCCAGCTAAAATTGTACCTATTCTCTACAATCTCTTTCATTGGATAGAAGCAGAGAGAAATACTTCCCAGCTCATTTTGCAAGGCCAGCATTGCCCTAATTGCAAAATCAAACAAAGATATTAGAGGAAAACAAAACTACAGACCAATATCTCTCATGAATGTAGATACAAAAATCTATGAGGATTTCAAGGGCAGTGAAAATATTATGTGATACTATATATTATGATACTATAATAGTGGATGCCTGTCTATAGACATTTGTCCAAACCCATAAAATGCATAGTACCAAGAGTGAACCCAAATGCAAACTGTAGACCTTGGGTGATAATGACATGTCAGTATAGGCTCATCAGTTGTAACAAATGTACCATTGGGCTAAGGGATATTAATAATGGAGGAGGCTGTACATGTGTGGAGCCAGAGGGTATATGGGATATCTCTGTACCTTCCTCTCAATTGTTTTTTGAGACAGTCTTGCTCTGTTACCCCGGCTTGAGTGTAGTGGCATGATCACAGCTCACTTCAGCCTTGACCTCTTGGGCTCAAGTGATCTCCTTTTTTTTTTTTCGACATAATGTCTTGCTCTGTCACCCAGACTGGAGTGCAGTGGCACAATCTCAGCTCACTGCAACCTCCACCTCCCAGCTTCAATTATCCTGTCTCAGCCTCCCAAGTAGCTGGGATTATAGGTGTGCATTACCATGCCTGGCTAATTTTTTGTATTTTTAGTAGAGATAGGGTTTCACCATGTCGGCCAGGCTGGTCTCAAACTCCTGACCTCAAGTGATCCACCTTCCTTGGCCTCCCAAAGTGCTGGTATTACAGGCATGAGCCACCGTACCCATCGTCAAGTGATCTCACCTCCACTTCCCGTGTTAACTGAGACTACAGGTGCATGCCACCATGCCTGGCTAATTTGTTTTTTCTTTTCGTGGAGATGAGGGTCCCACTATGTTGCCCAGGCTAGTCTCAAACTCCTGGGCCTAAACAGTCCTCTCACCTCAGCCTCCCAAAGTCCTGGGATTATAAGCATGAGCCACCGCGCCCAGCCAAAATACAGTGAAGTGCTGAATGTTTTATTCTGTAATTCACCTCCCTTACTTTTTTCTTTCTATTCTGTATAGCCTGTCTCCTTTTAGGCTGAAATGATTGAGCAATAAACCCAAGAAGTAATCTGGTAAATACTTAGAAATTCATAAGATCCGAAACACAATAACTTGGATATAGTAATTATTTAATAAATACCTATTGAGTGAATGAATATTATCTATAAATGAGACAACTAAAAAGAAGTCATGTCCTTGATTTTTTATAATTCTCTTTGAAAATAAAATCAATTTGTAAAATAATTACATCCCCAGAAAATTTTAAGTATAGGCTTTGAGCAAGAAAACACAGATGTATGTTTTTTCTACCACATACCTACCAGGTGGGAGATTATTTATGGCAAAAGACAAAGTCTTTGCCCTTAAGTATCCTTTCTGAATTAAGAAAAGCAATTTTTTAGTAGAGTTTACATATAAAAAACCTCAATGTATCTAGTTCTCTGAATTGCCTTTCTTGTCCTCCTTGTAAGCATTTTATTGGATTTTGTTTTTTTTAAACAGACTAAAAAAGAAGCACCTGAGTGGTCTAAGAAACAAAAGATGAAGACCTAGTGTTGTGGATGGGAAGCACCTGTAGACCGTTATTTACTCCTGAAGTTCTTTTTCTGATGGAAAACAAAATTCATCTTAATCATGTACTCAGCATTTTTTAAATAACAATGTTTATTTGAACTAGTATTAAATTAACAAATTTAGTATAATCAAAATGTGTAAAGGACAAATAATATACTTTATATTTGTTTTTTTCTATTTTATAAAATAAATATGCTATGGTTTAAATTTTGGAGCTTTTTTAAATGTTCAATGCATTTTAAGTGTGTGGCTTATAAATATTTTGGTGAGTATTTTTCTATACTGCATAAATTCTGAGTTTAAATGTCATACACAAATACCAAGGCACTTTGCATGTTTAAAAATTAAGAATCACTTGTGAAGTCTACTACAAGGTACTTCAAATGCCCAGTAATGGTGGTCAGATACAGATTGTTGACTCTTTTTTGAAGTTCTGTTTTTTCTTATATTTTATACTACTATTAACCAATAAAATCTGGCAGAAAGTCTGTTATTCCATTGGTAAAGTGAAAGTTTGGTGGAAAGTCTGTTGCTACGTCAGTCATAAGAGATGCAGTATGGATCAGATTTCCAGTCGGTGAGAAAAAAACAATAGGATTTTCTTTTGTCATAAAATATGCTCCATTTTTCATTGAAGCTGTATACTTTGAAAGAAAGGAAGGAGGCAAGAGAGAAAAAAAGGAAAGAAATATGTATATACACACATACATATATATGTATGTCCAGGTTTTTCAACCACAATTGACATTTTTTGTTTGTTTTTTGAGATGAAGTCTCACTCTGTCGCCAGGCTGGAATGCAGTGGCGTAATCTCAGCTCACTGCAGCCTCCGCCTTCCAGGTTCAAGCAGTTCTCCTGTCTCAGCCTCCTGAGTAGCTGGGATTACAGGCACCCGCTACCATGCCCGGCTGATTTTTGTATTTTTAGTGGAGACAGAGTTTCACCAAGTTGGCCAGGCTGGTCTGGAACTCCTTACCTCCGGTGATCCACCTGCCTCAGCCTCCTAAAGTGCTGGGATTATAGGCATAAGCCACCACACCCTGTCCACTATTGACATTTTGGGCCGGATAATTCTTTCTTAAGGGTGCACATAGGGTAAATCCTATGCATGTTGTAATATATACCAGCATCCCTGACCTTCAGCACTAGCTGCCAGTAACATCCCCACCACAACCCTAGTTTTTTGCTTTTTTTTTTTTTCTTTTAGAGACAGGGTCTCCCTGTGTTGCCCAGGCTGGTCTTGAACTCATGGGCTCAAGCAGTCCTCCCTCCTCGGCCTCTCAAAGCGCTGGGATGACAGGCATGAGCCACCTCACCTGGTCCCACCCCCAGTTTTGACAAGCCAGAAATGTCCTGGATGGAGACTAGGGTTCCTTCCATGTCTTGGCCATTGTGAATTGTCTTACTTTTTAACCCTTACCTCATCTTCTCCTGGTCATGGATTTTCTATTTATCCGTTTATCTATTTATCTATCTATCTATCTAGAAACAGGGTCTTACACTGTCACCCAGGCTGGAGTGCAGTGACCTGATCATAGCTCAATGTAGCCTCAAACTCCTGGGCAAAAGGGATCCTCCCACCTTAGCCTCCCAAACAGCTGGAACTACAGGTGCATACCACCACACCTAGCTAGTTTTTTTAAAACTTTATTTTAGAGACAAGGGTCTCAGTGTGTCGCTCAGGCTGGGCTCAAGTGATTTTACTACCTCATCTACCCCAGTAGCTGAGATTATAGGTGTGAGTCACCACAGCTAGCTCTTACTTAAAAATTAAAATATTAAGCATAATATTCTTATTTTTTTCTTGATAAATGTTTTATGAAATGTTGCCCAAATGCAAGCATAATAGCTACCATTATCAAGCTCATTCTGTCAGTCAGTTGCTGTGTTATATGCTTTCTACTCTTTATTTAATCTTCACAGCAACTCTGCCAAGTAAGCATTATCTTCATTTTTAAAATGAGAAAAACCAAGACTCAGTAAGGGTAACGAAATGGCCCAAGATCAGACACATAATAAATAGAAGTGGATTTGAACCAAGTCCATGTGATTACAATGGCTACGCCCTTTCCAGTACATGACGCTGCTTCTCATTGCTTGCTTCTTATGCCTGGCTCCCAAGCTCACTTCAATAGCAAGAATCGTGGGGGAAATCTTTATTTTATTTTATTTTATTTTTTTGAGACGGAGTCTCGCTCTGTCGCCCAGGCTGGAGCGCAGTGGTGTGATCTCGGCTCACTGCAAGCTCCACCACCCGGGTTTACGCCATTCTCCTGCCTCAGCCTCCCAAGTAGCTGGGACTACAGGCACCCACCACCACGCCCAGCTAATTTTTTGTATTTTTAGTAGAGATGGGATTTCACCATGTTAGCCAGGATGGTCTCGATCT
>NW_012123376.1:2436708-2449861 GCF_000951035.1 Colobus angolensis palliatus | reverse complement strand
CTATTTTAATTTTTTTAGAGACAGTCTTACTTTGTTGCCCAGGCTGGTATCAAACTACCGGCCTCAAGCAATCCTCCCGCTTCAGTCTCCAGAGTGAGTAGCTGGGATTCCAGGCACGAGCCACCCTCCCAGCAAAAATTTGTTCTATCACCTTTTCTTTGTGGGTAGGGGGGCTATGGGACTTAGCATAGTTGCATTGTTTTTGCTCAAGACAAGTTCATGGTTCTGAAACTTTTTTTTTTTTTTTTTTTTTGCAGAAGCTTAGCATTCCCATACTGGTAGTTGAACCCAGACCACCTGGGTGAAAAGCCAGGAATCCTAAGACCATGTGGCAGATGACTCTACTCCTAAAGAACTCCATGACTCTTATAATAGTTCTTACCAGGTTAACAGGATACACTCAGCTTTTCAGAACCAACTAAATGGCTTGTATTCACTTTATTGATTCATACATTCTTTCATTGAACAAACAAGAAAAATCTAAAATGTGTAAGGCATTCAAACTATGAATGTTTGTCTTCATCTCAAATGAAAAAGAATTCTGTGATACCACAAACACCAAAGGAAGGAGTTTACTCTCATCATCCTCAGTATAGAAATTTCTAAAAAGAAGTATCAGCTAGTGACCCAAGTATCCAAATGCAATATATATTTAAAGAAGATGCCACTTGTGCTGATTTCAATAAGTCATATTTGGATAATCATCCATCAGGAATGTTAAGGAAGATTCCCACACTTGGGGGAGGTTGAGGTTGTTAATGAGCCAGATTTCTTTCTTTCTTTCTCTCTCTCTCTCTCTCTCTCTCTCTCTCTATATATATATATATATATATATATATATATATATATATTTTTTTTTTTTTTTGTTTTGTTTTTTGAGTTGGAGTCTCGCTCTGCCACCCAGGCTGGAGTGCAGTGGTGCAATCTCACCTCACTGCAGCCTCTGCCTGCTGGGTTCAAGTGATTCTCCTGCCTCGGCCTCCTGGGTTGCTGGGACTACAGTGCGTGCCACCATGGCTGGCTAATTTTTTTGTATTTTTAGTAGAGACAGGGTTTCACATTGGCCAGGCTGGTCTCGAACTCCTGACCTCAAGTGATCCACCCGCCTCAGCCTCCCAAAGTGCTGGGATTACAGATGTGAGCCACCTGCCTGGCCAGAAAGGCTATTATATTATATAGCTTTATGGTAGGCTTCTGTGGGCCTCTTAGATTTAACAAAGGTAAGAATTATTTGAAAAAACATTTCACTTTTATTAAAAATACTGCTGTTTGAAAAAGGTGCTTCTCCAGTGGCATTCGGTATTGGTGGCCTGGCATGGTAGGTACTACCCAATGAAGAATGTACTATTATATATTTATAGGTCATGCTTATACAGACATAAATACATATTTATATAAGATCTACCTATCTTAGAATAAAAACTTGGGGGAAAAAGCTGCTGCTCATATCTAAAATGTCCTCAAGTGAAACTGATGTCAGGAATTTCTTTTCCCTTGTGTAATCTTATAGGATAAAAATTTAGGTTATTGCAACTTTCCCACTAATATTGGATAGGCTAGCAGTGGATATTAGCCTATCCAGTATCAGTGGGAAATATATTTTATTTTTATAAAAATTTTAAAAATTAATAAATACTATAAATGCTCCAAAGAAAGAATTCCTAAGGCTTAGAGGTCACAAACAAAGCTAGAGCACATAGTCCAGTCCTCAGCTTTACAGGCTCAGAAATTTAATTTTATTAGTGCACTAAAGATGACACATCTTTCAGGAGTGTGCCCATATTTACTGGTGCATAGATCATAATGTTTATGTATTACTTCTGAGAGAAAAGTAAAACATAGACAGAATATGACTTATTGGAATCAGCACACCTGGCATCTTCTCTCCCAATCTCCCCCTAGCTTCTGCCATACTACACACTCATATTTTTTCTCCTTCATCTTCTTCTACCTGGTCATAAAACACTGGATTTTTCAGAGCTTTTTCCCCCTAAACCTATTCATTTCATTCTGTACTTACTCTCAGGTAATTTCTACACCCTGGTTTCAGCTACTAAATGTCAATATTTGCAAATGTACATCTCCAGTTCAGACTGTTCCTGTTAACCACCTGCCTACTTGACATTTGTACTTGGATGTCCCATTGTGACCTCAAACTTAACATGTGTAAAACTGAACTCACCAACTTTCTCCTCCAATGTTTCCAATTTCAATAAATGGTACCACCATTTATTTACTCAGTGACTTATACTACAAAACCAGGAGTCATCCAAGACCCTTCCCTTGTTAACTACCAGCATTCAATTACTAAGCCCTGTTGATCTGCCTCATAAATATTTTTTTTTTACTTTTGATTATGGAAATTTATGGCCAGGCGTGGCGGCTCATGCCTGTAATCCCAGCACTTTGGGAGGCTGAGGCAGGAGGATCACCTGACGTCAGGAGTCGAGACCAGCCTGGCCAACGTGGCAAAACCCCGTCTCTACTGAAAATACAAAAAATAGCCGGGTGTGGTGGTACATGCCTGTGATCCCAGCTACTCGGGAGGCTGAGGCAGGAGAATCGCTTGAAACCGGGAAGTGGAGGCTGCTGTGAGCCCAGATTGTGCCACTGCACTCCAGCCTGGGTGACAGAATGAGACTCTGTCTCAAAAACAAAAGATAAAAGAAAATTTTCAAATATACAAGACGGCAAAGAAAAAGTCAAGACAGGATATATTCACTGTCTTGATTGTGGTAATGGTTTAATGGAGATATACCTATGTCAATGTTTATCAAATTGTACATTTTAAAATGTGCAGTTCTGTTTTGTTTTGTTTTTTTGAAGTGAAGTCTCACTCTGTCACCCAGGCTGGAGTGCAATGGCATGATCTCAGTTAACTGCATCTCCGCCTTCCAGGTTCAAGCAATTCTCCTGCCTCAGCTTCCTGAGTAGCTGGGATTACGGGCGCCCGCCACCACACCTGGCTAATTTTTGTATTTTTGGTAGAGACAGGGTTTCACCATGTTGGCCTGGCTGGTCTTGAACTCCTGGCCCTAAATGATCTATCCACTTCAGCCTCCCAAAGTGCTAAGATTACAGGTGTGAGCCACCGCACCCAGCCAAAATGTGCAGTTTATTATATGTCAGTTGCACCTCAGTAAAGATGTTTTTTGAGGCTGGGCGCGGTGGCTCACTCCTGTAATCCCACCACTTTGGAAGGCCAAGGCGGGTGGATCACGAGGTCAGAAGATCAAGACCATTCTGGCTAACACGGTGAAACCCTGTCTCTAGTAAAAATTTTACAAAAAAGAAAAAAATGTTAGCCAGGCGTGGTGGCAGGCACCTGTAGTCCCAGCTACTCGGGAGGCTGAGGCAGGAGAATGGTGTAAACCTGGGAGGCAGAGTTTGCAGTGAGCCGAGATTGCACCACTCCAGCCCGGGAGACAGAGTGAGACTCCGTCTCAAAAAAAAAAAAAAAAAGATGTTTTTTGAAAGAAGGAAAGAGGGTGGGTGGGCAGGCAGGCAGGCATCATCTAGAAAGCCCTGATGAAACAAATGACTTAAACATCAATGAATGCTAAAACAATTAGATAAAAGGGTAATAGGGAATATTATATCAGGCCATAACCACCTATAATCACTAGTCAACCTTAGCATCATTAAAATGAGACAACCAGACGTTATGTGCCTCCTGATGTGATATGATGTAATGTGAAGTATAAAGCAATACCTGTATAGTATTCTTGTCAAAAAAATTTTAAAGATTGTAGCTGAATCAAATCAAGTCTTCAGATCCAACTTCCAATCTACAGGCAAAACAAGAAAGAGAAAATCAAAGTAAAAGACACCAGGAGGAAGCAATTGACTAAATCCAGAACATGGACATTCTGGGCACTGGGAAGGACAATTGTTTTTAGGCCTTCCTTATTTTGAGGCATTTTTAATAGAGCTATGAAATAATATGTTTTTAAAGAGAGGGAAAAACTCATGAGTTCCTACTGATATATCCAATTCTAATTTAAAATTTAAAGATTTCAATTCTCTGATTGTATATGTGTGTTTCACTTCCTGTGTGTGAATTGTTGTCACCACCTTAGCTCAAGCCATCATGTCCTCCCTAGGATTCTCCAGTAGTCTCCTAACTGGTCTTCCTAAATCTACTCATGCCTTTCTCCACAGCAAAGAATGGATTTTTTTTTACACTGTGATTTTTTATTTAGAATTTAATCTACAGTTTATACAAGAGATTTATAAGACATGAACTTTGGAAAACAGAACAAAATGCAATTGAGGTATAAGAGCACAGTATGTCATGTTTCAATAAATATAATTCAAAAATTTTAAATGATCAGATAGATGAGCCCTGCTTTTTACTAAACCCATGTCAAATATTTGTTTCTTGCATGGGAGGTAGAGAAAAACTATTCCTTAATGCAATCACCACAAATTTTTATCATAACATTGTATATCACCAAAAAAATTTTAAAGTATTAACTATTTTTATCATAATGAATGTTTGCAATAGTTGCAGAAAGATATTTCACTTACTGCCTTCACAGACTATTAAGTTCAGAAATAACTTAAAAGCTACTGTATTGGCATAACATCATCAAGATAAACAAATATTTCTAAATAGATGGATAAAAACATATGTTTTATTGCCCTCAGCCCATAGCTCCCAAAGGTATCTTAAATTTAGCCAATCCTTTTAGCTCTTGCATTTTAAATATGCCTGTGCTTCCTTTTTTTAACTTTTATTTTTATTTTTTTTGATTGAGACGGAGTCTCGCTCTGCCCCCCAGGCTGGAGTGCAGTGGCACGATCTCCATTCACTGCAACCTCCGTTTCCCGGGTTCAAGCGATTCTCCTGCCTCAGCCTCCCGAGTAGCTGGGATTACAAGCGCCCACCACCACACCCAGCTAATTTTTAGTAGAGACGGGGTTTCACCACATTGGCCAGGCTGGTCTCAAACTCCTGACCTCAGGTGATCCACCCGCCTCAGCCTCCCAAAGTGCTGGGATTACGGGCATGAGTCACCACATCTGGAACTTCCTTTATATTTAAGGAGGGCATCTATAGCTGAGAAGTTCACCAGATTTTTTTAATGTCACAAATAGAATGAAATGCAATGAATAGAACAGAATAAAAATAACTGTCTTCTTAACCCAGAAGCAATAGAAAATATCCAAGCACTTTTCTTCTAATAATGGAAATGTATACGTATCCCTTAATAAGGAAAAAAAAAAAAAGTCTTAAGCTCTAAACATTTAAATTATTCAGTTCCACAGCTTATAATACAGCAGTTATGTTCCTTATTGATAGCTTCATAAAAACTAATAAGTAGTTTCAAGCACAAATATATAGTAAAAGCACATTTTATCTTAATTTTCTAAAATGCCCAGTCATATAAAATACAGAGATCAAGAACAGAGAAACAAAATTTTTAATTACCGTTTTTTCATTCAAAAAAATCAAAACTTAATTCCAATGAATGAAGAGGAATGTTAGCTGATTAAAAAAAAAAAAAAAAAAAACCTGACTGGGAGCAGTGGCTCATGCCTGTAATCCCAGCACTTTGGGAGTCTGAGTGAACAGACTTGAGGTCAGGAGTTCGAGACCAGCCTGGCCAACATGGCAAAACCCCATCTCAACTAAAAATATAAATAGTTTCAGCTACCTGGGAGGCTGAGGCAGGAGAATCACGTGAAACCGGAAGGTGGAGGCTGCAGTAAGCCAAGATGGTGCCACTGCACTCTAGCCTGGGTGATACAGCGAGAAAAAAAAGAAAAAACAAAGGGACATAATATTAACTTTGGGCTGTTTAGTTTGCAGGGATAGTTTCTGTCTCCTGAACCCTGAACCCTGGAGAAAAATGCAACAAATCTAAAAAGCAGTAGAATAGCCCCAAAGGTGTGTTCATGAATGTTTAACAATCAGCTCCCAGGAAAAAAGACGCTGATTTTCATGGTGTGGCCTAGATTTTCATGGCAGGATGGAATGAATAAATACTCCCACTATGGCCAGCGTAGAGCTACCAAAATGGGGCTAGGAAGAGGTGCTCACACTCAGCTCTCTGGGCTACACCATTCCAGCAAACACTGCCCAGGCCACAGGGTACGGCCCCTGCCTAATCCAAACCCAAACTTCTTTTGAACTCCTCCATGGTATTCAGTGGCCTTTTTTGAATTCCTTAAACTCTTCCAACTGTTTCTTTTCTCAGGATCTTTACCACATTCTGCCTCCTCTACTTACAATACTGCCTACCTAGAATACTAACCTCGCGTAAGTCTTCCTCATCCTCTAGATCTCAGGTTTCTGATATACACACACACAAAGTGAGAAATCGGATCGCAATATAAAATGTTGGGGGTTTGGGGGAGTTTTTTGTTTTGTTTTGTTTTTCAGACAGGGTCTCACTCTGTTGCCCAGGCTGGAGTGCAGTGGTACATTTATGGCACACTGCAATCTTAATCTCTGGGTCTCAAGCGATCCTCCCACTTCAGCCTCTCAAGTAGCGGGATCACAGGTGCATGCCATCGTGCCCAGCTAAGTTTTTGTTTGTTTGTTTGTTTGTTTTAGAAACACGGCCTCATTTTGATACCTAGGCTGGTCTTGAATTCCTAGACTCAAGTGGTCCTCCCACCGCAGCCTCCCAAAGTGTTGGGCTAAGAGGTGTGAGCCACCAAGCCCCATCTAAAATGTATTTCTTAACCAGGTACAGTGGCACACCTGTAGTCCCAGCTACTTGGGAGGCTGAGGCAGGAGAATTACTTGAGCCCAGGAGTTCCAGCCTGCACAACATGCAAGACCTTGTCTCTATAAAAATAATTAAATAAAGGGCCGGGCGCGGTGGCTCAAGCCTGTAATCCCAGCACTTTGGCAGGCCGAGACGGGCGGATCACGAGGTCAGGAGATGGAGACCATCCTGGCTAACACGGTGAAACCCCGTCTCTACTAAAAAACACAAAAACCTAGCCGGGCGAGGTGGCGGGCGCCTGTAGTCCCAGCTACTCTGGAGGCGGAGGCAGAAGAATGGCGGGAACCCGGGAGGCGGGGCTTGCAGTGAGCTGAGATCCGGCCACCACACTCCAGCCTGGGCGACAGAGCGAGACTCTGTCTCAACAACAACAACAAACAAAAAATAATAATAATAATTAAATTAAATAAAAGCATTTCTTATTATAGTTCACGGCCAAAAACAAGCTTTTAAAGACTACTGCCCTAGACACTGCCAAGATGTGCATTCTCCTCCAGACTTTCATTTTATAGATTTCAGATTGGCAACCCCCATCCACCTCTGTCTTACATCCACATTGTCTTACATGTGCTAATTTCTTCTAGACCTGGAAGCCAGTGAACCTGCTTTCCACATGACTGCATACCTCTGCTCTAAACCAATAAATTATGACTTCATAGCTTCACTCACAGACGATTGTTTTTCCCCAGTACCTCCATGTTACGTGTAATACCTTCAAGCCTCATACCAGCAACACAAATTATATTTCATTTGTTTCCAGTGTTGCCACTGTAATGTGATCTGGAGTAATCATTCAGACTCCAAATATTTTAACATCCCTCTGAAAAAAGAATGTACTTAGGACATGAATCCATTGGTCAGAAAAAAAAAAAAAGAAAAAGAAAAGAAAAATGAAAGAAATGTTTAAAAAGAATGTACCTCATATCTCAACCAAGTCATTGAAATACAATTGAAATGCCATTTTAAAACGTCATTAAAGGCATTCTAATCACCTTACAAACATTGTCTTTAAATAACAGGGTTTATTTATATCGTTGGTATTTATTACCATTGACATCATTTTCAAGAAAGCACTATAAAATTCTCCAAGGCCATGTACTTTTCAGATAGCTATTTCTCTCTCTCTCTTTCTCCTATCTCTCCTTTTCTCTCCCTCTCGCTTTGTATTTTTGAAAAAGCTTTTTAAAATTTCTTTAATTAACAAATTGGTACCTGAATCAGAGTAATGGATCTGTTTTTGTTTCTTCTTTAACTTTGTTACTTTATGTCATGTAATTATTGAATACTGAATATCTTTTCTATATCTAATCATGCTTTATCTTCTCTTTAACAACTGTAGAACAATTAGATAATCTAAAATTAAATCTCTATCCCCTAAACTTTCAAAGTTCACAGCATATGTAATTTTCTGAATGCCATCTGTTAGTGCTTTATTAAGCAAGTTGTGAATGTTATGTAGCAAACATGTAGCAGAAATGTCACCAACATTTTAAATTGTGCTCTAAAATATGTATAGGCATTATAAACTAGTAATGACTTCTCTCTCATTACTGTCCTCACTTATTTGTAATACTGCAATCAGAGTCGTAATGTGTCTCCTTTACTTTCAGTTCCTGCCATTTATTTCTGGTATGATCATCTTGATTTACTATTATTAGCATGATTGGGTCATTATCATTACCTGTTACTAGCACAGTTCCAGGAATGTACTATCCATTCTGTAAAATGTTAATTTCTTTCTTTTGGCATTTTCTAAATATATATATATAGTATATTTACATATATATTCAAATGCTTATATATAAAGATATATTCAAAAGGCCCAGCCAGGCGCAGTGGCTCACATCTGTAATCCCAGCACTTTGGGAGGCCAAGGCAGGTGGATCACCTGAGGTCAGGAGTTCAAGACCAACCTGGCCAACACAGTGAAACCCCATCTCTACTAAAAATACAAAAATTAGCTGGGCATGGTGGCATGTGCCTATGGTCCCACCTACTTGGGAGGCGGAGGCAGGAGAATTGCTTGAACCCGGATGCAGAGGTTGCAGTGAGCCAAAATCACACCACTGCACTCCAGCCTAGGAGACAGAGCAAGACTCCATCATAAAAAAAAATAAAAAAAAAAAGGCTTTTATTAATACCAGGAGCTAGAACAAAGCTATGATGCTAGGGACCTCGAACAAATAATGAAAACATTTATCTAATTCTTATTACCTTTAGTGACTAAAAGAAAGAAAGATAAAATGCTGTGTCCATTAGATCAAACTCTAGGAGAGCAAAGAACATGTCTGTGATATTGACTGCTGGTATCTTCAGAGCTTAGAACAACAAATACACACTACAAGACGGCCGAATCAATGAATCAGTGGGCAAGCAGGAACTGCAGCCAGGTCTTTACTTGTGCGGCACTGATGCCCACAGCTATGAATTTGTGTTAATCATAGAATTAATTGCTGTGTCCATCCAGGTAACCAAAATTAATTATATGGCCAAATACACCAGAAAATGTTTGTCCATGTAGGATCTTTTTTAAATTTTTATTTATTTATTTTGAGATGGAGTCTCATTCTGTTGCCCAGGCTGTAGTGCAGTGGCACGATCTCGGCTCACTGCAAGCTCCGCCTTCCGGGTTCACGCCATTCTCCTGCCTCAGCCTCCCAAGTAGCTGGGACTACAGGCACCCAACACCACGCCTGGCTAATTTTTTTTTTTTTGTAGTGACAGGGTTTCACTGTGTTAGCCAGAATGGTCTCCATCTCCTGACTTCGTGATCCGCCTGCCTCAGCCTCCCAAAGTGCTGGGATTACAGGCGTGAGCCACCAGGCCCAGCCGATTTTTATTTTTTTAAATAGAGACAGGGTCTCACTCCATCACCCAGGCTGGAGTGCAGTAGTGCGATCATGGCTCACTACAGCCTTGAGCTCCTGGGCTCAAGCAACACTCCTGCCTTGGCCTCCCAAGTAGCTAGGACTACAGGTGCATGCCACCACACCCAGCTGATTTTTTATTTTTTGTAGAGACGGGTCTCACTGTGTTGCCCAGGCTGGTCTCAAATTCCTGGCTTCATGGGATCCTCATGCCTTGGCCTCCCAAAGAGCTGGGATTACAGGCATAAGCCACTCCGCCCAGTCCATGTGGAACCTTTTTTACTTTTTTCATTTTATTTTTGATTTTTTTTTTTTATAGAAACAGGATCTCCCTATGTTGCCCAGGCTGCTCTTGAACTCCTGGGTTCAAGGGATCCTCCTGCCTTGGCCTCCTAAAGTGCTGGGATTACAGGAGTGAGCCACCACACCTGGTCCCATGTGGGGTCTTTAGTCACAGATTCTTTATGGACCTTTTCTTTCAAAAAAGCTGTAATAAAATTTAGCATGTGAGTGTTCTAGCAAACAGTCATACAAATAGGTGAATTGAGTTTAAAAATTTTTTTGATTTTTTTTTTTTTTTTTGATATGGAGTCTCACTCTGTTAGCAAGCTGGAGTGCAGTGTCGGGATCTCAGCTCACTGCAACCTCCAACTCCCTGGTTCAAGTGATTCTCCTGCCTCAGACTCCCAAGTAGCTGGGACTACAGGCACACGCCACCATGCCCAGTTAATTTTTGTATTTTTAGTAGAGACGGGGTTTCACCATGTTGGCCAGGCTGGTCTCAATCTCCTGACTTCGTGATCCGCCTACCTTGGCCTCCCAAAGTGCTGAGATGACAGGTGTGAGCCACAGCACCCGGCCAAAAAAATTGATTCTTATTTGTTTTGGTTTTATACGATCGGGGGTAAATGGCCATAGGCAGAAATATACAGAATTATAGAATGTTGGTATGATATTTTTGTCATCTAAATAATCTTAAATTTGTTGGGGGATTTTTGTTGTTGTTTGTTTGTTTGTTTGTTTGTTTTTTGAGACAGAGTCTTGCTCTGTCACCCAGACTAGAGTGCAGTGGCGCGATCTTGGCTCACTGCAACCTCTGCCTTCCGGGTTCAAGCGATTCTCCTGCCTCAGCCTCCCGAGTAGCTGGGATTACAGGCGCATACCAGCAGGCCTAGCCAATTTTTGTATTTTTAGTAGAGATGGGGTTTCACCATGTTGGCCAGGCTCATCTCAAGCTCCTGACGTCAAGTGATCTGCCTGCCTTGGCCTCCCAAAGTGCTGAGACTACAGGCATCAGCCACCATGCCCGGCCCTAGATTTGTTTTTTAAATACCTAGATTGTATAATGTATTCAATATGTAGATATATAATTTCTTAAATTAATATTCTGAGGCTTAGTGTTCGGCCTCTCCCCCTATACCTCCACATCACTCTACAGTCCATTTGTCTGCTTTATTTTCTTTAGAGCAATACCTGTAATTTTCTTCTTTCTTTTTTGTTTGCTTATTGCCTATCCTATCTCAAAAGAATATATAATACATTCCGTGAAAGCCAACAGTCTTATCTCTGTCGCTGCGTATCCCCAGCACACAGAACAATTGACTCCCCTGTCAAATGTTGTTCAATGGTAGGAAGAAAGGAAGAAAAGAAGGGAAGTGACATTTACTTTTAATTTTTTTCTTATTGAATTTTTGTTGGAAACAAATTTTAATAACTAATTGGATAATCCTTTCTCCTCCCACATTCCCCAGAAAAGCAAACAAGGTCATTTTCTAGCTCCTTATTGCTAGACACTGAAACAGCTCTGTATCTTAACATAATTTTTCTCTGATCTCGGAAAAAGACAAGTTTCTTCCTTCCAAGATAAGCCCCTCTATGCTTGTTGCACTCTTTATACTGAGATGCACGGGCAGCGATGAGACGATCCCTGAAGAGTGTGGATTGAGAAAAGCAGGAGGGCCAAGACAAAATCCCAACAGATACCAACAGCTGAGGAAACACAGAAAGGACACAAGAGAAAACACAGAAAGGAGACCCTCCTTCACTCTCATTTACCCGTTACAACCTGGTTCCTTCCTCAGCTACTGAATCAAAACTATTCTCCCAAAGCTCGCTGGCTCCATCTGCTACTACTGAGCTGCCAGCCTTTGTCTCTCTCTTCTTCTAGTGTAAATGCTCTTTTCCCTCAGCCCTTCCCGTCAAGTCAGTCTTCAGTGTTCAGCTGTGAGTCCCATGTTTTGCCTTGTTTTTCTCTACTCTTCTTTGAGATAGAAAGTATTAGAGGGAAAGCGAGGCACAGTGACTCATGCCTGTAATCTCAGTGCTTAGGGAAGCCTAGGTGGGAGGATCTTTTGAGGCCAGGAGTTTGAGGCCAGCCTGGGCAATGTAGGAAGACCCTATCTCTACAAAAAATTTTAAAAATTAGCCAGGTATGGTGGTGTGTGCATGTAGTCTCAGGTACTTGGGAGGCTGAGGGGAGAGGATTGCTTGAGCCTGGGTGGTAGAGGATGCAGTGAGCTATGATCCTGTGACGACACTCCAGCCGGGGCAACAGAGGGAAACCTTGTCTCTAAAAAGGAAAAGAAAAGAGAAAATAAGAGGAGAAGGGAAGGGAAGGGGAAGGGGAAGAAGGGGGAAAGAGAAAAGAAAGAAAGGAAAAGGTGCAGCAAGCCACCATGGCACGTGTATACCTATCCTTTGAGGGACTGACTTGTGTAGTTCTTTTTCCTGTACATTTTTTCTCTAAAAAAGAACCAGCCACCAGCCTAGTCTATTCCTGGGACAGGTCTTTGCTCCCTGTGTTGCAGGTCTTCATCATCCCCTGGGACTAGTGGGTAAGTCAAAGATACATTGGGGGTGTGAGTGGGGGTGCTTCAAGCCCATTTGGCCTTCACACTAAACTATGACCTCCAACATTTTACATTTAAAAGTAATATTTTAAACCTCTCTTTTGTCTTCCACTGCCTGAAAAGAGAAGTGCTATTTGGTGAACTCTTGACATCTCTACAACAGTAAACATAATTTGAAAAAAATGAAATCTGTATACTGGGTCTCTGTCCCCCAGGCTGGAGTACAGTGGTGTGATCATGGCTCACTGTGGCCTCCAGCTCCTCAGCTCAAGCCATTCTCCTGCTTTGGGGTCCTGAGTAGCTGGGACTACAGGCATGAGCCACCATGCTTGGCTAATTTGTTACCTTTTTTTGCGGGGCTGGAGTCTCACTGTGTTGCCTAGGCTGGTCTTGAACTCCTAGGCTTAAGCAATCTTCCCGCCTCAGCCTCCCAAAGTGCTGAGATTGTAGATATGAGCCACCTCGCCTGGCCTCATATCTTGATTTATTGTAATATGTTCTTTTCACCCTTCCTCTTCTCAAGATACCTTTCTAGTCTCTATTCAAACACACTGTTCCTCCCAGGCGTCAGTGAAGACTAATTTATTTAACCAAAAAGTCTCCACCAGTTTGGAAGAATAGGTATCAATAAATTCTAATTGTTGTACAACTGTATTTTTTAATTTTCTTTTTTCTTTTCTTTTTTTTTTTTTTTTTT
>NW_012123376.1:2427800-2435573 GCF_000951035.1 Colobus angolensis palliatus | reverse complement strand
CCAGGGTGGACTTGAACTCCTGGGATCAAGAGATCCTCCTGCCTCAGCCTCCAAGTATCTGGACTCTAGGTGGACCTCATAAAAACTTTTTTTTATTTTGAGACAAGATCTTACTCTGTTGCCGAGACTGAAGTACAGCAGCGTCATCATGGCTCACTGCGGCCTCAACCTCCTGGACTCAAGTGATCCTCTCACCTCAGGCTCCCAACAAGCTGGGACTACAAGCGTGTGCCACCACATCTGGCAATTTTTTGTTTGTTTGTTTGTTTTGTTTTGTTTTGTTTTTGGTGAAAACAGGGTCTCACCAAGTTGCCCAGCCTGGTCTAAGTCCTGAGCTCAAACAGTCCTCCCACCTCAGTCTCCTGAGTAGCTGAAACCACAGGTGCATGACACCATGCCAGCTAACTTTTTAAGATTTTTGTAGAGATGAGGTCTTACTACGTCACCCAGGCTGGTAATAAATTCCTCGGCTCAAGAAATCCTCCCACCTTGGCCTCCCAAAGTGCTGGGATTACAGGCATGAGCCACAGAGCCTGGCCTAGAAACTTCTTATTTTGACTTAATATCAGAGTTACAAAAAAGTTGCAAGAATCATGCAAATAATTCTCATTTGCTCTTTACTGAGATTCTCCAAATGTTTGCATTTTATCATTTTATCCTTTTCCTTGTCTCTTGTTTATTCCCCTGAGCCTTTTAAGAGTACTTTGCAGATACGATTTTGCTTTACTGATAATGTTTCAATGAGCATTTCCTAAGAATAAGAACATTCTTTTACGTAAACATAGTACAATGATCAAAATCAGGAAATTAACATTGATACAATATGATTATCTAATCTAAAGATGTTATTGAGATTTCCCCAGCTGCCCTAATATGCCCTCTGTTGAGAAGTCAATCTCAGATTACTCATTGCATTCAGCGGTCATGTCTCTTACACCTTCTTTAATCTAGAATAATTCTTCAATCTGTCTTTTATAACATTGGTATTTTTGAAGTACATGTCAGTTATTTTGTAGACTATCCATCAGCTAAGTATTTCCTTGATCCTATATCCATTGGCATTAATGTGTCTCTGGAAGCTATGGTGATTAAAAGTAATCCCTTTTCTGTGTCTTCATATTTCCAGTTTTGTATTCCAGCACCACCTCTTACTACATGTGTGACCACTAAGCCATAGTTGCTCATCTTTAAAATTCAAAAAATTAGGCTGGGCTTTGCGAGTCATGCCTATAATTCCAACACCTTGCAGGGCTGAGACAGGAGGATCCCTTGAGCCCAGGATTTGAAGGAAGACCAGCCTGAGCAACATAGTATGACCCTGTTTCTATAAAAAATAAAAATTAGCCCAGTGTGGTGGTGCACTCCTATAATCCCAGCTACACGGAAGGCTGAGGTCAGAGGATGACTTGAGCCTAGGGGTTGGAGGCTGTGGTGTGAGCTGTGATCGGGTCACTGCACTCCTGGCAGGGTGACAGAATTCATTCTGTCTTGGGTGGCGGGGGTGTGGAAATTTCAATAATTGTACCTGCCTAGTAGGTTATAGAGAGCATTAAAGGCAGTGACATATGAAAAAGAAGTTATCCAGCTAGGCTTGGTGGCTCACACCTGTAATCCCAGCACTTTGGGAGGCCGAGCTGTGTGGATCACGAGGTCAGGAGATCAAGACCATCCTGGCTAAATCTGTCTCTACTAAAAAATACAAAAAATTAGCTGGGCGTGGTGGCACATGCCTGTAGTACCAGCTACTCGGGAGGCTGAGGCAGGAGAGTCGCTTGAGCCAGGAAGTGGAGGTTGCAGTGAGCTGAGATCGCACCATTGCACTCCAGCCTAGGTGACAGAGCAAGACTCTGTCTCAAAATAAATAAATAAATAAAAATCAAGAAAAAACAAGGACAGGCACATGATGGCTCATGCCTGTAATCCCAGCACTGTGAGAGGCGGAGGCAGGTGAATCACCTGAGATCGGGAGTTCCAGACCGGCCTGACCAAGAGGGAGAAACCCCCGTCTCTACGAAAAATACAAAATTAGCCGGGCGTGGTAACGCATGCCTGTAATCCCAGCTACCCAGGAGGCTAAGGCAGGAGAAACACTTGAACCTGGGAGGCAGAGGTTGCGGTGAGCCAAGATCGCGCCACTGCACTCTCCAGCCTCGGCAACAAGAGTGAAACTCTGCCTGAAAAATAAATAAATAGGAATTTATCCAATGCATGTCACAAAATCATTTGCTTTTTGTGTGCTTTGGCTTCTCAACTCCTCACTACTTGGCCACCCTTACATAGATGTATTCTAGTTTGCCCTATGTATGTCTGAAAATGAGGTTCTATAGCCACGCATGGTGGGGTGCACCTGTAGTCACCAGCTATTTGGGAGGCTCAGATGGAATGTAGAGGCTGCAGTGAGCTGAGATCACGCCGCTGCACTCCAGCCTGGGCAAAAAGAGTAAAACTCCATCTCAAAAAAAAAAAAAAAAAAAAAATTGTCAAGGGAGAACCCAATAGGAAGCCTTGTGACAAAAGTGAAACATTTCTTTATAAGTTGAAATCAATCACTCTCTGGGTTGGTTATTTCAAAGAGCTATAAATAAATTGTTAGGAACATTCAGCTAGATTTTAAAAAGTGATGCTTGGAGCCCTCGTGCCCACCACACCACCATAAAAAATAATAATAATAATAATAAACAAAAAATAAAAAGAAATAAATTGTACAGGCTTGTGGGCTAATTCACTTTCACCATGTTATTCCACAGAATAACTAAAGATGAAACCCCCTTCCTTGTGCAATCTCTATCCCCTCCCCCACCCCTGGAGGGGATGGGAGGAGAAAAAGAATAACCAAAGATTTTTTTCTCATGCCTCTGGCATCCCCCCAGGCTACCAATTTAATAGCACTGTTTCTTTCTAAGTGCTTGTCTTAGTTTATCACAACTCATTCGTATTGAAATAACATTGGTCTCTAGTGGTTATTACTTTTCTTCTTACAAATCACTTGTTTAATAATCGATTCTAGTATCTTAATAGAGGTGGATTCAAGCAATAGTGAGAAGCTTCCAAAATCCTGGTATCTTTCTAACAATGTCACAGAGTTGCTATGTGACCTAGTAAGGTCACTCTTTTCACCTAGATGTTTCGTTTAAAACAATGAGAAAATTTGATCTACCACTTATTAAGCTCACTGTGCCAACTACCTTTATTTATTTTTGCCACAATCTGTGCAGTAAATATTCTCCCTGTTTTACAGATGAGAATACTGAGGCTGAGATACGTTTAAAACCTTACCTAAAGTCACTCATTATAAGTGGTGCTAGATATATAGACTCACAGTGGCAAATTTTTGCAAACTCCTTATGCTGCGATTGACTTTAGGACACTCTATGGCCATTAACTGTAATCTTATACCAAATGGTACAGCCTTAAAAAATAGACTTGCTTTTTTAGAATTTAAAAAAAAAAAATAGATTTGCTTGAGGATCTAAGTGCTCCCTACTCAACTAAAAGACAGCAATTCCCAAAGTGTTTTTGAAGGAACACTAGTTCCGCCAATAGCCTCGGGATAAAACAGCTGTACTGTCAAATGTTTGACATACGTTTCATACTATTGTGATTCCTTTGGAGATTTAAAGGGCTCTGTAAAGCGCTTTAGAAAAGAAACTTGTTTAATATTCTTGAGTCACAGAGCTCGAGTTTCCTAAAGCACGTTTAACATAAGCTGTTACAAGATGGTAAAGTTTTTTTTTTTTTTCTTTTTACTCATTGGGACTTCAAGAATGTTTATCCAGAGAAACAGTGAGATTTAAAAATGTGTATTCTTAGCTGGGCCCAGTGGCTTATGCCTGTAATCCCAGCACTTTGGGAGACTGAGGTGGGAGAATCGCTCGAGCCCAGGAGTTTGAGACCATCATGGCAAAACCCTGTCTCTACCAAAAATAAAAAAAAAAAATAGCCAGGCGTGATGGCACACACCTGTAGTTCTAGCTACTCAGGAGGCTGAGATGGAAGGATCACCTGAGCCCGGGAGGTCAAGGCTGTGGTGAGCTGTGATGGTGCCATTGCACTCCAGCCTGGGTGACAGAGTGAGAACCTGTCTCAAAACACACACACACACACACACACACACACGAGTTCCTGGGAAAGCAAAATGTAGAGGTGTGTGTCTAACCTAATTGTCTGCAACCTGGCTTACTGTGGGAAGCTGGAAGAGTTCAAGGAGAGTATTCTGGCTGATAAATCCCTAACTACTAGCACTGACCAGGACAGCAGAACGGCATGCACTGGGCATGCTCAGCTAGACATACAGGAATTGTTGAATTTTTGTTGCACCTTGGAGTGCCAGTGAATGATAAAGACGATGCAGGTTGATCTCCTCTCATATTGTGGCTTCTGCTGGCCAGGATGAGATTGTAAAAACCCTTCTGGGAAAAGGTGCCCAAGTGAATGCTGTCAATCAAAATGGCTGTACTCCCCTACATTATGCAGCTTTCAAAAATAGGCGTGAGATTGCTGTCATGTTACTAGAAGGCAGGGCTAATCCTCATGCTAAGGACCATTATGAGGCTACAGCATTGCACTGGGCAGCAGCCAAGGGGTTTGGTGAGCATCTAGGTTGGGGACACATCCACATGCCAGAAGAGTGGTGCACCCCAACTTCATGGGAACAGAAGCTCCTATGCTCGGGACCCTGCTGGACCTCACCCTATGTACCTCTTCAGCTGCCCATTCATCTATACCTTTATAGTATCCTTTATAGTAAACTGGTAAACAAGAAAAAAAAAAACACGCACACACACAAACCCAAAAACAAACAAAAATAGCTGGGCGTGGTGGCACATGCCTATAGTTACAGCTACTTGGGAGGCTGAGGCAGGAGAATCACTTGAGCCCAGGAGGTTGAGGCTGCAGTGAGCCATGATCACACCAGACCCCTGTGCTCCAGGCTGGGGGATGGAGTAAGAACCTGTCTCAAAAACAGCAACAGCAACAACCAACCAGCCCCAACAAAAACAAAACAAAACAAAACAAAAAAACCATTTATTCTTATTTAAATCTCCAAACTGACTATTTGCATAATGTTTTAATTTTTAAAATAGGCCTACTCCTGTCCTGGTGTGTCCATTATATGACCTTCACCACAGACTAGCTAGAGATGTGCTATTATCCCGATTTTACATTTGTAGGGAAAGGTGTGAGTTGTTAAGGAATGTACTCAACACCTTACAGCTGGAGAAAGGTGAAACTGAAACTCAAATTCAACTTTTCGCAAACCAAATTCAGTACTCTTTCACTTAACCACCTGTAATGTCTAATTTTCTGCTGTTGATCATTTTAAAAGCTTACTGACATTTTTTAAAACAAGCAATTTTGAGAAAATGTAAAGGTTATATTAAAAATATAAGGTGGCCGGGTGCGGTGGCTCAAGCCTGTAATCCCAGCACTCTGGGAGGCTGAGATGGGCGGATCACGAGGTCAGGAGATCGAGACCATCCTGGCTAACACAGTGAAACCCCGTCTCTACTAAAAAAAAATACAAAAAACTAGCCGGGCGAGGTGGCGGGCGCCTGCAGTCCCAGCTACTCCGGAGGCTGAGGCAGGAGAATGGCGTACACCCGGGAGGCGGAGCTTGCAGTGAGCTGAGATCCGGCCACTGCACTCCAGCCCGGGCGACAGAGCGAGACTCCGTCTCAAATATATATATATATATATGGTGACCAGCTGGGCGCAGTGGCTCATGCCTGTAATCCCAGCACTTTGGGAGGCCAAGGTGGGTGGATCTCACCTGAGGTCAGGAGTTTGAGACAGCCTGACCAGTATAGTGAAACCCCACCTCTAGTAAAAATACAAAATTAGCCAGGTGTGGTGGCCCATGCTTGTAATCCCAGCTACTTGGGAGGCTGAGGCAGGAGAATCGCTTGAAGCTGGGAGGCAGAGGTTACAGTGAGCCAAGATCATGCCATCGCACTCCAGCCTGGGCAATAAGAGCAAAATTCCGTCTCAAAAAATAAATAAAAATAAATAAATAAATAAAAATATATATGAGATATATGATGATCTTTATAACAGTTTTAATAGTAAAAACCATATTTGAGATTTTTCCCTTTTAACGTTACTCCTTAGCATCAGCAGTTTAGGGTTTGGAATGGAAAGCAGTCTATACCTTACTATGTTTGAGTCTTGGGGGAAAACAATCTGATCCTGGAAACAACAAATTAGCCCACAGCTATACCTGTTTACCTAGTCAATGTGTGTTTGTTCTGTTTGAAGATACTTCAAAAGTAACAATTGTAAAAGAGATTACTGCTTTGATCAGAGAATCTGAATCCCCTTTGTTTGGCCATGAATAATTGGTCTTTGTGATGTTAATGTTTCTTTTAAGGAGTATCAGATCTGTAAATGCACCTTAATTACAGGCAAGCAGTTTTGGAGGGAATTTGTGACAGCATTTTATGGAAAGTCTTTCCTAGTTCCCCTTCAAATCTAATTATAGTACAAAGATTGTTTTAGGCCAAGCAGCAAAAAGCTATAATTATTAGTGCTTCCATTAATGTTCATGTAGGTCAAAAAAGTTATCTTATTGAAGAATAAGATTTAAATCTTAAAAATGCTTAATTTTTCCCTATAAAGCAAAGAACAACATGCAGAGCCTTACTGAGATGTCTTTGCTAATCTGTTCACCTTAATTATGCTGGCAGCTCAGGAGGCTGTTTTACGAAGACTTCACATTTAGAAACAGCACATGGGAATCCGCAACTCAAACAATCTCTGATTCCCACATTTTATTTTTAAATTTGCAACCAACAGTCCAGTTAGAGTACATGAGTACCATATGGAGAGATAAAGTTTTTTTTCAGTTCTTCTATGTGCATTTTGTGATTTTGTGGTATTAGCCTGAGTTTTTTGTTGTAAGAAGATATGTGTATTTATTTTGTCTGTTTGTGTGTGTAGTTTTTGTTTGTTTGTTTGTTTGTTTGTTTGTTCTGTTTTGAGAAGGAGTCTTGCTCTGTCACCAGACTGGAGTACAGTGGCGCGATCTCGGCTCACTGCAACCTCCACCTCCTGGGTTCAAGTGATTCTCCTGCCTCAGCCTCCCAAGTAGCTGAGACTACAAATACAAGCCACCATGCCTGGCTAATTTTTGTATTTTTAGTAGAGACGGGGTTTCACCATGTTGGCCAGGATGGTCTCGATCTCTTGACCTCATGATCCACCTGCCTCAGCCCCCCAGAGTGCTGGGATTACAGGTGTGAGCCACCGTACAGGCCGAAGATATATGTTAATACAGAATGTTAGATGTTGCTGAAGATGTGAGGAAACAGAATTGCTAAACTGCAGATAGGGTGATTTAGTTAGATACGAGGAAGAATTTCTCAACAGCAGAGTGAAATCTTATGTGGAGGTGGTTTGAAAGTTGCATATTTTATGAAATAGTATGTGGCAAAGCCTGGGCACACAGCAAGGCCTGTTCTAAGAGGAAGCTTTCAATTGATTGCATTTGTTACTGTACATGGTATTAAGTCCCAGAATGGGATTTTTCTACTCACCTGGTTACCGTGCTAATAATGACCACCATTCAGCATTTTATACACCAAGTACTTACCACCTGCTACCTTCCAAGCATTTTTTTCAATATTATGTTAACATTTAAACTTATCATTTAAAGAGCTATGAATAGAGCCAGCCTCGCCTGTGTATGAGGAAAAATGATATCTCTGAGGTTTAAAGCATACTGAATTAACACATGCCAAGTCATTTCTTCTTCTTCTTCTTCTTCTTCTTCTTCTT
>NW_012123376.1:2424024-2427750 GCF_000951035.1 Colobus angolensis palliatus | reverse complement strand
TTTATTAAGAAACTGTTAAACTCTTTTGCAGAGTAGTTGTACAATATATTTTATACTCCCACTGACAATGTGTGGAATAGGTTGTTCTACATATGAATTAACACATGCCAAGTCATTTCTTCTTCTTCTTCTTCTTCTTCTTCTTCTTCTTGTTTTTTTTTTTTTTTTTTTTTCCTAATTATGGCAGCTATTAGCTTTGCAGCATTGCATTCATTCCAAACAGCAGGGACGGAAAACAATAATCCTGTTTACCTGAAGCTGGAGAGAGTGTACCTAGCTTCATTCCCTCCCCAGCTTAATCTAAATGCTTTGCTAGGTGCCATCCCACACAATAGAGTGTGACTGAGTCACTAGCAAACACTCTTCCCTCACCTGGTTAATTCACTTGTCACTGTAAACCTCTGCAAGGTCAAGAAATAGCAGATAACAGGTCATTTCCAACTTAATAAGGTGGCACATTTTACTTACATTCATTTAAAAGACAGAGTCCTCAGATATATGAAAACTTGTTAAAAAGAAATCGTTCGATCTGTTAAAATTATCACAGGGAAAATAACAGAACTCCCTTGGATTGTTCTTGACAATTAATGGAATAGAAAGGTGGCGATTGTAAATGTCTTTTTTTTTTTTCTTTGCAGTAATGGAGAAAAGTAAATTACTAAATGGACACGTTATTTATGTTTGAAAAAAAGCTGCATCTCACACTAGGAAAATAGGTTACAGGCAGTTTTGCCTTACAATGTGAACATATCATTAGTTTTAATTTTCCACACCAAAGATTTTAGGGTAATTTGCTTTCATTAGAATGGAGTAGTTTCTCCTCTACATACATTATCTTTCAAACCCCTGTTGCCTCCATGAGAGGTTTTAGTTCTTCTTTTCTTAATTTGCAAGAAAAATAGTCTTGATTTTTCTAAGTATCTAATTATTATGGCAAAAGTTTTATTGCATACGACAAGAGCTGAAACACAGGGTGAACCCACTGCAAATGTGCCATAACCATTGCATAATGCCAAATATCATAATATGTGAAGGTATACCACCACAATTTGACATGTTTTAGTGTTGTAGGGCACTAAGTGTACACAGTGTATTTCTCTACTGTAAAATGTAGGCTACTATAGAGGAAGAACAGTAATCAGTTACACATTAACCATAAAAGGTCATTTCTTGCAGCAAATGATATGTTGATGAAGCAATATTTGTCAGTAGACCCGAGTCTTATTACTGAATGACGCTCATGAAGAAAACCATTGTCTAATGGGACATCATCATATATGCAAATCATCCATTTGTTTAGGATGGTTTAAATATCAAGTCTTTATCTTCACTTCTGTAATGTAACTCATTGACTTTTCAGCTAATCAATCCCTGATGCTACATTTTTCTGTTAACTTACTATGCTGCACATTCAAACAATGATTAATCTCCTAACGTTAACTATGCGATAAGAAAAATATTAAAAGGAAATGAATGACATATTCACTTGTGTTACAAAATTGTCTACAAACTAGTTTCCCAGCATGAGCTGTGGTTTATATTCAAACTTAAATAACTTGTCTGTGTAACCTTATCTTCCAGGTACTTCCTGCAAACTCCATACATTATGCAATCAAGCCCATAAATATAGGTAGAAGTTACCTTGAATGGCTGAAACGGAGTTAACCACACATATGTAGTTAGAGCGTTATCATTTCTCCCATAAACCTCTCCCTTTTAAGGGATTTACCAAGCTATCATAAAAAATGTGTTATTGCCTGTATCTTTGCAAAACATGAGTTCCTATGAAGTGACTTGCCAGCCTGGGTAACAAAGAGAGACCTTGTCTGTACAAAAACCTATAAAAATTAACCAGACAGACGCAGTGGCATGCGCCTGTAGTCCTTGCTATACCCAGGAGGCTGAGGCAAGAGGATTGCTTGAGCCCAGGAGTTCCACGCTGCAGTGAGCTATGATTGCACCACTGCACGGCAGCTTAGGTACCAAAGAAAGACCCATCTTTAAAAAAATGTGACTTGGCTTCTTTTCTTTTTTGACAGAGTCTTGCTCTGTCATCTAAGCTGGAATGCAGTGGCACAGTCTTGGCTCACTGCAACCTCCGTCTCCCAGGTTCAAGCGTTTCTCCTGCCTCAGCCTCCGGAGTAGCCAGGACCACAGGAGACTGCCACCACGTCTGGCTAATTTTTGTATTTTTAGTAGAAACACGGTTTTACCATATTGACCAGGCTGGTCTCGAACTCATGACCTTGTGATCTA
This sequence comes from Colobus angolensis palliatus, assembly GCF_000951035.1. Taxonomy (NCBI): domain Eukaryota; kingdom Metazoa; phylum Chordata; class Mammalia; order Primates; family Cercopithecidae; genus Colobus; species Colobus angolensis. The sequence continues at coordinate 2,425,494 of NW_012123376.1, read as the reverse complement.
CCTGCCTCAGCCTCCCAAAGTGCTGGGATTACAGGTGTGAGTCACCGCCCAACTAACTTGGCTTCTCAAACATTAAACATACCGGACTTTGTTGCCACATGTCACAATGGCCAGTGTGTTTGTATACTGATATCACTGAATTGAGGTGGCACTGGTATTCTCTCTTTAGTTCTGTCTTTAGTATTCTCTCTTTAGTTTTTCTCCTTAGTTTTTCTAAATGTCTGAAAAATTAGCATATTATAATTCCAATGATGACATATTACCAGGGTCATACAAACACATTTAACCACCTCACCAAACAAACAAGGTGAAGTGTAAAATAGGATGCTTTATGGAGGAAAAAAATGAATACACCTAATCAAATATTCATGGTGGAAGGGATAGAGATTTTCCAGAGATATATCAACTGAAAATAATTGGGCAGGAAAATTGAAAGGATCAGATTTCCTTTCCTAAGCTGACTTTGTAAAATGCTACATAGCAAGCATCACATTGATCATTCTGCTGGTTTATTTTCAGGCGCTGCTGCCAGTAGCTTTATATCTTGCAGCATATGTGGAGTAGATTAAGAAACTAAACTCAGTTATTGTGAGGGTCTAACATTTTTTAAACAAGTAAACACAAGGCCTTTCTTTCTCTTTGTATCTTTATTTTATTTTATTTGCATTATTGTTTTTTAATTTATTATTCATTTTTTAAAATAGAGACAAGGTCTTGCTATGTTGGCCTGGCTGGTCTCAAACTCGTGTCCTCAAGCAACCCTCTTGCCTCAGCCACCAAAACTGCTGGGATTACAAGTGTGAGTCACTATGTCTGGCCCATTTATTGATTTATTTTTTACAGACAGGATCTTGCTTTCTCACCCAGTCCAAGTGCAGTGGTGAGATCATAGTTTACTGCAGCCTCAACCGCCTGGGTTCGAGAGTTCCTCCCGCCTCAGCCTCATAAGTATCTGTGACTACACGGATTTTTCATTATTACAAACACCGTCTAATGTAAAAAGTTTTTTTTTTTTTTTAAAGATGGAGTCTTGATCTTGTCACCCAGGCTGAAGTGCAATGGCATGATCTCGGTTCACTGCAACCTCTGCCTCCTGACCTCAAGTGATCCGCCTGCCTCAGCCTCCCAAAGTGCTGGGATTACAGGCATGAGCAGTGGCACCCTGCCAGTAAATTGTTAACAATTGTGTGTTAGCCATTCTAGACAATGTATATTTCACATAAATTATTTACATAAATGGTACCATGAAATATGTGTTACCTAGTGACTTTTTTTCCCCACTTATTTTGCCTTTAGAGATCTTCTTTTTTTTTTTCTTTGAGACGGAGTCTCACTCTGCCACCAGGCTATAGTGCAGTGGCACGATCTCGGCTCACTGCAACCTCTGCCTCCCTGTTCAAGCGATTCTCCTGCCTCAGTCTCCCGAGTAGCTGGGACTACAGGCACAAGCCACCACACCCAGCTAATTTT
>NW_012123376.1:2421672-2423124 GCF_000951035.1 Colobus angolensis palliatus | reverse complement strand
GCTCAAGTGATTCACCCACCTCAGCCTCCCAAAGTGCTAGGACTACAAGTATGAGTCACCACACCCAGCCGAAATTTTATATTTAATAGATCCATGAAATTGCCCTCTGTACAGATATATATTTTACAAAGTCCACAAGAAGTGATATTTTTACTAACATTATGAGACTTTCAGTTTCCTCTACAGCCTCCTGGAATCTTTCTCATTTTTGTACATCAGTTGAACAAAATGCTATTCCAATACTGTTTTAATTTACATTTTCCTGATACTCAGGGGGCTGGCAATCTTTTCATATGTTTATTGGCCACTTGTATGTCTTTTTGGTGAATTGCCTATTTACTCCTATGGCCTAATTTTTTGTTTGTTGGATTATCTTTTTTTTTTTCTTTTTTTTGAGATGGAGTTTTGCTCTTGTTGCCCAGGCTGGAGTGTAGTGGCACGATCTCGGCTCACTGCAACCTCCACTTCCTGGGTTTAGGTCATTCTCCTGCCTCAGCCTCCCGAGAAGCTGGGATTACAGGCATGTGCCACCATGCCCAGCTAATTTTTTTGTATTTTTAGTAGAGACGGTGTTTCACCATGTTGGCCAGGATGGTCCCAATCTCTTGACCTTGTGATCTGCCCGCCTCAGCCTCCCAAAGTTCTGGGATTACAGATGAGAGCCACTGCGCCTGGCTAATTTTTGTATTTTCAGTAGAGATAGGGGTTCTCCATGTTGGTCAGGCTGGTCTCCAACTCCTGACCTCAGGTGATCCTCCTGCCTCAGCCTCCCAAAGTGCTGGGATTACAGGCCTGAGCCCACCACGCCCAGCCAGATTATCTTTTTCTTTAAATAGCTTTTTAAAGAATGTCTTTTGTGATTGTGAATATTAATCTTCTGCTGCAAATAATTTCTCCTGGTCACTTACTATTTTAGGAACTTGAGGGTAGAGGGGTCACTTGTCTTTTAACTTTTTTTTTTGGCAGGGAACAGAGTCTCACTCTGTCACCCGGGCTGCAGAGAGTGGTGAGATCACAGCTCACTGTAGCCTCAACCTGCTAGGCTCAAGCAATCCTCCTGCCTCAGCCTCCCAAGTAGCTAGGACTACAGGCATGAGTCACTGCACTATGTCTTTTAACTTTATGATCACACTGATTCACAAGACTTTCCATTATGTTAGAAATTCTCCTGGTCTTTATTACATCAATTATTTACACAGCATGGAGAAATCTGATTTGATCCATTTATGCGCTAATTGTTCTGATCAATTTATGTAATCTGTGTTGAACCCTAAGCACCGTGCCAGTTTTTGGCCGGAATTCCCTCTGCTTTCGTCCTATCTACCATTTTGCAGCTTGCAGAGTCTTGTGCTTTCTCTCTTTTTTTTTTTTTTTTTTTTTGAGACGGAGTCTCGCTCTGTCACCCAGGCTGGAGTGCAGTGGCCGGATCTCAGCTCACTGCAAGCTCCGTCT
>NW_012123376.1:2412512-2414397 GCF_000951035.1 Colobus angolensis palliatus | reverse complement strand
CAGTTTGGTAAGTGTGGTAACTGTGGTGGCACCCAAGACATCAAGGCCATCGTCACAGAGAAATGACGAGTCCATGAAGACAGAGGAAAGTGATGTGTTTGAACTGAGATGGAATTGCTTCTGTGGATTAGTGCTAGGTTTTCTTCAAGTGAACTTTCAACCTTCCACAAATATAAATCCTCGAAGACCAGTCCTAGACAGCAGAATTTCATCTGTTAAAATAAAGTCCTCAAACATTTATTCCTTTTATTGTTTTTAGTGTTATTTCAAAATGATTTCAAACCTACAGAAAAAGTTGCAAGAATAATACAAAGAATTCCCATTCTTTTTTTTTGAGACGGAGTCTTGCTCTGTCATCCAGGCTGGAGTGGCACGATCTCAGCTCACTACAACCTCTGCCTCCCAGGTTCACGCGATTCTCCTACCTCAGCCCCCGAGTAGCTGGGATTACAGGCACACACCACCATATCTGGCTAAACTTCTTCTTTTTTTTTTTTTTTTGAGAATTCCCATATACTTTCATCCTGATTTGCCAATCATTAATATTTTGCTACATCTGCATCTCTGTTTCTGTGTGTGTTTACATCTCTCAGTATGTATACAATACACTCTCACAAACACTCACACACAGACTTTTTTCTCCTGATTTACAGTTAATTGTTCACATCATAGCCTTTACCTCCTTTGAATAATCAGGGTGTGTATACTTAAAAAGAAAGGATATTCTCTTATAGAACTAGTTATTTTTATTTTGTTTACTTGGTTGGTTGAATTTTTTTTTTTTTTTTTTTTTTTGAGACAGAGTCTCACTGTCACCCAGGCTGGAGCACAGTGGCACCATCTCGGCTCACTGCAAGCTCCGCCTCCCAAGTTCAAGCAATTCTCCTCTATCAGCCTCTAGAGCAGCTGGGATTACAGGCACCCACCCCGACTCCCAGCTAATTTTTGTATTTTTTAGTAGAGATGGGGTTTCACCATGTTGACCAGGCTGGTCTCGAACTCCTGACATCAAGTGTTCCACCCATCTCAGACTCCCAAAGTGCCTGAATTACAGGCACGAGACACCCTCTTACATAACTAGTTATATTGTCAAGTTCAGTCATGTAGTATTGGTTTATTATCAAATATACAGTTCATACTCAAATTTTGCTAATTACCCCAAAATATTTATTGTGCCCCTCATCTAGAACCAAACCCAGGATTACCCATTTCTTTAAAAAGGAACAGTGCCTGGCCGGGCACGGTGGCTCACGCCTGTAATCCTAGCACTTTGGAAGGCCAAAGCAGGTGGATCACCTGAGGTCAGGAGTTCAAGACCAGCCTGACCAACATGGCGAAACTCTGTCTCTACTAAAAATATAAAAATTAGCCAGGTGTGGTGGTGCATGCCTGTAATCCCAACTACTTGGGAGGCTGAGGCAGGAGAATCACTTGAACCTGGGAGGCAGGGGTTGCAGTGAGCTGAGATCGCTCCACTGCACTCCAGGCTGGGCGACAGAAGGAGACTCCGTCTCAAACAAACAAACAAACAAAACAAAACAAAACAGTCCCTGAACTTTTCTTTTTCTCTTACAACATCTGCACTTTTTTCTTTTTTCTTTTTCTTTCTTTCTTTTTTTTTTTTTTTTTTTTTTTGAGACGGAGTCTCGCTCTGTCGCCCAGGCTGGAGTGCAGTGGCACAATCTCTGCTCACTGCAAGCTGCTCCTCCTCCCGGGTTCACGCCATTCTCCTGCCTCAGTTTCCCAAGTAGCTGGGACTATAGGCGCCTGCCACCAAGCCTGGCAAATTTTTTGTATTTTTAGTAGACACGGGGTTTCACCATGTTAGCCAGGATGGTCTCGATCTCCTGACCTCGTGATCCGCCCGTCTCGGCCTCCCAAAGTG
>NW_012123376.1:2410688-2412462 GCF_000951035.1 Colobus angolensis palliatus | reverse complement strand
AGCCAGGATGGTCTCGATCTCCTGACCTCGTGATCCGCCCGTCTCAGCCTCCCAAAGTGCTGGGATTACAGGCTTGAGCCACCGCGCCCGGCTTGTCTTGTGCTTTCTTTAAGGGTTAATCCAAGTATCAAAGTCCACAGTGATCTCTCTCTTCCTGGTTCACCATGCGTTCGGGACATGATAAAGTTTTGTATTTTGCATGTGTATATATTGTAACTTAAACTAGACGGGATTCTATTCAAGTGAAGCAGTTTCGCTTTTGTCTGGACTCTCAGTGTTTTTACTCGTAGGAGTCCAGTACGTATCTGTTGGTTGTTTTAAAAATACTTCGTCATAGGAAAATCTTCAATGACTCCTTTCTGCCTCATACATACACGCTGTGGGCAATTTGCATCGGCATCTCTTCAATCATCCTTTGTGCGTGCTCTGTCTTCTGTTGAGGTGCGTCATTAGGCCACCCTGCTCCTTACCTCTGGGGTTCCAAACCTCAACAATAATGTTGTAAACTATGTTAAGGATCCCATTTCCTCAAAACGTGCTGGTGGCATAAAAAGAAGAATCTAGTATTTTTCACATTTGAAAGATACATCTTTAAAGTCCAACTGGCGCCTGGCATGGGTCTTTATTTCATGCTACCTCAGATCTGCCTTCTCAAACAGAACTGCAGTGCACGATGTCAGGATTTAACGGTGGCCCCCCTAAGATCAGACCCCATGATCCTTGACAGCAGGTTTTTCGGCTTTTCAAAATTAAAGATAAAACCAGGTCTGGTGCAGTGGCTCACACCTGTAATCCCAGCACTTTGGGAGGCCAAGGTGGATGGATTACGACGTCAGGAGTTCAAGACCAGCCTGGCCAACATAGTGAAACCTCGTCTCTACTAAAGATACAAAAAGTACCCAAGCATGGTGGCACATGCTTGTAGTCCCAGCTACTTGGGAGGCTGAGGCAGGAGAATTGCTTGAACCCGGGAGATGGAGATTGCAGCGAGCCGAGATCGCGCCACTGCACTACAGCTTGGGCAACAGGGTGAGACTTCATCAAAAAATAAAAAAATAAGAAAAACTAATCAAAACTACATTAAAGTAAAATTGATATTTTATTGTGTGAGTTGTGCATATTATTACCACTGCCTCTACTATGTTTACCTTTTTTTTTTTGAGACAGAGTATCTCTCTTGTTGCCCAGGCTGGAGTGCAGTGGCACGATCTCAGCTCATTGCAACCTCCGCCTCCCGGGTTCAAGTGATTCCCCTGCCTCATCCTCCTTAGTAGCTGGGATTACAAGTGCCCACTACCACATCCAGCTAATTTTTTTGTAGTTTTAGTAGAGATGGGGGTTTCACCATGTTGGCCGGGCTGGTCTCGAACTCCTGACCTCAAGTGAGCCACCTGCCTTGGCCTCCCAAAGTGCTGGGATTATAGGTGTGAGCCACTGTGCCCGGTCTATCCTGATATTTTTTAAAGACATTAAGGCAGGAATGTTCTTTCTGACATTTTAGTTTAAAGCTCTGGAGCCTCGTGTGTGTGTGTGTGTGTGTGTGTGTGTGTGTGTGTGTGTGTGTGTGTAGCCTTCATTCACATACCTTCAAAGCATTTAGTGTGCTGCATGGCAGAAACTGCACACCATGGGAGTAGAATAAAAACAAGTTTGGGGTCCGGGCGCGGTGGCTCAGGCCTGTAATCCCAGCACTTTGGGAGGCTGAGACGGGTGGATCACGAGGTCAGGAGATCGAGACCATCCTGGGTAACACGGTGAAACCCCGTCTCTACTA
>NW_012123376.1:2378628-2408543 GCF_000951035.1 Colobus angolensis palliatus | reverse complement strand
TTAGCCAGGATGGTCTCGATCTCCTGACCTCGTGATCCGCCCGTCTCGGCCTCCCAAAGTGCTGGGATTACAGGCATGAGCCACCGTGCCTGGCCAACATCCACATTTTTTTCGAAGGGTGGAGGCCACTCTTTCATAGAATGTTCCTCAACTGGGGTTTGTCTTGTCTCTCCTCATGATTAGATTCAGGTTATGCATTTTTTTTTTTTAGAAATTTATGTACATAAATTCCTCATTATTTCTCAGTTCACATCAGGATATTGATTTTGCATCCTTCTCAGTTCACATTGGGAAACTCATAATGTGGCAAACTCATAATGTGACAAGGACAAACGCAGTTCGTCCTTTTTAAAAAAAACTTTCATTAGAGAGATAGTGTTTCACTCTGTTGCCTAGGCAAGAGTGCAATGGTATGATCTAAGCTCACCGCAGCCTTGAACTTCTGGGCTTAAGCGAACCTCCTGCCTTAGCCTCCCAAGTAGCTCGGACTACAGGTGCGCACTACCATACCTGGCAATTTCTTTTTTTGGTTTATTTTTTGTAGAGATGAGGTCTCGGCATGTTGCCCAGGCTGGTCTTGAACTCCTCGGCTCAAGCAATCCTCCTGCCTCAGCCTCTCAAAGCATTAAGATTACAGACATGAACTACCGCACCCAGCCAGTTTGTGGTATTGATGGTGATATTGATTTTGATCATTTGTTTAAGGTAGTGTAGGCCAGGCTCTTCCATTGTTACTATTTGTTTCCATTGAAATTAATACCTCATCTATGGGGGAAATACCTTAAGACTATGTAAATATAGCCTGTTCCTCTTCTGAATTTCATCCAGTCATTTTGGTATCCATTGATTCTTGCCTGAATTAATACTATGATGGTTGCAAAATGGTGATTTTTCTTTTTCTTTTCTTTTCTTTTCTTTTTTTGAGATAGGGTCTTGCTCTGTCGCCAGGCTGGAGTGCAGTGGTGCCATCTCGGTTCACTACAACCTCCGATTCTCTGGTTCAAATGATTCTCCTGCCTCAGCCTCCCAATTAGCTGGGATTACAGGCACACACCACCACGACCAGCTAATTTTTGTATTTTTAGTAGAGACAGGGTGTCACCATGTTGGCCAGGATGGTCTTGATCGCCTGACCTTGTGATCTGCCCGCCTCAGCCTCCCAAAGTGCTGGATTATAGGCATGAGCCATTTTTCTAAGTCTACTATTTCTTCTACATTGCTAGTTGACATTCTATCAAACTTTTATTTTTAATTTATTTACTTTGAAACAGGGTCTTGTTCTGTCCCCCAGGCTGGAGTGCAGGGGTGTGATCGTCACAGCTCCCTGAAGCCCTGGCCTCCCGAACTCAAGCCATCCTCCCAACGTCAGCCTCCTGAGTAGCTGGGACAACAGGCAAATGCCACCAATCCAGCTAATTTATGTATTTATTTTTATTTTGGAGAGATGGGGGTCTCGCTATACTGCCCAGGCTGGTCTTGAACTTTTGAGTTCAAGCAATCCTCCCACCTGGGCCTCCCAAAATGCTGGGATCAGAGGCATGAGCCATTGTGCCTAACCTCAAACTTTTATTTATTTATTATTATTATCATTATTATTATTTTTTGAGACGGAGCCTCGCTCTGTCGCCCAGGCTGGAATGCGGTGGCCGGATCTCGGCTCACTGCAAACTCCGCCTCCCGGGTTTATGCCATCCTCCTGCCTCAGCCTCCCGAGTAGCTGGGACGACAGGCGCCGGCCACCTCGCCCGGCTGGGTTTTTTTTGTATTTTTTAGTAAAGACGGGGTTTCACCATGTTAGCCAGGATGGTCTCGATCTCCTGATCTCGTGATCCGCCCGCCTCGGCCTCCCAAAGTGCTGGGATTACAGGCTTGAACCACCGTGCCCGGCCACAAACTTTTATTTTTAATTTTACCTCTTATGTCTATTATGAATAAGATAGGCTTCACCAAGTGTTGATTGCCTATTTTGTGTGGGACCCTACGAAGCATCAGGAGGAGCACAAAGATAAGATCATTTGTTCCCTACAGGGCCACTTGACTTGTTGGGGGCAACAGGCATAAGGCAGATGGTGAGAAGTGCTTTACTGGGGATACAAAGGGAAAGAGAAGAAACCAACAGAGAGGATAATTATTTCTGGGGGAGCTGGTGTGACCCTGGGAGAAAGGTAGGCTTACAGCCGGGCCTTGTGGTATATATGGTCTCACTCTGTCTCCCAGGTTGGAATGCAGTGGTAGGACTTCGGTTCACTGCAGCCTCTGCCTCCCGGGCTCAAGCAATTCTCCTTCAGCCTCCGGAGTAGCTGGGACCAAAGGTGCATGCCACCACACGCCTAGCTAATTTTTGTACTTTCAGTAGAGACGGGGTTTTGCCAAGTTTGCCAGGTTGGTCTTAAACCCCTGGCCTCAAGTGATCCACCCGCCTCGGCCTCCCAAAGTGCTGGAATTATGGGCGTGAGTCACCATGCCCAGCCTGAGACTGGGTAATTGATAAAGGAAAAAGGTTTAATGGACTCAAAATTCCACATGGCTGGGGAGGCCTCACAGTCATGGCAGAAGATTAAGGAGGAGCAAAGGGACTTATTACATGGTTGGCGGGCAAGAGAGAACTCGTGAGGGGGAGCTCCCCTTTATAAAACCATCAGACCTCATGAGACTTATTCACTATTACAAAAACAGCATGGGAAAGACCCGTTCCCATGATTCAATTATCTCCTACCAGGTTTCTCCCACAACACGTGGAAATTATGGGAGCTACAATTCAAGATGAGATTAAGGTGGAGACACAGCCAAATCATATCAATGACATATGTACTCAAAGAAAGGCATTAGAGTTGGAGGAAACCCGAGGGGCTTTTGGGAAATTACAAATAATCCATATGGTTAGAGCCTAAGGTTCATGGGAGAAGAGCACGGGAGGGATAGTGAGATACAAAGTTGGGAAGATAGGCTGGGGTCAACACAAGGTCCCAGGCTAAGGAGTTTGAACTTCCTTCCTCACCGAGGAAAGCAATGAAATGTATCTGAGAAGTGAGGTTACCTATCAGGTGATGCTTACAGTGCTTAGGGCAGGGACTATATCTTATTCATCTTTGTATTTCTAAGACCTGCAACAGTGCTCTGCACAGAACACTGCTGAACACAGAGTGTTCAAAAAATATTTGCAGGTACCAATCTGCAGAATAATTTAGAATAAAGACTGGCGTATGTGTATGTTTTATGTGTGAGTTGTGGTCACGACAGTGGGGAGCTAGGGGGTGGGTCCTTAGGAATTCAGCTGTCTACTGAATTTTTAATAGAAAATGTTTTGTTTTTGAAACAAGGCCTTACTCTGTTGCCCAGGCTGGAATGCAGTGGCATAATCATGGCTCACTGTAACCTCAAACTCCTGAGTTCAAACAATCCTCTTGCCTCAGCTTCCCAAGTAGCTGGGACTACAGGTGTGTGCCACCACACCTGGCTAGTTTCTTCTTTTTACTCGTTGCAGAGACTGGGGTCTTGCTATGTTGCCCAGGCTGGTCTTGAACTCCTGGCTTTAAGCAATCCTCCCACTTCAGCCTTTCAAAGCATTGGGATCAGGTGTGAGCCATCTTGCTGTGCCTCTAGAATATGTTTTAAATATCATGTTCGTAGACAAACACCCCCACCCTCCCTCCACTTTAATTTCTGAAAATCTCAGTAACCAAATTTGGGTATAACTTTTGAACAACTTTATGTTCCAGAAAAGAGAACAAGGCTCTTAGAGAAGCAATAGTATGAGCTGGGCATGGTGGCTCAAGCCTGTAATCTCAGAACTTTGAGAGGCTGAGGCAGGAGGATTGCTTGAGTGCAGAAGCTCGAGACCATCCTGGGCCACATGGAGAAACCCCATTTCTACAAAAAATTAAAAAATTTAGTTTGACATGGTGGGGCCTGTGGCCCCACCTACTGGAGAAGCTGAGGTGGGAAGATCACTTGAACCCAGGAGGTTGGAGCTGCAGTAAAAGCCATGTTTGCATCACTGCACTCCAGCCTAAGCAACAGAGCAAGACCCTGTCTCAAAAAAAAAAAAAAAAAAAGAGACAAAGAGAAAGATAACATCCCATTTGAAACTATTTCATGCCAAATCTTCTATGTGAGTATTTTAGAATTTAAAAAACCAAACACAAACACCTCTTTAAAGATGCATATAAACTTCGCCTGGTTTTAAGAGTATGCATTTTGTCAAAATCGTGTGAACAGCCTATTTTATTTAATATGAGAAAACAGAGCAACAAAGTAAAATGAGATACCCAAAATAACAGAGTATAAATAATTGTAGAGGAAGTCTTGCTGATCACTTAGGAAATGAATTAAAGCATATTTACATTTCAGACATTCCCTATATTATCCCTTTTGAACTTCAGACTCCCCTTTGTAATCTCTCTTCAGCTTCTTCATTCTGCAGTGAAATTCCTGAAAACCTAGCAGCTTGGTTAAGAAAGCTTACATGTTTTCCCAGTACAGAGTATTGGCAAGTTGTAGCTACACTTTACTGGCTTCAAATGGAAAATCATTTGATCATCACCTACTATAGTTCCAATTACCTCTTAGCTGTAGGAAGGTAATATTTATGTTTTCATTTAAAATATTTATTCTGATTACAAATGGAATACATAGCAATTGTAGAAAATCTAGAAAATACTGAAAAGTATCCAGAAGTGAATAACGACCCATAATTTTTTTTTTTTTTTTTTTTTAGATGGAGTCTTGCTCTATCGCCCAGGATGGAGTACAGTAGCGCAATCTCGGCTCACTGCAACCTCTGCCTCCCGGGTTCAAGTGATTCTCCTGTCTCAGTCTCCTGAATAGCTGGGATTACAGGCGCACATCACCATGCCCGGCTAATTTTTGTATTTTCAGTAGGGATGGGTTTTCCCCATGTTGGCCAGGCTGGTTTTGAACTCTTGACCTCAGGTGATCCACCCATGTTGGCCTCCCTTTGGGATTATAGGCGTGAGCCACCGTGCCCAGCAGTGACCTACAATTTAACCATCCAATGAACGCCACCAAAACACATCCATGTTTGGTATTTTCTTTTCATCTTTGTGGGTACATATTGATAAAACTCCTTTCTTTCACTACACATAGCATGAATGTTTTCCTGTGTCACTAAATATTCCTTAATAATATGAATTTTCCCCCTTTTTTTCCAACTACTCAACTTTTTGGTGGCATAACAGTAGCCATGGTATGGATGTATTGCTTAACTACTCCCCTATTGTTGGACACCTAACCTAGGTTATTTCCAATTTTATTTTTATTTGAATTAATTATTATTATTTGAGACAGGGTCTTGCTCTGTCACCCAGGCTGGAGTGCAGTGGTGTGATCATAGCTCACAGTAACCTTGAACTTCTGGGCTCAAGTAATCCTCCTACCTCAGCCTTAACCTTCCAAGTAGCTGGGACTACCTGCATACATCACCATGCCTGATTCATTTTAAACATTTTTGTAGAGATAGGGGTCTCACTATGTTGCTCAAGCTGGTCTCCAGCTCCTGGCCTCAAGCAATCCTCCCACCTTAGCCTCCCAAAGGGCTGGGATTATAGCTGTGAGCCACCATGCCTGGCCCAATTTTATATATAAAGATATATGTGTGTGTATATATATACCTGTATGTGTGTATGGCGGGCCAGGCATGTATATATATACACACATACAGATATATATATACACACACACATATACACCTTTCCTAGAAGAGGAATTATCTATCATTTTCAAAGTTATTTACATTTTAGCCTTTTTCATACTTATTGTCAAATTGCCCTTCTCCAAAGTTGTAAAGTTTACACAAGAAGAACTCGCATTGCTCTTAGGCACAACTTTTACGCACTTCATCTATAAATCAACATCTAGAAGAGTATTTCTGTGTGACCCATGCACACACAGTTCATTTGAGCATTCACAGGGTGTTCCCCACAGCCTGGTACCATTACAGCTTTTGTCATCACATGAACAGCAATTGGCTCAAAACACTGCCCATTGTGATGCTGATGATGAGACCTCCCTAATGTTCTAAAAGATTGTTTGGTGTAACCACTTTAGCTCAGACCTTTATCTTAACCTTGCCTATCATGTTTCGAGTCAAAATTTAAATACTGTACAGTTTAAGCTACAATATGCTTGGCCTATAACTTGGTTCCAGGCATTTATATTTATGCCACTTTTGTCTACTTATTATACTAACAAGGTGGAAAAAGCAATCCCAGTCTCTCCAAAAGGTAAAACTCTCCTGTTTTTTGGATATTAGTAGAGTTTTAAAATTAGGTTAGATAAAGTATAGTATCCTCAGGAATAAGTGCATAAAGGGAGTTTTATGAAATATTTTAAGAAGAACATGTTTAAAAATCCAAACTGAAATATAAAATGTAATTTCTTAAGAACTGGAGGCAAGAGACATTACAAAAATAAAATATTAAGTTGTTGTCTTAAGACATAATTTTAATTAATATAAATAGATGTATTTAGTCATTTAAATTGCATATTTTTTTCATTATAAAAGCAATGAACAGAGCATCTTCTTTCTCGTCTCATAATCTTTTGAGTCAAAATGCTTTAAATTCCAACTAATCTCAGTTGAAGCTTCTATTTATCAGGCTATTTCCTTAATGACTTTTTTCTGATGTGTGGCTTTAAGTGGTTGCCATTAATGAAAAAATACAAAGACTACAGATGTGAAATGTTTGAGAGGACAATAATTACAATAGTTTTAAGTTTTCACTGATACAGATTCTAACAGGGGTGGACAATCAATGACTACCAAACAATCACTTTAATTAAATAATCTTACCCTAGAGAAGAGTGTGCTCCCGTATAAAAGTTTATTTTTCATGTTTATTCTTGTTCTTTTCTCTGTGGCCCAAGATCACTTGGCAATTTGATACTGATTTAGCAGAAATAAATATTCTATGAATATTTTTCTACTCGAAGTGAAAACAGTTTTGTTGGCTGTGATACTCTATACCTCTTAATTTCGAGCTCTCTCTGACATTTCAGTTGTTTGCCAAACAACTGAATTTAGATATTCCTTTTGCCATGTCGTTGTGTGAACATTGCCCTAGTGATAGCTTCATATTTCCCTCATCTCATCATTCAGAAGCTATTTATCTATTTTTTTCCACTGCCTCCTTCAAACCCCCTCCCCCATCACTGAATGCCTGTTCAGCCCCCGCATATTCATCCGTATTTATTCCCGTAAAGATAGTGACACTTATGGTTTATTATAAGACTAAATCTGTGTTGCCCAGTGACTAAGGACTTAAGCATGCACACTGCTTCTATGCTTACCCTCCTACCTAACTTGAGTACTCAACATTTTTATTTCATTCCCTCAGAATCCCCTGTTTTGGCACAGTTCACTTAACACACCACTGCCAGGCCACTAATTGATTTCTGAAACCTGACATTTGTTTTTTGTTTTCTCCCATCTTCCCTAATGGTACAGCACTACTAAGCGGGAAGGAATGCAAAGAACTAGAAAGTTCAAAGTAATTGAGGATCTGTCCATTCACTCTGTCTGGCTTCATGCCAATGTAGAACCTGGAACATTTGAAAAATATTTATCAAGTTTTAACCCTTTTTACTAAGTCGATGAAACACGTTTGCAGCCGTAACATTTATGTTAAAAGCAACAGCAGGGAAGCTTGGTTGAACATGTTCTTTATATGTTCAGAATCACATGGCAAATGTCTCCGAAAAGGATTACTTTCCAATTTCCGTACTATTGTACAGTGCTAAGCTAGTTATTTTCTGTGAGATTGCAGAGCAGGGCATTTCAGAGAAACTATTACTTAAAAGTGGCAGCCCTATTTCATGAATCTTTATGCCTGAAATGAAATTTTAAAAGATGCTACTGTATTGCAGCAAAAAGGAATATATTGAGTTACTATAAGAACCCCAACGCTAGCTTCATATCTATATTCATTATGAAAAGTGGAAATATGAAACAATTAACAAGACTAAAAATATTACAAACAATATTAGTTGTGTGGTGTTTTTCTTTTTTTGCAATGAGAAAGCTTTTGTAAATGAAAGCATGTTAAAAAGTGGTGTGAAATTATAGAAGCATTTCCAGTAAAATACAGGGATTTTATTGCAGTGAAAACTTAGATGGAAATACCAGGCCACTGAAGCTCTCGTAAAAAGAAAGACAAAAGGAAAGGTCTAGATAGGTTTAAAAGCACATTAAGATACAGCTACCAAATGTATTAAATCTAAGTTAGATTTAGCTTAAAGTTACAAGAGCACAAAAGTTCTATTAAGAATTATCTACACCACATTTAGGTTTGATGTTATCAGAATTAAGTAACTAAAAATCTTTCAGAGCTCAATTTTTTAAAAGAGTTACATTAAATCCCATCCTAATTCTATAATCTGTTTCTAAGCTAATTAATTACATGATCGGTTTGATATTAGAGAAAAGCAAGACAGCTTTTTAAAGATGAAGGTGGACAGCATGGGGCTGTTTGGTTAGAGAAAAACTTGCAAAAGCACTTATTAAATAATACTTTGGTAACATGAAAGTAGTCATCAGTCATTCTCTGAAGGCAGTGATCACAGTTATAGAAATGAATCGTGTATCAACAGGAAGAGAAGGAAAAGGAGAAAAACCTAGTTTACAGCATAATTTTATATTTTCTAATAATAAATACATTTCTTTATGTGCTTATTAATTTTCTACCCATTGAAAATGAGATCAATACCTTTGATAGATATGCTCTTTGAAGTGAACGTTTTTTTCCAAAGACTTTTTTTTTAAAGCTGTTTTACTCTGAAGCGGTAAGTAGGCTGTTGTATATGTAAAACTGTCTAATGGTATATTGTACTGTCAACATATGTACATTTGTAGTAATATCACAAGCATTTTTATTACAGTTTATTGTTCCGTCCTCCCAATAAGCCAGATAAAATCATGTACAAGAACATTAAGGATTAAGGGAAGTGGTTTCCTTAGGTGATTGCTGGCAAAAATTCACCCTCCCATTATAACAACATAGTAAATGGATGGTAATATATTTGGCTATTACCTTCCAACAAATTTGGATTCCCAGTTTTCAGTGTCTATGTGTCTATGTTTGTGGCTTTCTGGTTGTCTCTTCGTAGGAAAAGGTGCCACAATGTGAGGTAAATGTGCTAGGTTTCTGTTTTGTAAATATTAAAGTCCATTTTTTGAACATACAGTGCTAGCAAAAATAAGTCAAAGATGTAATGTCTATTTAAGTACACATTTGAGCCAGTCGTGCTTAAATTAGATTCCATGCTTCGGCTAGAATCAACATGGCTTAAATATTAGAAACTTCAAAATTCATATGGCCCAAGCCCTCCTCCCCACACACGGATAGGAGGTACAAATGTGTGGGAAAACGTCTAGCAATTAAAATCCTGAAAGAGTGGGAAAAACCCAGGCTTTTATGCGAGGATTTGAAAATAACGCTTGCCATCAAATCTTTTATTCAGGCATTCTGAATTTGCCTTGTTAAATGGATACAGTCACTGCTAAAGATACATGAGACAAGAGCTGTTTTAAATTTGTTTATCACACCGCCCCTAGTTTTCTGCTAAAGAGAAGTATATTTTGGATATTTAAAAGTACACACTCATTAGACAAATCTCTAAAAGCCTCAGCGCCCCCACCTAGCTGCCTTCTGGGTTTCAGCTTTTGAGTTTCAGGTCCTTGCACAACACCTAAGACGTGCAATACTCTTTTTCTTCCTAATCCTGGCAGAGAACAGTGCGACGAGCTCTCCCTCCGCGTCTCCACCCTAATTCCCCCTCTTCCCAGATTCCACCCGCTCCGCTACTTCCCTCCGCCCCCAGCTCCGCCAGCCCAATCTGTCAGAGAAGTTGTGTACAAACTGCGCGGCCGCCCTGCGCGCGAAGCTCGTGGCCCGAGAGGGGTGCGGTCGGGCCGGCGGAGGCGGGGCCCTGGCTGCCTCTTTCCCTGCTCATAGGCTGGCCGCTCAGGCCCGGCCGGCCTCGGGGCCTCGGGATTCGCGGCGGCGCTGCCAATCAGGCGAGCGGGCCCCGCCCCCCCGGAGTTGGGTGAAATAGAGGCGGGCGTCAAGTGTCAGTAGTCGTGGGGCAGGTACGCGCGCTCGCAGTTCTCTCGCTGAGGTCGGCGGTGGCGGGAGCGGGCTCTGGAGAGCCTGAGAGCGTAGTGGGGCGGGGCGGGAGAAAGTGGCCGCCCGTAGGACGTTGGCGTTTACGTGTGGAAGAGCGGAAGAGTTTTGCTTTTCGTGCGCGCCTTCGAAAACTGCCTGCCGCTGTCTGAGGGGTCCACCCGAAACCTCTCCCCTCCTCCGACCGCAGCCCCGCACTGAGCTCGCCGCCCCAAGCCAGGGTGGGCGAGGTGGGAAGTGCGCCCGACCCGCGCCAGGAGCCGCGCTCCCGAGAGCCCATGGCTACGCGGGTGCTGAGCATGAGCGCCCGCCTGGGACCCGTGCCCCAGCCGCCGGCGCCGCAGGACGAGCCTGTGTTCGCGCAGCTCAAGCCGGTGCTGGGCGCCGCAAATCCGGCCCGCGACGCGGCGCTCTTCCCCGGCGAGGAGCTGAAGCACGCGCACCACCGCTCGCAGGCGCAGCCCGCGCCCGCGCAGGCCCCGCAGCCGGCCCAGCCGCCCACCGCCGGCCCGCGGCTGCCTCCCGAGGAGCTAGTCCAGGTAGGAAGAGCCGCTCCCCTCCCACCGCTGCACTCCCGGGCCCGGGCGTGTCCCGTCGCTGCGACGCGCGGGCGACAGGGGCCGCTCCAGGCTGGGGCGTGCGTCGGGGCGCACCGGAGCCGGTGCTGGGTGGGCAGCCCCGCCCTGCACGCCTGGCCGGGGCCCCGCGTTTCGCTGAGAGTAAATGAGGGGTCGGGGGTGGGAAGGATGTCGGGGAATCTGCCCCGGCGGCTTGGCCTGGGAGAGATCAGAGGGAGGGAACTGGGTGCTCACGCGCACCTTAGTTGTTTTTCTTACACTTGACGGACGAAACCTTGTACCTTACGCTCAGTTTTACTTAAATTACGTCTTCACCTTTACCGCTCCCCAGTGCCAAGGCATTGGAGCTACCCCCATCCGCATCGTCTCGGGTTAAGTAGAAACACCAATTGGGGTGCTGGGGAGAGGTTGCTCAAGATTTCATAGCCGGTGGCTCAACCTGCTTTAGAAGCGATCGCGGGCCGCGTTTGGAAAATAAGAGTTAGGAAAGCTAAGGTTGTGTTGGAGCGCTTATTTTTCCTTAAAAAAAAAAAAAAAGACTAGGGGTGTTGTTTTCTTCGTGTGCGCGTAAATTTCCTCCCGGAGCCGCGTTGAAAGCTGGCAGTTGGCTTTTACACTTGCCCAGCAGCCGAATTAGAGCAACCGCCTGTTTCTTTCGCCCACGCAGGGAGTCATATAGCCCAGAAAAAAACTTCCCGGGACTTTTAGCCTGTCCCAAGGAAAAAAAAATTGGAAACATACCCACATGCAAACAGCTGGAAGAGCTAAAATCAGAAACCACTAACCGCCGCGGGAGCGCAGTGCACGAAAGGGTTTAGTTCAGTTTATTTCAAGACACTTCATTTAGTAGCCCTTTGGCGTATCGTATATTTGCTACCCAGCGCCTAGTCCGTGGGGTCTGTCAGGGTCCTGCTGTGAGAGGGCAGTGGCGTTTGTCAGAGATGTGACTCACATGATGAGAGCGTTCATTTTTATTTTTAAATCGTGTCTATCCGGGAAACCCCGTCTGGATCCACACCAAGGTCCGAGATGAAACGCATTTGAAATGAAGTAGTAGCAGAAAATGACTGTCTTATTTACCGATTAAGGTGCCAAGCTAATAGTTCTATGCGCCATTCCATCTAGTTGGTTTTCTTATCTTTCGAAATTTCCTTTTTCAGTGTTAAAAAATGTAGGCTTAAGTTATACTAGGAGAGAAGATAGCTGGAAAAGGCTGGAGGCGACTTGTTACAAGCTGATTTAAAAGCCTAGAAAAGAGATCATCGTTTGAAAAGTATTTGGTTATTTCAGTTTGTCAGTTTTCTGCTCTGGAGGCACAAGAAGATAAGGGATGACTGAGCTTTTTACAGAGTAGGGGGGAATGTAGCACTGGCCCACTGAGGAGGACATGATAAATGTTTTGCTGATGACTGTGCTAGGGATACAGCAGCCTCCCCACCCACGGGCTCCTTAGCAGCACTCTAGCAAGGGAGTGATTTTCCCCTAGGTAATTAAAGATCTGTTTTAGATAGGGGTATGAATAGGAACATTTCATTATCATATTAACCAATTACAGGATCTGCTGATTAAAATCACCATTTAGATCAAATATTGAATGTGAAATTGTTTTGTTTCAGTGGATACAAGGTTTTGCTTAGAACATTGTATTTCTCATTGAACTGTAAACAAGAAAAGACACAGAAGTAGCCAAAGAATATTTTTTATATTACTTTGGAAGTGTCTAGCCAAGCAAAGAAACTTTTGCAATATTTTAAAGGTTTGCATAGTTTTTTCTGTAAAAAAAAAAAAAAACAAAGCAAAAAACACGCTTTTTAATGTTTATGACTTAAACAGAATTGAGGTAGTTTGGCAACATTTCAATAGTGTACTCTGCGAATTTCACTGTGTAATGGGGCAGGGAATCCTGCTTGTACAGGGGTGATACCTTGTTATTGCATCAGAAAGGAATGTTTTCAGTTTGCTTTCTTTTTTTTTCTTGATTTGCGTCTTTCACTTTTGGGGGTGATTGGGGGAGCAGTTTTACCAGTTACACAGTTTCATAAGGTTTTGGTCAACCAATTATTACACAATCGACAAAATAAGCCTGATATGTTTATAAGCAACACTGAGGAGTTTGCCCTAGTACCTTACACAGGGATTGGGGGAATTTTTAGTAGGCGCCGATTGTTTATCCTTCCCGAGATGGTGAATCAGGTGGATTATGCATGTTTGTATCTCTTCTTTTTTAGACAAGATGTGAAATGGAGAAGTATCTGACACCTCAGCTTCCTCCAGTTCCTATAATTCCAGAGCATAAAAAGTATAGACGAGACAGTGCCTCAGTCGTAGACCAGTTCTTCACTGACACTGAAGGGTTACCTTACAGTATCAACATGAACGTCTTCCTCCCTGACATCACTCACCTGAGAACTGGCCTCTACAAATCCCAGAGACCGTGCGTAACACACATCAAGACAGAACCTGTTGCCATTTTCAGCCACCAGAGTGAAACGACTGCCCCTCCTCCGGCCCCGACCCAGGCCCTCCCTGAGTTCACCAGTATATTCAGCTCACACCAGACCGCAGCTCCAGAGGTGAACAATATTTTCATCAAACAAGAACTTCCTACACCAGATCTTCATCTTTCTGTCCCTCCCCAGCAGGGCCACCTGTACCAGCTACTGAATACACCGGATCTAGATATGCCCAGTTCTACAAACCAGACAGCAGCAATGGACACTCTTAATGTTTCTATGTCAGCTGCCATGGCAGGCCTTAACACACACACCTCTGCTGTTCCGCAGACTGCAGTGAAACAATTCCAGGGCATGCCCCCTTGCACATACACAATGCCAAGTCAGTTTCTTCCACAACAGGCCACTTATTTTCCCCCGTCACCACCAAGCTCAGAGCCTGGAAGCCCAGATAGACAAGCAGAGATGCTCCAGAATTTAACCCCACCTCCATCCTATGCTGCTACAATTGCTTCTAAACTGGCAATTCACAATCCAAATTTACCCACCACCCTGCCAGTTAACTCACAAAACATCCAACCTGTCAGATACAATAGAAGGAGTAATCCCGATTTGGAGAAACGACGCATCCACTACTGCGATTACCCTGGTATGTGCTCTTACCTGGTTGAAGCATCAGTGTGTGTGTGTGTGTGTGCGCGCGCGTGTGCACGTGTGCGCGTGTGCACGCGCCTTTAAAATGGCAATTGAATAAATTGCAGTTTTTAATTCTAAATTAAGTGCCCCAGAAAGAGATTAAAGTAGGGTAGGGGAAAATAAGGTTTGGTAGTGAAGTGGAGGTTGTAGGCAGCTAGCGTGATGGTAGGTACAAGACTGTCTACAGGATAGATTTAAGAATGGTTTTGATGGCATGTGAACATAAGCTCAGTTTTGAATGAGATACATGGCCCAAAGTATAAATTGAAGACAATACATGGAATATATCTACAAGTTACTGGGAAAGCTAGTTTATGATTAATACATGACAAAATTTATTGACTTTGATACATGATATGGCATGACGTGCTAAATGAATAAACAAATGTGGGAGTACAGAAAATTACAGTCATCTTGGATAATGGCTTAGCATTGTCAGCTCTAGAGCCATTAAAATTTTCCAAAAAACATATAGTAGCTCTTAAATTACGGAAGTACAGCACCTACTAGAATATAAACACAAATTTTCCATTTGTAGTTTGTCTTGATTATCTGCATTCTTTCCTGTTAAAGTGATGCATAAAACAAATCACTTTATGCCTTTAACAGGGTGATGGGGGAGGACTCTTTAAAACTTTTAAATCTGAAGCTTCAAATAATCTCATCTAGCATGAGAGATTTCTTCTTTAAAGCCAGATTTTAAACACTGAATCATCAAATGTAAAGATTTCAAAAGGATCTCCAAAATGACATGCTGTTCTCCTTTATTTTAGGTTGCACAAAAGTTTATACAAAGTCTTCTCATTTAAAAGCTCACCTGAGGACTCACACTGGTATGTAATTTTCTTGTTAATTCTGTGAGTTGTGTAAATAGTGTAAGTGGTATTCATCCTTTTAAAAGCTAACACGTGTTTGATCTCTTCTTCTGTCAACTTTTTTTTTTTTTTTTTAAATAAATAGCCTACCTTTTCACGGGCTTGACTCAGAATTCCGTTCCATGAGAAATCTGGTTCCAGGAAGGCCGGTGGTGTTCCCTCACTAAGGCCTTCTTGCCCTGTCACCACTCATAGAATTGATTACCCAAAAACGTAAACAACGATGTTTACTAGTGGATTTTAAAACTTGTAATGGCAGTGTTTTGAAGAAGAAAAAACTTATTTTCTTCCGTAACACATAATTTTGCTCCGAGAAAGCCATTTTAAACTCTTAAAAATTTTCCCATTGAGCATGTACAGCATAATTGGTGAAAACATTATCTTTAGTTTCACCTCTAGGTTAAAATACCTGTGTTTAGTATGTTTTCTGTGCTTGATGAAAGGTAGGACTGAAATTGCAGTGTTAAAATCAGGTGGTCAGAAATGGGTTAGAAGCCCCAGCCCAAACTTGGTATGTATGAGAGACTTCATCTTTATTCTAGCTTACATTTCATTGTTGTTTACTTGTGCTTTTAAGTTTAGCCCCTCTACTTTTGTATTTGCAGTCACTGTTTTTGAGACTGAGTGTTGCTCTGTCACCAGGCTGTAGTGCAGTGTTGTGATCTCAGCTCACTGCAACCCCTGCCTCCCAGGTTCCAGTGATTCTCCTGCCTCAGCCTCCTGAGCAGCCAGGATTACAGGCCCCCACCACCACACCCAGCTGATTTTTGTATTTCTAGTAGAGATGGGGTTTCACCATGTTGGCCAGGCTGGTCTCAAACTCCTGACCTCTCTGCCTTGGCCTCCCAAAGTGCTGGAATTACAGGCGGGAGCCACTGCGCCCAATCAGCACTTTTAAGAGCTTTTAAATTTTAAAATTATATCAGAAGCCATTTTAAGATGAAACCAGGTGGCATACTTTAAAGCCCCCAAATACTCCAAATATTTTCAAATATATAGATGGTTACTAACTGCGATTTTCTTAAAAGAGCAGCCCTAAAGGAAAGAACTTACATAAAGTGATTGTTTTTTTCCCTCAATAAATACAGCCTTACCTAAAGTTCAAAGAATAAGTTTGCTAATAAAAGCAATGACCTAGCAAAATGTATTATTCCATCATTGCTATGGAAACCAAAGTATTCAACAGTTCCTTTGAATGGGTTGTTGGATTAGTGTGAGGACTTGAATCTCCCCAGGCTAGATGTTACTATGGAAATTGAGTTTTGATAAATGAAGTAGTTATCTCTAACTGCTGCATTAAAAAGTAAAAGCCTTTGAACAAAGGTCAGTGCTGAGATAGAGCCTTAAGAGGAATATGGTTGCAGACATTTTGTATGCATGTTAGGAAGCAGTGCTTGATATCCCAGTGATAAACACTACTTATTAAAATCTGGTGACAGTGTAGTAGATTCCAGGGCTTTCTGAGAAACTGCTTTTAAGGAAAAGACATCTTATGTATTTATCTATGAAATGAGCGGGCTGTTTTGGCCTGAGGTTTTTGCATAGAGACAAACTGATTACGTAAGAGGAAGGATCCTTCATAAGCAGCCCAAGGTAGAAATTTTTATAGTTAAACACAAGTGAATTAAGCATGTTATAAAAATTCCAACTTAAAGTTTTCAAGATACAAATGACAAGTGCCAGTAAAATATTCCATATAGTAATACCAAAATGTCCTTTTACAGAATAGAAATAGAAATATAAAGACATTTGAACTGTTGTTTTTTTGTCTTGGAAGTCCTTGAAACGAGAGATAGGAGGGAACACATTTTCATGGGGTTAAAGTCTCCTCATAAAAGAGCACAATTGCATATAACGCTGTAATCAACTACTTATTGCAGGGATGTAGTCAAACCCATATCTGAATAGCCTTTCACCCCCTGTCAGGGTTTAGTGCCCTGAATGCTTATACCTGCGATTCAGGAACTTGACCTTCTGGCAAATACATTTAATCGTGGGTTGTCTTAACAGTGCTTGTACTAATAAAAACAGACTAAAAAGAAGGCCTGGTTTGGGTCCCTTGCATCAGCTTTTTCACCTGACCATAAACATTGTGGCCTTCAACATCTAATGAATGAGAACATGTAATCCAGTTTAATAAAGTTTTGTTTGATAGTCTTTCAAATGCCTTGGGGAGGGTTTGTAGCAGACTTGTTCATCTGGCTAAACCTGTTCTTGGGTAATCATAGAGCATTGAGGTTGTTTTCTCCTCATTTCTAGTTTCTAGACAATGCCTTTTAAAACTACCTGTTCTCTCATTGCATCCTCCCCACCCACGCCCGCCTGTTGTTTTTAAGTTAATGTATCTGAAGCCAGCAAAGGTGTTTTTTCTTTTTTTTTCTCTTCCCTTTAAGGCCCAGGTGGAACAGTTAGAACAGTTTTTCTAAATTACTTCTCTTATATAATAGCTTTTTTGGGTTTTCTTTCTGTCCTCCTCCTCCCTCTTGGACCATTTATCAGAGGACTTTAAAAACCACACAACAGTTGTATTTGATGACATAAAATACTCTTTAAATGACTGCCGTTTTACAGGCAGAATGTGAAGCACCCTAGCATTTCTTTGGAAAATAATTGTAATTGCTTTAAAATGTCAAGTTACCTTATGTTTTAAAAATAATTTAAGCAATGAAAACAGCCTACATCTGAGTTTAATTACTTCTTCTGGATTTTTAGATTGTAAATGCTTCTTTAACTTGAGTTGCAAATTGAACCTAAGCAAATAATAGTCTCAACAAAACAGAACTTTTTACGTAATCTGAGATGACAGAGTAGATGATAGCAGTTTCTTAAACCAGAAATATATAGCATTCAAGTCTTCTAAGTTCATATACTTTGATTTCTTTATCAGGACATCGCATATAAATAATACAAAGTTCTGTCTTCTTTGTGTGATTAGACAATACTGGAAACATAATTTGCTTCTAGAGAATAATTATATTTATTTATATCTGTACCTACATAATATAGCATAAGCTCTGTAGAAGCACCCCTTATAGATGTGGATGTTTGCATGTGTTATTTGTAATATGTGTGTGTATACATTTATGCCTTTGGTGAGAAATAATTATGGCTGCTTCTAGGCAACAATGTCAATGAGTGGTATGTTTCCAATTCAAAATACTTGTACTTTTAACGGCATTTAAATGAACTTTCTACTGAAATTTATATGCCTCATGATGTCTACAAGGGGTGGAACACATTGCCATCACTCTAAAGTTGCTCCCAAGTACCTAAGAGTCACATACTCTTTTGTCTTTATAAATCAACATGACTGATACACTGTCTATTGCAACCAGTATTACATGCTCACATACCTTACTTTTTTCTTTAATATCATAATGAATATTTAAAATAGTGTCAAGTTTGCAAAGGTTTGAGGCCGAAAGAAGGAAGTTAAAATCAGTAGGAAAAAATATTGACTGTATCTTCGAACAAAAATTTGTAGAAATTTAAAAAGTTCTTTCTGGAGAAAACATTCTGAAAAAGTAAGCCATGAACTCAACGCACAATGTTTGAAGTCCTAGCAGTTCTCTTCATGTGCGTGGATATGCACTTAACCTTAGAGAATATGCTAAAGGTGTTGGGAAATCAGGGTACGGTAACATTTCTAGATTTTTTTTTTACCCCAGTTTCAGCTATCTGGAACAGGGCAGGAAATTAGCATTTGTACAAAAAAAGTCTTTGAACAACACGCACACTTGGCTCAAGTATTCCTCAGACCCAGACTCCGTGTGCTGGCTATTCTGTGTATACTAAGTGATCCCAGAGTGGTTTACTGGAGATTGACAGTGGAAAAGGACAATTTGAAACATGCCCGTAAGAGAAAATGGAAACATTGTGCAAATAACATAGGAACACAAAATGGACTCTTTTTTTGTGAGATGAAGTCTCGCTCTTGTCCCCATGCTGGAGTGCAATGGTGTGATCTCGGCTCACTGCAACCTCCACCTCCTGGGTTCAAGCGATTCTCCTGCCTCACCTTCCCAAGTAGTTGGGATTACAGGTGCCTGCCACCACGCCTGGCTAATTTTTGTATTTTTAGTACAGACGGGGTTTCACCATGTTGGCCAGGCTGGTCTTGAACTCCTGAGCTAGGTGATCCACCCACCTTGGCCTCCCAAAGTGCTGGGATTACAGGCGTGAGCCACTGTGCCTGGCTCACAAAATGGACTCTTAAGGCACTGTGTTCAAGATTCCCTGTTTAGGAAAGAGTTCCACATTAAGTCCTGGAAAGACTTAGTGGAAGCCTGGTTTGTAAAGGGGTTACATTCCCATTTTCTGCCTTACTGTCTTTTGCAGAAGACTTTATTGCCTACTGACATGTGTGGTAAGATGTTATTAGGTGTAGTTTATATAAATCTCTACTTGAGATTTGCTGCTGAATATATTGAGTTTCAGTTTGGGTACTAAAAAGTCCTTAGGTATGAATTTCTTTTCTAGAGCCTGGCGCAGTGGCTCACACCTGTAGTTCTAGCACTTGGGAGGCCGAGGCAGGTGGATCACCTGAGCTCAGGGGGGTTCGAGACCAGCCTGGCCAACATGGTGAAACCCCATCTCCACTAAAAATACAAAAATTAGCCAAACGTGGTGGCATATGCCTGTAGTCCCAGTTACTCAGGAGGCTGAGGCAAGATACTCGCTTGAACCCAGGAGGTAGAGGTTGCGGTGAGCTGAGATCATGCCACTGCACTCCAGCCTGGGCTACAGAGTGAAACTCCATTTCAAAAAAAAAAAAATTTCCTTTCTAGGTCTTTGCTCCAAAGTAATTTTTCGTGGAATATATTAAGCATAGCTTTTGATTTTAAAATCTTGATAATATTTGGCTGGGCCTGGTGGCTCACACCTGTAATCCCAGCTCTTTGGGAGGCCGAGGCAGGTGGATCACCTGAGTTCAGGGGTTCGAGACCAGCCTGACTAACATAGTGAAACCCTGTCTCTACTAAAAATACAAAAATTAGCTGGGCATGGTGTCTCACGCCTATAATCCCAGCTACTTGGGAGGCTGATGCAGTAGACTCGTTCGAACCCAGGAGGTGGAGGTTGCGGTGAGCTGAGATCATGTCACTGCACTCCAGCCTGGACAACAGAGCAAGACTCTGTCTCAAAAAAATAAAATAATAATAATCGATAATATTGACAATAAAGATATTTTCATTGCAGGTACTTATTAAAAGGAACATTCAATGTTCTGAACATAAGTTACTCTTTTTTCTTTTTTGTGGAACTGTGGGAACAGGGTAAAAGGCTTTTTAGGAAAACTGTATACAAAGGTTTTCACTTTGGGCCTTAATGGATGGAGATCTTACAATGTGAATCGAAAAATATATCAATAGTGGTTACACGTGTAACCTGTTTTATTGGTAGAGGTAACCCAGGCAAAAACTTTTTTCAGGAAGAGATTTAGGGCTCAATGATTTTTTGAGTCTCTATTTGAAAACTATTTCAGAGGAAGTATCACATTTGTGTTAGATTAGATTTTATTAAACATTCTTTTCATTCTTTTCAATTTTTTCATTTGCAGCTTTGAAATTTATTTTCTGTATTGATAATTTCAAACATAATTTTTTTTTTTTTTTTAAAGTAGTAGCTTAAGAGACTTGCTGGTTCAGACCCCAGGAAAGGTATTTATGAGCATGAAAGCTCTTAGAAGCAATTTCTTTTTAATGACTCACTGGGAAGATTAAACTTTGCTTTTAGGACTTGTTCTTTCATCTGAAAAACATTTACATAGGAAATTGATTAAACATTGTTTAGAGATGATAAAGCTTATCAAAGGTTAAGAAGTATAATTTGATTCAGCAAATATTTTTTACTGGTTTTGTGGAGAATCCAAATATGAATAATCTCTTCTTGCCCTTTTATTCTTAACCTAGTGGGAAAAGATCGTTCATAAATAGACCAAATAGAATTGCTGGAGTGGAGATAGAAATAATTAGTCTTAAAAGTAGAGAGTAATGTTTTTAAAAAATAGTAATACAGTCACCCAAGAATTTGGCAGATATTTTTGGTCCTATAGAATGTAGTAGCTGTTTACTTGATGACCTACATCGTTTCTGGTGAAAGATTAGAAATAATATCCTACTTTAGTACAAGTATCTCCGTAGCAGCATTCCTAGTCTGTTAGCCAGTATTATTTATATTCAAAGATCTCAAACAACTCTTACTAAGGATAAGTTACAGTTTTAGAAGGACACAGTAGGTAACTTTTTACCAAAAAATATCTATACAGAAGAATAAATTTTTTTTTTGGCTACTTCATGAAAAGGTAAACCTTTACGAGTTGGGAGGAGACCTACTAGTCAGGGTCACCATGTGAAGTGCAAATTAAAGGGAAGGTTATCTAGTACTCATTCCATACTGGGAAAAAATGAAAATAGAGGATTTTTCTGTTTTGCTTTCAAAAAAAAGGTGAAATTCTTCGACACTTTTTAACGTCAGTGTGAACTCCTATAATAAGAAAGTGAATCCGAGTGTTGTCTCGTTGTCAGGAGACTTGAAGAATTGGTATTTCATTTCATTAACTCTATTAATGACAGGGGATAGTCTTCATAATGTTTGCTGGGAACCCTGAGGAGAAGTAGCAGTAGTTCAGGAGTCCAGAGATTCCAAACATCTGCTAGGATGTAGACTGTAAGTGTAACCCCTGACATCGTGTTCCCACCCATTCCTTCTTTGGGTTTGGCAGATCAGTGCTTTCTGACCCTGGGAGAAGTCCCCTCACTGCCTTTGACCAGCACTAGGGCTCTAGTATGTCTTGGCTTTCCTGAAGTCCAGTCCAGTTCTACGTAAGAAAATTTGTTTATACAGAGTTTATTTATCCCTGTGTAACTTCAGAATGGACAATAACTGATTCTGATTATTTTCTCCGGAAGAGGCTCAAAACATGGTTCTCACCTAAAAGCATATTATCAGATTACCCTCAGTGGTCCTAGGCAGGGCGAAGCCAGGCAAAGCCCTGCTGCAGGAGGGTCCACAGAAGAAGAAAAAGCTGACAGCCTCACAAGAACCTTTTATGCCTTCCCTCCTTTTCATTAATCAGAATAACTGAGTTGTTTTCAAGATGCGTTAGGGAAAGTGTGGCATTACAGCAGGAATAGAAGATAGTCTTTGCCCTTGAAGAACTTTAAAAGCTAGTTAAGGAGGCAAAATACAACTATTCGAAGCCTTCCTAAAGCAGTATATGTGCAGGTGCAAATCGATAGCTCAACAGAAATTTAAGTGATGGGGATACAGAAAAGTGAAATGATCTCTCCTGGCCTGTTCAGAGGCTTTCTAGAAGGGGTGAGGTATCGGATTTTAAAGAAAGTGATAAACATGAATTGAGGAGAAAAGGAAAGGAATTTCTCTTTCATTGTTTTTGTTTTTTGTTTTTCGTTTTTGGCAATCGGCTTCCCTAGGATGAATGGGCACAATATTGATGGTGTTATCTGGTAAATAATTAGATGCATTTACAAATGCTAATCATACTAATCTTTGATATGGACCTTCGGTTCCAAGTATAGGATATCTGTGACAATGAGTTTTAATAGAAGGTGTTTGGATGGAAAATTACCGGCATAGATACAAAAATATGAATTAGTGAGCTAAAATCATCCTACTCTATCTCTTTTCTTAGATATCTAAATCATTTTCCTATGAATTTCTTTAATAAGTGTTTCTTATTTTTTTCCCTTTTGGTTTTTAGAAGCAAATCTAATAGCCTGTTTCAAAAACTAAATTTCGTAAGTCTCAAATGATGGGAAAAATCTAATTATTACTGAATTGCATGAAAATATTTTTCTCTTGAAATAAGAGCTCATTTTGAGCTTCAAGGACTCTTAAGTTCTAAGTGTTTAGATTAGGTTGAAATAATTTATTCTACTTTAAAAGTTTACATTGTTTAGGTTCCCAGAACAAGATACAGATTTTTAAGTTCTTTGAGGCTAGAAACTAAGTCTGATTTGTGTTTTGCAAGGCATTTAGTACAGGTTACACCTTCACTAATAAACAGTGACTTTAATTCTCATGGTATTTTAGCTTTTATCAGATATTGAGTTGTCTTTTAGTCAACAGGAAGGAAACCAATGTGCAAATTTGCTGCAATAAACTTAAAAAAAATTATCTAAAATAACTTTTAAGATAAATATTTCCATCAGTGATTTTTGTTCTTTTGTTAGAAGAATCTATGTAGAACATTTTAGGGTAAGGCCTTGGTATGAGTCTATTGAATGTGTTCGGCAGAGCAGAGAAACTTCCCATTCCATTGTGATAGGTTCAGAAGTCATTTTAAAATCTGTTCAGAGGGGGGAAAAAAGACAATTTTCAGTTTGTTGCTGAGGATTTTTACAATGGCTTACAAACATGTTCCACTAGCCCACTGAAATTCAGTTACCCTGGGGGAAAGGAGCTATTGTTAGATGTTAGGTGATACCTGGGAATTGCCAATACCTGACCGAACAGTGCTCAGGACCCCGCAGGTCCCACAGAGGCTGGCTCTGCTAAGTTGTGCCCTGTGTTTCAGATCATCTGGGGTGCAAGGCCTGCTGTGATTCCATTAAGCCATTCCTTGGCTGACCTTCACAAGTGCCTTTAGAATATGGAAATAAATTTGAACAATATGTATGTGTTCCTTAAATCATTCAAAGAGAGTGTATTAGTGTTTGCTAATGGAAGATTTAAGTGGGACATTAAGGAAAAGTGGCAGATCGGGATTCTTAATGTGGGGCTCATCATTTTGCTTCTAACTCACGGGGTTATTGTGAGGAAGCGAGAGAATGAGAAGTACCTCGCTCTGGAGTATGTGCTCCATGGCTGCTGGTGCCTGCTCCCTTTTCCTTTTACTGGTAATGTTTCTGCTTAACATTTTTTAAAGTATGTTAATGACTTTATCTGCATGGATAGTATGTATGTTTAACTTGAACATAGTTTTCAAAGATTAGAGATTCTAGCAAAATACTCCTGTAATTTAAAAACAGAATGAGAAAACACATACTTTGAGATAAAGTTGGAGCTTGTTTTCTGTGCTGTACAAACTTGTTACTTTTTTCTTTTTGCCTTTGGAAAGTTTCACGTTAACAGCATGAGAACTTAAAAATACAGTTGATGTTGAAAGAGCTTAACTAAATATTTTAAATTGGTGGTATTGGAAAGAGATTCTGTAAAAATCCAATTAAACTTTTGAAAGCTCTATCCTGTTGAAATATAACTTAAAGGAAGTCAGTTTGGTTTCCCAGAAGTACTGTGCATAGTGTTTCTGGCTGAGGAAGAAAGGCCCAAGTCTGCTGTTTGGCCAGAAATTGGGTACCAGCTTCCTCTACGATGTTTTCCTTGAACGGTGTTGACACTTGAACAAATCCCATAGAAACTGCCCCAAGTGGGGGATAGTTGTCCTTACTTTTATGGTAAGACTTGGCCCCAGTAACTAACATTCCAGACACTGGTAGTATTCTTGGCTGAATAATCTATAGATGTGCATAAATTGAGAGCAAAACCCCCAATGTTTTAGAAACTTTAATGGCTACCGTATTTCAAGCAATCAATAAAGTAAACTTTAAAAAATACTGGTGCAGTTTATTGCTTCATAGCCAATAAAAATAGTGAACAAAAAGAGTCTAGTGTCCCTTGTTTCTTACATAAACTCCGAAAATTCAGTTCTGCTATTTAATTATGAAATTCAAAAGACTAGAATGATTTCTTTTAAAATTGGGAGCACTATAGGAATTTTTTTCCTTGTCTCAGACATCAGAAATAGCTTTTTCTTTCCATTAAATGACAGTAAAGTATTTAACCAATATGTTTGTTTCTGTGGTTTGTTTTTCACAGGGAACAAAAACTAATAGTACTGTGTAAAATTATTTTTTGTGATGATTTACATCTATAAATGTGATATCTGTATTTACTACTGGTGTTAAAATATTTTTATATATCAAATATTTTATGTGATTGTAAGTGCGAGAACGTGATTTATACTTTGTTTCATAACAGGCTTGAATGTCTTAGGTTAAATTTCTAGTTCGAATTTACTATGAGGGGAGGAAAAAAACTTCTAGAATTGAGATGTGCGTTTTTAAAGTGGATTGATAGGAATCAGAAAGGGAATTAAAACCAAAACTGTCTGAGTCAGAGGCAGAGGAGAGAAGAGAGGAAGTATGGCACAGCAGTTCCATACCATGGGAAATGCAGGTGAAATCTGAAGGGAGGGAAATTGGCACCACTTTCATGTGGTCTGTTTTGGCACTTTCTTCTTTGTCCCTATGGAATTTTGTCTGAGAGTCAGAGTGGTTATCAGGACAACGAAAATATTAACCACAAATTATAGAAATCTCAGTTGATGAGGGTAGACTGACTTGGTTAATCCTACAA
Organism: Colobus angolensis palliatus; assembly: GCF_000951035.1. Classification (NCBI taxonomy): domain Eukaryota; kingdom Metazoa; phylum Chordata; class Mammalia; order Primates; family Cercopithecidae; genus Colobus; species Colobus angolensis. The sequence goes on along the minus strand of NW_012123376.1, from coordinate 2,383,422 downwards.
CTTCCTGAACACGATACTGCTAAATTAGGCAGAAAGGTTGTGCAGTTTCTGTTTCGTCAGAACTAGACAAGTGTTCAAAGCAACTCTGAGGTTGCTCCCTCTCAGAAGAAAACATTTTTGTAAGGGAGTTTAAGAGGTGAAAGGGTATCTGTATAAAACTCAGCAGTAAGCCAGTAATACTTTAATGTACAAACTTATCTCACAAATTCTTGTCAAAAAAATAAAATTCATAGAAAATCAGAAACGTAGGAACTGCTAGTGAATGCTCACTAAAAGAACGTTTTGGTATTTATTCCTACTGGAATACATGATCTCCAGGAGGATTCCTTCACCAACTGTGAATTAAGACTACATTATGAATATTTAGTAGTTTTGAAAGTTAAACAGCTGGCAAACTTTGGAGAGCATTAGGAATAATATACATTACAGGATGGGAGGGAGGAACATACCAACTCACCACTCAAGGGAAGAGAACTGTGAACAAATGGAATGGGTAGGTTGAACAATTTCAGACTTTTAGAGGTATATTACACATGTAAGCTCCATGAGGCCAGCCGTTTTTATTTTGTTAACCGTTGTATTGCAAGTATTTGGGACAGTTCCTGGCCTATAATAGATGCTTGGCGAATTGTTAATAGAATGAATTTTGGGCGCAACACTTGACAAAGGAAAACTAAATACAGGTCAACAAATGTCACAGTTGTTACAGTTGTTTCGTGGTCTGACCTTTTTACCAATGTGAAGTTATCAGTACCAGACTGTTTTGCTTCAATCTGCAAAAAGAGGGTGTGAAGGTGTGTGTGAATCTCAGAGAGTGAATGCCCTAATAGTCCATTTTGGAGGCCATGTGTTCAAGTGAACTGATTTATGAGCTGCAAGCTTCAGCCTGGCTAATTCAGAAACATCTAGTACCAGTTTCTGGTTAAGCAATTGTGGTACATGAAATTCATTGTATAGGTGATTCGTACAACAGCTTCTGAATTTTTTCCTCCCTCATCCACCTTACAGCCATTAGTCCTATGATAATTTAATTTGGGTTTGTTGGTATAGAAACTGTATTTGCACAATAATGATAAAGCCACTCAGGCTCATCTAGTCATTTCCTGGATTTATGTGTGTAGGAGTACATAAAAATAAGGGCACTGATTCATTTCGCATTTGCCTAAAATTGCTTTTCTTCAGTTGTTCAAAGGTACACAAAATGCTTTTTTCTTTATAAGGTAAAAAATACTTGGAGGTTATAAGAAATAACTCTTAACTAGCTTACTCTGAGTGGCTTCGATATGTATTTACTCATAATGGAATTCATGAGCTTTCCTTCCTTCGATTGGCCAAGTTTTTTTTCTTTGAAATTCCTTCTCCAGTGTTATCTAGGATGTTTGCATTACAAGCAGGCCGCCTCACCTCCTTTGTTCGTTGTCACAGGTGAAAAGCCATACAAGTGCACCTGGGAAGGCTGCGACTGGAGGTTCGCGCGATCCGATGAGCTGACCCGCCACTACCGGAAGCACACAGGCGCCAAGCCCTTCCAGTGCGGGGTGTGCAACCGCAGTTTCTCGCGCTCCGACCACCTGGCCCTGCACATGAAGAGGCACCAGAATTGAGCGCTGCCCATGCGACCCGACCCGTTCCAGGTCCCCTGGGCTCCCTTTCAAACAACAAACCTAACTGTTCCTATATATATATATATATATATAAAAAAAAAAAAGAAAACAACAAAAACTGGAAATGTATATTTTGTATATTTGAGAAAACAGGGAATACATTGTATTAATACCAAAGTGTTTGGTCATTTTAAGAATCTGGAATGCTTGCTGTAATGTATATGGCTTTACTCAAGCAGCTCTCATCTCATGACAGGCAGCCACATCTCAACATGGGTAAGGGGTGGGGGTGGAGGGGAGTGTGTGCAGCATTTTTACCTAGGCACCGTCATTTAATGTGACAGTGTACAGTAAACAAATCAGTTGGCAGGCACCAGAAGAAGAATGGATTGTATGTCAAGATTTTACTTGGCATTGAGTAGTTTTTTTCAATAGTAGATAGTTCCTTAGAGGTATACAGTGTACCTGGCAATTCACAAATAGCCATTGAACAAATGTGTGGGTTTTTAAAAAATATATACATATATGAGTTGCCTATATTTGCTATTCAAAATTTTGTAAATATGCAAATCAGCTTTATAGGTTTATTACAAGTTTTTTAGGATTCTTTTGGGGAAAAGTCATAATTCTTTTGAAAATAACCGTAAATACACTTACAGTTAGAATTTGTGGTAAGATACCTCTTAACATTACCAAAATCATTTCTTTAGAGGGAAGGAATAATCATTCAAATGAACTTTAAAAAAGCCAATTTCATGCACTGATTAAAATAGAATTATTTTAAATACAAAAGGCGTTTTATATGAATTACAAACTGAAGAGTTTAAAGATAGTTACAAAATACAAAAGTTCAACCTCTTACAATAAGCTAAACGCAATGTCATTTTTAAAAAAGAAGGACTTATGATGTCGATTTCACATATGACAATGTTGCATTTACGATGCAGTTTCATGTACCGAAACGTTGAATTGATGATGCAGTTTTCATATATCAAGATGTTCGCTCCTGCAGTACTGTTGGTTAAATGACAATTTATGTGGATTTTGCATGTAATATACAGTGAGACACAGTAATTTTATCTAAATTACAGTGCAGTTTAACCTATTAATACTGACTCAGTGTCTGCCTTTAAATATAAATGATATGTTGAAAACTTAAGCAAGTGCTACATATATGCAATATAAAATAGTAATGTGATGCTGATGCTGTTAACCAAAGGGCAGAATAAATAAGCAAAATGCCAAAAGGGGTCTTAATTGAAATGAAAATTTAATTTTGTTTTTAAAATATTGTTTATCTTTATTTATTTTGTGGTAATATAGTAAGTTTTTTTAGAAGACAATTTTCATAACTTGATAAATTATAGTTTTGTTTGTTAGAAAAGTTGCTCTTAAAACATGTAAATAGATGACAAACGATGTAAATAATTTTGTAAGAGGCTTCAAAATGTTTATACGTGGAAACACACCTACATGAAAAGCATAAATTGGTTGCTGTTTTGCTTCTTTTTCCCTCTTATTTTTGTATTGTGGTCATTTCCTATGCAAATAATGGAGCAAACAGCTGTATAGTTGTAGAATTTTTTGAGAGAATGAGATGTTTATATATTAACGACATTTTTTTTTGGAAAATAAAAAGTGCCTAAAAGATGTATGTTGTGTTTTTCTTCTTTACCTGCAATAAAGGGTCTGATCAGGGCAGTTAGTGAGAAATCAGTTCCACACATTTGTAGAAGAGCCACAGTGAACCCGTATGTACTTAAGACAGGGATTTATTTTTTGAGACGAGTCTCGCTCTGTCACCCAGGCTTGAGTGCGGTGGCGCAATCTCGGCTCACTGCAACCTCCGCCTCCCAGGTTCAAGTGATTCTCCTGCCTCAGCCTCCCGAGTAGCTGAGATTACAGGCATACGCCACCACGCCTGGCTAATTTTTGTATTTTTAGTAGAGACAGGGTTTCACCATATTGGCCAGTCTGGTCTTGTGAACTCCTGACCTCGTGATCCACTCGTCTCAGCCTCCAAAAAGTGCTAGGATTACAGGCATGAGCCACCGCACCCAGCTGGGGGATTTATTTTTTAAATATAATTGGCATAAAGGGAGTCATAGTTCACGAATCTGGCCACATAATGCACGAGACCATCAGCATCCTTAGTTGAAAACAGCATACAGTTAACTTGCATGTCCTAGTCTGGAGATTTTGTCGTCAGAGGAAAGCAAAGCAAGAATTGGTGTAACACTTAAAAAAAAAAATTATAATTTGGTTTTATTCCGCAGTAACAAGTACACCTAGAACCTACATCTTGGTTTCTTTCTTTTTTTTCTTTATTTTGAGACTATCACACAGGCTGGAGTGCAGTGGCGTAATCTTGGCTCACAGCAACTTCCACCTCGGGTTCAAGGGATTGGCCTGCTTCAGCCTTCTGAGTAGCTGGGATTACAGGCACGTACCACCATGCCCAGCTAATTTTTGTATTTTTTGTAGAGATGGGATTTCACCATGTTGGCCAGGCTGGTCTCAAACTCCTGACCTCAAGTGATCCACCCTCCTTGGCCTCCCAAAGCACTGGGATTACAGGCTTGAGCCACCACGCCAAGCTTAGGTCTCATTTTTATTTATTATTACTTTTAATTATACTTTAAGTTCTGGTGTACATGTGCAGAATGTGCAGGTTTGTTACATAGGTATACACATGCCATGGTGGTTTCCTGCACCCATCAACCCGTCATCTACTTTAGGTATTTCTCCTAATGCTCTCCCTCCCCCAGCCCCCAACCCCATGACAGGCCTCAGTGTGTGATGTTCCCCTCCCTGTCTCCATGTGTTTTCATTGTTCAGTTCCCACTTACGAGTGAGAACATGCAGTGTTTGGTTTTCTGTTCTTGTGTTAGTTTGCTGACAATGACGATTTCCTAGATCTTGGTTTCTAACACCATTGTCCAATTTTTTAAAAAATGAGCTCCTTAGAGAAACAGCTGATTCTAAGACTGGAGTGGGAAACATGCAAGTCCAGAGCATCCTGTAGTGTAAGAAAGTGATATATCAGAAGGAATATAGGAAGCGATGAAAAAGAAAACCCGGCTGGATACGGTGGCTCACACCTGTAATCCCAGCACTTTGGGAGGCCATGGCGGGCAGATCACCTGAGGTCAGGAGTTCAAGACCAGCCTGGCCAACATGGTGAAACCCC
>NW_012123376.1:2373353-2377533 GCF_000951035.1 Colobus angolensis palliatus | reverse complement strand
CTTCCTTCCTTCCTCCCTCCCTCCCTCCCTCCCTCTCTTCCTTCCTTCCTTCCTTCCTCTTTTCTTTCTTTTCTTTTCTTCCCTTTTATTTCTTTTTCTTTTTGAGATAGGGTCTTGCTCTGTTACCCAGGCTGGAGTGCATGGCATGACCATGGCTCACTCCAGCCTTGACCTCCCAGGTTCAAGCAGTCCTCCCATCTAAGCCTCCCGAGTACCTAGAACTACAGGTGTGAGCCATCGTGCCTGGCTAATTTTGTGTGTGTCTGGAGACAGGAGCCTCCCTCTGTTGCCCAGGCTGGTCTTGAACTCCTGGGATCAAGGAATCCTTCCATCTTGGCTTCCCAGCTTGTGATTACAGGTGTGAGCTACCGTGCCCACCCCTGCCTTGAAACTTCTTAGATTCTTTTTGTGTTTCAGCTCTAATTGATTGATAAGGAGATATCAAAAAAATTACTTCCTATTTCTGTGTGAATTGACTTAAGCCACTGCAGCAATTGAATACATCTAATGTTCGCCAAATTTCCTCTCATGTTGCACTGTTGATACAGTGTTGGTGTTGGATTTCTGATAAGGTGTGTGAACATGAAACTGTGATTATAATGCAAGCAAATATGTAATGCCTTGTGTATTTTTAAACAGTGAGTTTTCAAGGGAAACTGATTTTCAGAAGTCAACTATGCCTAACCAACTTTTCAAAGTTGCAAATAATTTAATTGCTTATCATTGTTATACTCATTAAATGACTATCTGGGTTCAAACATATTCTGACTCTTTATCTGTAAACCAGCTACAGCAATTAGACAAAAATTGAGCAATATACCAGGTTCCAAGTGCAATTATGTGACTTGACTTCAAATAAGTAATGTTTTGGGGTTAACTATCTTCAGTTAATTTTTATTCTCCCCACTACTAAGTTATCTTGTTCTGCTTCATTTTGTCATTTCATTCTTACATTGCAGCTCACATTAAGTGTGTCACTTCATGGCATCCAATTAGAGAATCCTTAGATAAACATGACCTGGCCTGCCTAAATAAAAATATTTTTAAAAATCTAGCTAAATTCCTTTTCCTATCTGTAACTAAGCCCACCAGACCTTTTTGGATTAACTCGTGGGCTGTAACGTAACGAAGAAGGGCTTTATTCTCTATTACTAAATCTGGTCCCTACTTTGAAGTTAACCAAATTCTATCTTTGGTTAGATTCTTGACTACAGTGTGAAACTAATCAATGGGAGATTTTTAAAAAATTACTCACACTGAAGTGATAGGTGACAAAACCTGGAAATTTATAACTGTTTTAACAGTGACTATTAAGACAAAAAATACGGCGGCTCATGCCTGTAATCCTGGCACTTTGGGAAGTCAAGGCAGGAGGACTGCTTGGGCCTAGGAGACCCTGTCTCTATAAAAACTAAAAAATGAGCCTGGCGTGTGCTGCGTGCTTGTAGACTCAGCTACTTGGAGACTGAGTGGGAGGATCTCTTGAGCCCAGGAGGTTGTGATTGCAGTGAGCTGTGTTCACACCACTGTACTCCAGCCTTAGCAACAGAATAAGACCTCAGCTTAAAAAAAAAAAAAAAAAAAAGCACAATAAATCTCATTAAAGTTATATATGATTGGAAGAGTTTTGTTACGTGAAAACTCAGAAGTTTCATTTTTGTTTGTAAATCAGCAATCTTTATTCCATCTGTCCCTCTCAGTGCATGTCGTCCCATGAAGGCATTTGGTGTTATATAAATGGTAATATTCTTAAATATGAAGGTTAAAGCTTAACTCTATTTGGTACCCAAAGACATTTGAATGACTATATATATATGCATATACATATATATGTATATATCCACTCACAGAATCTCGCCAATTGGAACTTGGCGTACCGCCCAATTTTTGTCTAATTGCTATAGTTTGTTTACAAAGAAACAGTAGGAATATATAGATATTGAATAGAAACTTGTATAGACTTCCAGGTAAAGATTTAGCCTTCAGAACTATTCAACAGCTACTTTCATGAAGGAAGCAACCCCCAAATCAGTTTGTTTCAACCAGCAAGATCTTGCCCAGGACAAAATTGGATGAATAAAGATGACAGTGTCCAAACTCCTGAGTACTGTCCCAGGAACCTCCAAAGACATGCCATAGAGTCAAGTGGTGGCACCTCTTCCTATCTAAAGTTTCAAGAGACCTTCACCTATTGTAAGCATCTAACGCAGTATTTCTTTCAAATGAATTCCTCAGACACACGTTTAGGAAAAGGGCCCTATGGTTAAACAAGGGCCTGCCAAATCTAGAAGATTCACAACACATGCTGGAATAACAAAGTCTCTGAGGTGTTCTGCAATAAATAAACTTAAACCAAAAAAAAAAAGACTGTTAACTGTTTAAGTTGTTAATTCCTTAGTTCTCCACTTCTCTTCAAACCCCAACAAAAACACACTTTGAATAGGGAATACTCAGTTAGTCCCCACCCAGTGGAAGAGTGAGGATTTAAAGGCTTATTTGCTGGAGAGGGGAAAGATACAGCATTTCTAAACTGAATAAACAAGCCCCAGTTTCTAGCACAGTGGCTCATGCCTGTAATTCCAGCACTTTGGGAGGCCAAGTCAGGAGGATCATAAGAGGCCAGGTGTTCAAGACCAGCCTGGCCAACATGGTGAAACCCCGTCTCTACTAAAAATACAAAAAGTAGCCAGGTGTGGTGGCAGGTTCCTGTAATCCCAGCTACTTGGGAGGCTGAGGCAGGAGAATTGCTTGAACCCAGGAAGCAGAGGTTGCAGTGAGCTGAGACAACGCCACTGCACTCCAGCCTAGGGTACAAGAGCAAGACTTCCTCTCAAAAAAAAGAAGAAAAGAGAAGAAAAAAAAAACCCCTACAATAATGGGGGTATGTCAGCAACAAAGTAAAGCAGGATTGCATTATAACATAGTATAAAACTATCCCTTTGTCTATACTGATATAAATGGTTGCATAAACAGAAGAGAGAGGTCTTTGCAGAATGATTTCAAGTACGTTTTTAAGATACTTCATCCTCAAAGAGGGGAAGAAAACTGTCTACTCTTCAGTGTGGGCTACATGTAGTGACTTCCTTCCAAAGATTACCTTGTGGAAAGGAGAGGAGGAAGAGCAGCTTTACAGTGGAGAAGTCTGCCCACACCCACCTCAACCAGTTGATCAAGGTCCACCTCAGCAGTGATAAGTCACGCTGATAGTGTGTACCCTTGATATGATGTGATGAAAATGGAACTTTGCTTCTCCTTCTGAAAACCTGTACCCCAGCATGATCATGAGAAACACATCAGACAAACCGCAATTGAGGGATATTCTACAAAATACCTGATCAGTATTCCTCAAACTATCAGGCCATCAAACACAAAGTCTGACAGATTGTCAAAGTCAAGAGACATGATGATACAATGTCATGTGGCATGTGGATGTGATTCTAGAACAGAAAAAGGGCACTGGGCGAGAGTGGAGGAAATTTGAATAAAGTATAGAATTTCACTAATGTATCTTTTCATTTTTTTTTTTTTGAGATGGAGTCTCGCTCTGTAGCCCAGGCTGGAATGCAGTGGCGTGACCTTGGCTCACTGCAACCTCTGCCTCCTGGGTTCAAGTGATCCTTTCACCTCAGCACCTCCCTGCCCGCCCGCCCGAGTAGCTAGGATTACAAGTGTGTGTCACTTGGCTAGTTTTTGTATTTTTCGTAGAGACAGGGTTTTACCATGTTGGCCAGGCTGGTCTTGAACTCCTGACCTCAAGTGATCTGCCCACCTTCGCCTCCTAAAATCCTGGGATTATAGGTGTGAGCCACCACACCCTTTTCGGCTGTAATGTGCCCATATTGATTCATTAATTGTGACAAATGTATCATACTAATGTAAGCTTTATTAGGGGAAACTGGGGATGGGGTTAGAAGTATTCTATTATCTGCAATACTTCAGTAAAAATCTACAACTACTAAAATAAAAATGTTAGTTAAAAAAAAGTGAAGAAAGACCAGGCATGGTGGCTCACGCCTGTATTCCCAGCACTGTGAGAGGCCAAGGTGGGCAGATCACCTGAGGTTAGGAGTTCAGGACCAGCGTGGCCAACATGGTGAAACCCCATCTCTACTAAAAATACAAAAAGTAGCCGGGCGTGGTAGCAGGCACCTGTAATCCCAGCTACTCAGGAGGCTGAGGC
>NW_012123376.1:2368204-2372468 GCF_000951035.1 Colobus angolensis palliatus | reverse complement strand
CTTCCTTCCTTCCTCCCTCCCTCCCTCCCTCCCTCTCTTCCTTCCTTCCTTCCTTCCTCTTTTCTTTCTTTTCTTTTCTTCCCTTTTATTTCTTTTTCTTTTTGAGATAGGGTCTTGCTCTGTTACCCAGGCTGGAGTGCATGGCATGACCATGGCTCACTCCAGCCTTGACCTCCCAGGTTCAAGCAGTCCTCCCATCTAAGCCTCCCGAGTACCTAGAACTACAGGTGTGAGCCATCGTGCCTGGCTAATTTTGTGTGTGTCTGGAGACAGGAGCCTCCCTCTGTTGCCCAGGCTGGTCTTGAACTCCTGGGATCAAGGAATCCTTCCATCTTGGCTTCCCAGCTTGTGATTACAGGTGTGAGCTACCGTGCCCACCCCTGCCTTGAAACTTCTTAGATTCTTTTTGTGTTTCAGCTCTAATTGATTGATAAGGAGATATCAAAAAAATTACTTCCTATTTCTGTGTGAATTGACTTAAGCCACTGCAGCAATTGAATACATCTAATGTTCGCCAAATTTCCTCTCATGTTGCACTGTTGATACAGTGTTGGTGTTGGATTTCTGATAAGGTGTGTGAACATGAAACTGTGATTATAATGCAAGCAAATATGTAATGCCTTGTGTATTTTTAAACAGTGAGTTTTCAAGGGAAACTGATTTTCAGAAGTCAACTATGCCTAACCAACTTTTCAAAGTTGCAAATAATTTAATTGCTTATCATTGTTATACTCATTAAATGACTATCTGGGTTCAAACATATTCTGACTCTTTATCTGTAAACCAGCTACAGCAATTAGACAAAAATTGAGCAATATACCAGGTTCCAAGTGCAATTATGTGACTTGACTTCAAATAAGTAATGTTTTGGGGTTAACTATCTTCAGTTAATTTTTATTCTCCCCACTACTAAGTTATCTTGTTCTGCTTCATTTTGTCATTTCATTCTTACATTGCAGCTCACATTAAGTGTGTCACTTCATGGCATCCAATTAGAGAATCCTTAGATAAACATGACCTGGCCTGCCTAAATAAAAATATTTTTAAAAATCTAGCTAAATTCCTTTTCCTATCTGTAACTAAGCCCACCAGACCTTTTTGGATTAACTCGTGGGCTGTAACGTAACGAAGAAGGGCTTTATTCTCTATTACTAAATCTGGTCCCTACTTTGAAGTTAACCAAATTCTATCTTTGGTTAGATTCTTGACTACAGTGTGAAACTAATCAATGGGAGATTTTTAAAAAATTACTCACACTGAAGTGATAGGTGACAAAACCTGGAAATTTATAACTGTTTTAACAGTGACTATTAAGACAAAAAATACGGCGGCTCATGCCTGTAATCCTGGCACTTTGGGAAGTCAAGGCAGGAGGACTGCTTGGGCCTAGGAGACCCTGTCTCTATAAAAACTAAAAAATGAGCCTGGCGTGTGCTGCGTGCTTGTAGACTCAGCTACTTGGAGACTGAGTGGGAGGATCTCTTGAGCCCAGGAGGTTGTGATTGCAGTGAGCTGTGTTCACACCACTGTACTCCAGCCTTAGCAACAGAATAAGACCTCAGCTTAAAAAAAAAAAAAAAAAAAAGCACAATAAATCTCATTAAAGTTATATATGATTGGAAGAGTTTTGTTACGTGAAAACTCAGAAGTTTCATTTTTGTTTGTAAATCAGCAATCTTTATTCCATCTGTCCCTCTCAGTGCATGTCGTCCCATGAAGGCATTTGGTGTTATATAAATGGTAATATTCTTAAATATGAAGGTTAAAGCTTAACTCTATTTGGTACCCAAAGACATTTGAATGACTATATATATATGCATATACATATATATGTATATATCCACTCACAGAATCTCGCCAATTGGAACTTGGCGTACCGCCCAATTTTTGTCTAATTGCTATAGTTTGTTTACAAAGAAACAGTAGGAATATATAGATATTGAATAGAAACTTGTATAGACTTCCAGGTAAAGATTTAGCCTTCAGAACTATTCAACAGCTACTTTCATGAAGGAAGCAACCCCCAAATCAGTTTGTTTCAACCAGCAAGATCTTGCCCAGGACAAAATTGGATGAATAAAGATGACAGTGTCCAAACTCCTGAGTACTGTCCCAGGAACCTCCAAAGACATGCCATAGAGTCAAGTGGTGGCACCTCTTCCTATCTAAAGTTTCAAGAGACCTTCACCTATTGTAAGCATCTAACGCAGTATTTCTTTCAAATGAATTCCTCAGACACACGTTTAGGAAAAGGGCCCTATGGTTAAACAAGGGCCTGCCAAATCTAGAAGATTCACAACACATGCTGGAATAACAAAGTCTCTGAGGTGTTCTGCAATAAATAAACTTAAACCAAAAAAAAAAAAGACTGTTAACTGTTTAAGTTGTTAATTCGTTAGTTCTCCACTTCTCTTCAAACCCCAACAAAAACACACTTTGAATAGGGAATACTCAGTTAGTCCCCACCCAGTGGAAGAGTGAGGATTTAAAGGCTTATTTGCTGGAGAGGGGAAAGATACAGCATTTCTAAACTGAATAAACAAGCCCCAGTTTCTAGCACAGTGGCTCATGCCTGTAATTCCAGCACTTTGGGAGGCCAAGTCAGGAGGATCATAAGAGGCCAGGTGTTCAAGACCAGCCTGGCCAACATGATGAAACCCTGTCTCTAATAAAAATACAAAAATTAGCCAGGCGTGGTGTCAGGCGCCTGTAGTCCCAGCTACTCGGGAGGCTGAGGTAGGAGAAATTGCTTGAACCTGGGAGGTGTGGAGGTTGCAGCCAGCTGAAATTGCGCCACTGCATTCCACTCCAGCCTAGGCAACAGAGTGAGACTCCGTCTCCAAAAAAAAAAACAAGCCCCAGTTGAGGGCAGGAATGCAAAAACAGAAAATTAGAAGGATTAAATGAATGTATGCATATTAGAGGCTAAGCTTTTTTATGCAAACGAATGTTTTATGTACTCATTAACATAGTAATTAATGTAAATTACATTCTGATAATGTAAAATATAGTGTATTTGTTAGACCTCAAAAAAGAAACTATAGCATTAGCTCAATTTAAGATAACTGGTAAGGCTCTTTAAATTGTTTAGGAGGCTGAGATTTTTTTCTCTTCTTCCCTTGGTTCCCAGAATGCTGGAGACCAACTCTTTATCAAGGCAGGAGGCTGGAAGAGTCTTTGGAATGGACCAGTCCAAGAGAAATAACTAAATATATGGAAAATCCCAAGTTCTCCAATAAAATGGCCCAGCCAGATCATTCACAGAGAAACCTACAGATGACTAGACCCACACATGTGCCCAGAGCTTCCAATCAACTCTTTGGTTCCTTGCTGTTAAATTTTAACAGATGCCAGGCCACAGTGGCTCACGCCTGTAATCCCAGAACTTAGGGAGGCTGAGGTGGGTGGATCACCTGAGGTCAGGAGTTTGAGACCAGCCTGGCCAACATGGTGAAACACTGTCTCTACTAAAAATACAAAAATTAGCCAGGCGTGGTGGTGGGCGCATGTAATCCCAGCTACTCTGGAGGCTGAGGCAGGAGAATCACTTAAACCTGGGAGGCCAAGGTTGCAGTGAGCCGAGATTGTGCCATTGCACTCCAGCCTGGGCAACAAGAGTGAAACTCCATCTCGAAAATAAATTTAAAAAATGAAAATAAATAAATATTAATGGACAACTAAGAAATAACAGATATCTGAACAAACCATTTAACATGAAAGACAGAGATAAAACAGAGGGCCGGGTGCGGTGGCTTACGCCTGTAATACCAGCACTTTGGGAGGCAGAAGCTGGCAGATCACAAGATCAGGAGTTTGAGACCAGCCTGACCAACATGGTGAAACCTCGTCTCTAGTAAAAATACAAAAATTACCAGCTGTGGTGGTGGGCGCCTGTAATCCCAGCTACTCAGGGGTCTGAGGCAGAAGAATCACTTCAACTCGGGAGGCGGAGGTGGGCCGAGATCTCACCACTGTACTCCAGCCTGGGTGACAGAGTGAGACTCTGTCTCAAAAAAAAAAAAAAAAAGAAAGAAAGAAAAAAGAAATAAAAGCACAGGAAAGAATCATTTGGCTCTGTGTTTCTGTATTTTCCACGCTGGACTTGGCACACAGTAAATGTTCAGTAAGTATATGTTGACTAAATAAAGGGATCTGTAAAAATATCTCATAATGTTAGGTACCTTAGACTAAGCAAATTAGGGTGATCTAAGTCTGAGTGAAAAAATGTAGGCCGGGCACGGTGGCTCAAGCCTGTAATCCCAGC
>NW_012123376.1:2357477-2366694 GCF_000951035.1 Colobus angolensis palliatus | reverse complement strand
CCAGGATGGTCTCGATCTCCTGACCTCGTGATCCGCCCGTCTCGGCCTCCCAAAGTGCTGGAATTACAGGCTTGAGCCACCGCGCCCGGCCAAAATGAGCAAAGGTAATCATATACTTTGTGTGTTTACATAGAATATTTTATCTAAGAAGTCACAACTCTTTGAAGCAAAATGCAATGATTAATTGGCCCCCATATCATTGTGTATTAGATTAGTATCTTATCCCTGTGTCTACCTGAGGAGACATCTACATGAAAGCACTAAATGAAAAAAGATGGTAAGTACTACAAATTTTCTTTTTCTTTTTTGAGACAGAATTTCACTCTGTCACCAAACTGGAGTGCAGTGGCACGATCTCGGCTCACTGCAACCTCTGCCTCCTGGGTTCAAGTGATTCTCCTGCCTCAGCCTCCCAAGTAGCTGGGACTACAGGCACACACCACCACGCCCAGCTAATTTTTTGTATTTTTAGTAGAGATGGGGCTTCACCATGTTGGTCAGGATGGTCTCGATTTCTTGACCTTGTAATCAGCCTGCCTCTGCTTCCCAAAGTTTTGGGATTACAGGTGTGAGCCGCTGCGCCTGGCCAATTTCTGTGTGGTCAAGGATATAGAGCTTTACTTGTTTGTTTGTTTGTTTGAGACAGTCTCACTCTTGCTGCCCAGGCTGGACTGCAATAGCGTGATCTTGGCTCATTGCAACCTCCGCCTCCAGGGTTCAAGTGATTCTCCTGCCTCAGGCTTCTGAGTAGCTGGGATTACAGGTGCACGCCACCACGCCCGGCTAATTTTTGTATTTTTAGTAGAGACGGGGTTTCACCGTATTGGCCAGGCTGGTCTCAAACTCCCAACCTCAGGTGATCTGCCTGCCTTGGCCTCCCAAAGTGCTAGGATTACAGGCATGAGCCAACCCATCTGGCCAGAATTTCTTTATTTCTTCAGAGAAAGGGGTTTTCCTTCCCCCCTCTTAAAAATGACACAAAACCAGAAACAAATAACGAAAACAAGCTCAATAAATTCCCCCCAAACACAAAAGGCTTTGTGAGTGTACATTTTGTTGAAAATGTCACTGATTCCTCTTTGACTATTAATTTTTCTTGGGTTCCGGATTCACCTGGACTTACATGACTTCAAGTGAATTGTGGAGCTGTAAAAACTCAAGTGATAGAGCTAGAGTGAGTGATGAGGCTCCTTTTTCTGTCTCACCTTATGCAGGGCTTGTAAGAGGTGGTGGAGAAGCAAAGCTTTTGTAGAACTGCAGTACCAAATTACACTTGTCATCACTGTAATAGGAGCTTGGGAAGATAGTTATCTTCCCAACCTGTTTCTCCAGAATATTTCATACATTTTACACAAACATAAATAAGAATTTTAATTGAGTACTTTTACAATTGTAGCATTCCGTACTCCAGATGTCTTGAATGCTGTCTTGGTTGTCATAAAAATGTCCACCAAATGAGTAGATTGTTACAAAAATTGAAAAGGCCAATAGACCATTAAAGATCTTCCCCTTAAGGCTTACCTATCAGAATGTGAGGTATTTCTTTGTTGAAAGACATGTTTAGTTTCCTGCCTTGACAATGTGATTGTTAGGACATTACTGGCAATGCTAATGTTTTGACCAAAAGCGAAACAAATGAAGAGATTTTATGTTTTGTTTTGTTTTTATTTTTTCAACTATGTATAATCCTGGAATGGCATCAGATAAACAAGGTCTAAAAGACTGAAAATTAAAAATAATAAAAGCAGAGCCAGTTACTTGGGGGTAATAAGAAGGAACTAAATATTGTGAAAGATAGATACAAAGTACTTAGATCTTCCAGGCATTTTACTAAGAGTATTTTCCTTCAAGAAAATTAGAGATATTTTACAAATGTTACTTTTTTGAGCTAATTTATTTAAACTTTTTATGAGTGTTTAAAGAAAAAAATGATAACATTGTCTGTGCGGGTTCTAATAGATGTAATACATTTGACAACCATGGCAAAAAAGCAGAGAGATGGTGAATGGACTTGTATGGTTCCAAGGTTTCCAGATCTTACATGAAGTAGTTCGGTATTAACTCTACATTGTGAAAAGTTAAATAAAAGGCAAACTTTCTGTAAAGTTATAGGCTGGATGCAGTGGCTTACACCTGTAATCCCAGCACTTTGGGAGGCCAAGGCAGGAGGATTGCTTGAGTCCAGGAGTCTGAGACCAGCCTTGGCAACATAGACCTCATTTCTACAAAAAACAAGAAAATTAGCTGGGCATGGTGGCATGAGCCTGTAGTCCCAGCTACTCAGGATGCTGGGGTGGCAGGATCCGTCAAGCCCAGAGGTGGAGGCTGCAGTGAGACGTGACCACACCACTACACTCTAACTGGGGCGACAGAGTGACTTTGTCTTAAAATATATATATATAAATTATATAATTTATAATGTATTATATAATATATAATCTGTTATATATTATATAATATATCATATGATATATAATATAAATTATATATATAATATATATAGTAATCTCCAAGAAAACAGTAAAAAAATTACAACGAGACATAGCTAAAAAGGAGATGGATAAAATAGAATTTTAAAGAAATATTCAAATACTTAGAAAGCAGGGAAGTAAGAGAGACATAAAACATCAGTGGGAAAAAAGAGAAAAAAATAGTAAAATGGTTAACCTAAAACCTACTGTTTCAATTGTTGCATTAAACGTGAATGGGCTAAAAACAGTAGACTTTTGGCTGGGCATGGTGGCTCACGCCTGCAATCCTGGCACTTAGGGAGGCCCCAGCAGGAGGATCCCTTGAGCTCAAGGGTTCAAGACCAGCCTGGGCAGCATAGGGAGACCCTGTCTCTCCAAAAAAGTAAAAACAATTAGCCCAGTATTGTGGCGCACCCCTGTAGTCCCAGCTACCGGGGCTGCTGAGGTGGGGGGATTGCTTGAGCCCTGGAAGTTGAGCCTTCAGTAAGCTGTGATGGTACCACTCAATGCCAGCCTGGGTCACAGAGCAAGACCATGTCTCAAAAAAAAGGTAGAATTTTTTTTCTGTTAAGTGTTAAAGGCCTAAGTTCATTTTTGGAGGTGCCTGTTTATTACTTTTAGGGGAAAACACCTCCCCTGGATGACACATTTAATTACACAGATGTAAAGCAAGGATCTACACATTCTTCTGGAGATAAGTTTTACATGTAGCCATTACTGATAATCTGACTGTGGCCCAGTGGCAACTGAACCTTGGCAAGGGGTTTACTCCCTGAGTAGATGTGTGTGGCCCAGTAACTGGTAAGAGATGAAGCAACAAAGAGCTGGAACACTTGGGGGCCTGCATCCTTGTCTCAGGTCCTCCTGGATTGAGTGTTAGCAAAGAGGAAAGTGATACTGTCTTTCTT
The DNA here is from genome assembly GCF_000951035.1 of Colobus angolensis palliatus. Taxonomy (NCBI): domain Eukaryota; kingdom Metazoa; phylum Chordata; class Mammalia; order Primates; family Cercopithecidae; genus Colobus; species Colobus angolensis. Next base: position 2,363,315 of record NW_012123376.1, on the reverse strand, counting down.
TTTGAAAAAATCAACAATTTGTTTTCTATAACTATATGTTGTTTTTATTTTTTTCTTTTTCTCTTTTTTAATAATAGAGATGAGGGTCTCACTATGTTGCCCAGGCTGGTCTCAAACTCCTTGGCTTAAGCAATCCTCCCACCTTGGCCTTCCAAAGTGCTGAGATTACAAGGCGTGAGTCACGGTGCCTGGCCACTGTACCTCTATAATTACTTTGAGAGGTGTAGCCATCATAGCATGACTATAGACAACATTAATCGAAGATGATACAATAAACAGTGACCAAGAGAAGAACTGTAGTAACGAACAGCAAGGGGCTGTTTTGGGGGAAAGTGGTAGTCAAATGAATTTCGGGTCACCAGTCAGGTGACTAGATGTAATCTTGTAAGGTTGGTGGTCACAGTGTGCTGACACCCAGGCAGTTTTTCCTGACATAACTAACATACGATTTGCCAGGGTACCGTGTCAGGCCCTTAAGCCCTTTAGCACACATGACTTCCCTTACTATAATCCTATAATTCGCTTCTTATTGTAGCAATTTTATAGATGAGAACAATAATGCCCAGGAAGGTTAAGGAACTCGTTTTCCTCATGGAAACACAGCTAGTAAGAGACAGAGCTGGCTGTTCTGATTTGAACTCATTGACTCTTTTCTTTTTTTTTTTTTTGAGTCGGAGTCTCATTCTGTCACCCAGGCTGGAATGTAATGGCACGATCTCGGCTCACTGCAGCCTCTGCCTCCCAGGTTCAAGCGATTCTCCTACCTCAGCCTCCCGAGTAGCTGGGACTACAGGTGTGCACCACCATGCCCAGCTAACTTTTGTATTTTTAGTAGAGACAGGGTTTCACCAAGTTGGCCAGGCTGGTCTCGAACTCCTGACCTAGTGATCCGCCCATCTCAGACTCCCAAAGTGTTGGGATAACAGGCATGAGCCACTGCGCCTGGCCCTCATTTACTCTTTCCACAGTAGCATACCTGTTTCAAGAGGCATGCTCTATATAGGGAAGTCCATCAGAATCTGGAAATTAAGGAAACAGGACGTGAAGGCAACTTTCAGCTCATCTAGAGGGTTCCCCAGGCTCCCTTTAGGGCAGGATCTGTTCCAGGGTGCAGCCAGCCTGAGCCTGCCAAGAGTAGTAGGTGAGCCCTGTAAGACCACGGTAAGTGGGTTCATCTGCCTGGAGAGAAATGTGCCAATCCTGTCTCTTGAGGGATAGTGGAGGATCAGAGCTGCCAAGATCAAACCCTGTAGCTTGGGAGGATCTCAAGCAAGTGCTTTGTCGACTCAGAAAATCTTCATCCAAGCCAAGAAGACAAGCGACTGTGAGAAGGGAATAAGTGCATTGCTGGTGATTATACCTACAGAGAGGCAGGAATAAAGGGAGAGAACAATGCTTCCAGACCTTTGATCTTTACCTGCCACAGGCCTCTCCTCCCCTTCTAGCCGACTTCCTGAGGCAGGAAATGGTGACATCACCCTGCATTTGTCAGCACTCTCCTGTTCTGAGTCATCGGGATTGCTGGCATAGTTATCCATAAGATTTCCAAGTAGATTATTTACTCCCCTTTTAGGGGCTTGGTATTGCACCATGCCACCTTCCCTCAGTGTCCTGTCAGACCTCTGTTCAGTTCAATATTTCCTCCTTGGAATGTCATTCGGTGTCCTTACAGGTAGTATCTTCTAACTTTTATTAACATTATCCTTTATTAACCAACTCTAAGTTGGGGGTGGGAGGTCATAAAAATACGCAGCTGAATGAATTACAGTTAATTTTAACCATTCCTCCATTGTTGGACATGAATCTAGTTTCCAGTTATTTACTATTATAGACCATGTCAAAGGAAACATCTTTTTTTTTTTGAGACGGGAGTCTTGCTCTGTCGCCCGGGCTGGAGTGCAGTGGCCGGATCTCAGCTCACTGCAAGCTCCGCCTCCCGGGTTTTACGCCATTCTCCTGCCTCAGCCTCCGGAGTAGCTGGGACTACAGGCGCCCGCCACCTCGCCTGGCTAGGTTTTTTTTTGTATTTTTAGTAGAGACGGAGTTTCACCGTGTTAGCCAGGATGGTCTCGATCTCCTGACCTCGTGATCCGCCCGTCTCGGCCTCCCAAAGTGCTGGGATTACAGGCTTGAGCCACCGAGCCCGGCCAGGAAACATCTTTATACATCCATGTGTGCATATGTTTTTTTTGAAACGGGCTTTCATTCTGTCCCTCAGGCTGGAGTGCAGTGGTGTGATCACAGTTCACTGCAGCCTTAAAATCCTAGGCTCAAGTGATCCTCCCACCTCAGCCTCCTGAGTAGCTGGTTGCACACCACAGTGCCTGGTTAATTTTTGCATTTTTGTACAGACAGGGTTTTATCATGTTGCCCAGGCTGGTCTTGAACTCCTAGGCTCAAGTGATCCACCCACCTTGGCCTCGCCAAGTGCTGGGATTATAGGTGTGAGCCACTGCAGCCTGGCCTGTGTTTGAGTATTTCTGTAGGATAGACCGCTAAATGAGGAACCAGGGATCAAGGGATAGAAACGTTTATGTTTTTAACTTTATCATATTTAAAACCTTTTTATAGGTTGAGCATGGTGGCTCACACCTGTAATCCCAGCACTTTGAGAGGCCAAGGCAGATAGATCCCTTGAGCCCAGGAGTTGGAGACCACCCTGGGCCACATGGCGAAACCTTGTCTCCACAAAAATACAAAAAGTAGCCAGATATGATGACTTGGTGCCTATAAATCCCAGCTACTGGGAGGCTAAGGGGGGAGGATCACTTGAGCCCAAGAGGCAGAGGTTGGGAAGAGTCAAGATCACGACACTACACTCTAGCCTGGGTGACAGAATGAAACTCTGTCTCAAAAAACAAAACAAAACAACAACAACAACAACAACCAAATCTCTTTATTATGAAAGTTTGCAACAAATATAAAAATAGAAGAGTATGATAAATACTCACCCTCTTTACCTATTTTACAATGATCAACTCTCAGACAGCCTTAATCTACCTGTACCCCCAACTCTTCCCTGTCTTCCTTCCCCTAGATTATTTGAAAGCAAACCTCAGAAACCATATAATTTCATCTGTAAATATTTTAGTATGTAGGCCGGGTGCGATGGCTCACACCTATAATCCCAGCACTTTGGGAGGCCGAGGAGGGCGGGTCATTTGAGGTCAGGAGTTTGAAATCAGCTTGGCCAACATGGTGAAACCCCGCCTCTACTAAAAATACAAAAGTAAGCCAGGGGTGATGGTGAGCGCCTGTAATCCCAGCTTCTCAGGAGCTGAGGCAGGAGAATTGCTTGAACCTGGGAGGCAGAGGTTGCAGTGAGCAGAGATCATATCATTGCACTCCAACCTGGGTGACAAAGCGAGACTCCATCCATCTCAAAGAAAAAAAAAAGAAAATAATATATACATTTTAGTATGTACCACTTAAAGATGACTGCAGTCTCAAACTTCTGGGCTCAAGGGATCCTCCTGCCTCAGCCTCCTGAGTAGCTAGAACTACAGGCATGTGCCACCATGCCCAGCTAATAATTTTTAAATATCATCCAAATATGGATGATATATTTTAGCCAGGCGTGGTGGCTCACGCCTGTAATCCCAGCACATTGGGAGCCGAGGAGGGTGGATCACTTGAGATCAGGAGTTCGAGACCAGCCTAGTCAACATGGGGAGACCCTGTCTCTACTAAACATACAAAAAAATTAGCTGGGCATGGTGTGCGTGCCTGTAATCCCAGCTACTTGGGAGGCTGAGGCTGGAGAATTGCTTGAACCTGGGAGGCGGAGTCTGCAGTGAGCTGAGATCTCGTCATTGCACTCCAGCCTGGGCAACAAGAGTGAAACCCCATGTCAAAAAAAAACCAAAAAAAAGTCATTTTAAATCTGAATACGTTCTCGAAAATTGTTCTTAAAAAAAGTACTAACTTATCTTTCCACCCACAGTGCTGTTCTTGGGAGCAGGATTCTGGAGAGAAAGGCAAAATTCAAGGGAAAGAGTTTGCCTTTAAGTTTTAACATAGGCTATGTTTTAACACTTAAACTTAAAGAAGGAAGACCAATAAATAGCACTGTAGCAAGAGCAAGAGGAGAAACTGAACCTACCAGTGGTCTGTGAGCTCTCATACATTTAACCCTCCTAAAGTACGGTCTTGAATAACAGACAACATCAAAAGGCAGCTGTGCTTTTCTCAGAATAAAACAGCTGAGCTAAACAACCAAAACCAAACAGCTGTACTGCCTTTGGATTTAGTGTTACATTAAAATTAGATGTTTTCTTTCCCCAGCTTTTTTTTTTTTCCTTGGTGGAAGAAGCAATTGAAGAGTTTTATTTCAGACATAAATGTTATGTTCAAATCATCTGCACACAGTCCACAGTAAAATGTTAGTTGTGGAAATCTGACTGATGGCATTGTCACTTATAAGGAGAGACCCTCTCTCAATTATTTTCATTATTCAATACTACTTAATTATTTAGAATTTTCCTGTGTACAGTGAACATCATTGATGTTATAGATGTGAAAGTTGATTAAAACACTATTAATTAAAACACTTTAAACTTGATTTTTATTTATTTTATTATTATTTTTTGAGATGAGATTCCCTCCTGTTGCCCAGGCTAGAGTGCAATGGTGTGATCTCCGCTCACTGCAACCTCCGCCTCCTGGGTTCAAGCGACTCTCCTGCCTCAGCCTCCTGAGTAGCTAAGATTACAGGCGCCCATCACCACGCCCAGCTAATTTTTGTATTTTTAGTAGGGACAGGGTTTCTCCATGTTGGTCAGGTTGGTCTCAAACTCCCCACCTCAAGTGATCCGCCTGCCTCGGCCTCCCAAAGTGCTGGGATTTAAGGCGTGAGCCACTGCATCCGACCACAAGTTTAATTTTTTCAGTTGTTTTTAGTTGTTTTGTGTTGTTCTGTACTGGGCAGCAAAGGAACGTTTTTGAACAAGGACAATTAATCTTGGATTACTATGTTAGGTTTACAGGAAGGGCCAGAGTCAGGGAAACCAGGAGCCTATTGAAAAACATCTGAGAGTCGGGTGTGGTGAGAGGCCCAGGCTGGCTGGCTGATCCCTTGGCATTTTGGGAGGCCCAGGCTGGCGGATCCCTTGAGATCGATTGGAACAACAAGGGGAAACCCTGTCTCTACCAAAAAAAAAAGGAAAAAAAAAAGGGAGAAAGGTGATAAAGGTATGAATTGGGCCGGGCGCGGTGTCTCACGCCCGTAATCCCAGGACTTTGGGAGGCCGAGGTGGGTGGATCCTGAGGTCAGGAATTCGAGACTTGCCTGACCACCATGGTGAAACCCCAACCCCGTCTCTACTAAAAACACACACACACACACTATATATATATATATATATGTATGTAGCTGGGCGTGGTGGCAGGCGCCTGTAATCCCAGCTATTCAGGAGGCTGAGGCAGGAGAATAGCTTGAACCCAGGAGGTGGAGGTTGCAGTCCTGTGGGTGAGCTGAGATCGCACCACTGCACTCCAGCCTGGGCAACAGAGTGAGACTCTATCTCAAAAAAGAAAAAAAGACATGAATTGAGGCACTGTGAAAAAAATATTTCCCTTTACCTCTTTGACCAAGAGAAACTAAGTGAACTTTTCTTTTCTTTTTGAAACAGGGTCTCATTCTATTACCCAGGCTGGAGTGCAGCAGTGCATTCGGTTCACTACAGCCTTGACTTCCTGGGCTCAAGGGATCCTCCCAGCTCAGCCTCCTGAGCAGCTAGGACTATCGGCATGGCCATGAGGTCCAGCTAAAATTTTTATGTATTTATTTATATTTTCTAAAGGACAAGACAGTGGATAAAATTTTTAAATTTAAAATTT
>NW_012123376.1:2353930-2356921 GCF_000951035.1 Colobus angolensis palliatus | reverse complement strand
TTAGCCAGGATGGTCTCGATCTCCTGACCTCGTGATCCACCCGTCTCGGCCTCCCAAAGTCCTGGGATTACAGGCTTGAGCCCCCGCGCCCAGCCGCTCATTAGATTTTTGTTGAAAAAATGGCTTCAAATTTTTTCATGTTTGATTTGATGGCTGTGCTGTAATTGCTCCCATGTTCCTAAACCCCACTCCTCCTCTTCATTCAGACAAACACAACCTCCTTTTCTGATGCTTACGCTTGGATGGGGTCCTTTCTCCAGCCTGTGGAGGCCTCTTTGTGTCACCAAATCATATTGTATATTTTTTATTTTTATTTTTTAATTTTTATATATTATTTGAGACAGAGTTTCACTCATCACCCAGGCTGGAATGCAGTGGCATGATCTCAGCTCACTGGAACCTCTGCCTCTGGGTTCAAGTGATTCTCCTGCCTTAACCTCCTGTGTAGCTGGGATTACAGACATGTGCCACCGCACTCGGCTAATTGTTGTTGTTGTTGTTGTTGTTTTTCTTTTTGAGATGGAGTCTCGCTTGGTTGCCCAGGCTGGAGTGCAGTGGTGTGATCTCAGCTCACTGCAACCTCTGCCTCCTGGGTTCAAGCAATTCTCCTGTCTCAGCCTCCCGAGTAGCTGGGACTACAGGAGCCTGCCACCACGCCTGGCTAATTTTTGTATTTTTAGTAGAGACAGGGTTTCACCATATTGATCAGGCTGGTCTCAAATTCCTGACCTCAGGTGATCTGTCCGCCTCAGCCTCCTAAAGTACTGGGATTACAGGCATGAGCCACCCCACCTGGCCATATTGTATATTCTTTAAAACAACAAAAAAAGCTCATTAGGTTTTTCCCAGCTGAGTTCAACTCTTTGCCTTCTCCTATTTGTTTCTGACCACTCTACCAAAACCCACTTTAATCTAGCAGCCAAGTGTTGGAGCTCCTCAATTACTCAAAATCTCCTTACTGGCAGATTGTAGGAGCCTTGGAGCAGGTAAGGTCTTGGCTTTTTTAGTGAGTCTTACCCTAGGTCCCTGGTTTCTAAGTCTGGCCAGGTGTCATCACTGGAGGAACTAGTTAAACATCTGCATTCCTGGCACCATTCCAGCCTCGGTGACTCAGAATTTGGGGTGTGCTGCCCCCAACCTCCATAGAGTACAGCAGGAGCCTCAGGAATTTGAATTTTAACAAGTGTTCCAGGCAATTCTGATACCTGGACAGGTAGTCCAAACATTTAGTGTAAATTCCTTCCAGGGTAAGCAAAAGGACAAGGGAGAAGGATGAGTTCAAATTTTGGCAGAGATTGGGAGTGAGTCTGACTACTCGTCCATGTTGTCTAGTCTATGTATTTTTACTCTTCTCTTTAGAGCCTATATTTTCCTACATGCCTTTCATGGTTGACTTGCAGACTGACTCTAAAGGTCAACGACTTGCTACTTCATTTGTATCAGAAGCAGGAATTTCTATGAAAATGAATAGACCTGAATTCTTTTATCTTACAATCCTGGAATTGTTAGGAATCTTAAAGGTCACTTAGTGACCTTATTGAGTGGGACACCTTAGATATCCAAAGGACAAGCAATGACATCAAGATTAGCAACTCACATAATTGTGGTGAGCCACCCAGGGCAGGCCTTCCCCGAGGCTTCCAGCCTGAAGTCTCCAGCACTGCAAGTGGAGAGATCAGAAAGTCAGGAGTAAGGGCTACGCTGGGAGAGAAGTGAGGGCTGCGCACAGGAAAATGAAGGGAGATCAGATGGTATATGGAGATCAAAGAGGGAGTGGAAGAGGAATGTGGGTGAGAACAATCTTTCAGTACACTCAAACACAAAGGAATTCATTTACTCACACCCCAAACACCTGTGAATTATCTCCTTAGAACCTGATCTGATGCTAACCACAGGTCTTGCCCTCAAAGAGCTCTCAATCTAGTGGGATAGACAGATATCCATGACAATAGAGAGTGATAAGTCTAACAATAGAGGCCCTTCAGGAGTAAGGTAAGAATATGTGCAAACACACCAGCCCCAAGGGTTTGTGGAACCCTTAGAATTTATTTATAGTATTGGATATAACAGCAACATTAAAATATGCAAGCTAGCTAGGCACAGGTGGCTCATGCCTGTAATCCCAGCACTTTGGGGTGCTGAGGGAGAAGGATCCTTTGAGCCCAAGAGTTTGAGACCAGCCTAAGTAACATACTGAGACCCTGTCTCTAGAAAAACTAAAAAAATTAGCGTGGCATGGTGGCGAGTCCCAGCTACTCAGGAAGCTGGAGGTGGGCCCAGAAATTTGAGGATGCAGTGAGTTATGAGCTATGATCGGGCCACTGCGCTCCAGCCTGTGCAACAGAGTGAGACCCTGTCTCTAAAAAATAAAATAAATACAAAATAAGATACATGAGCTAAACAGAAAGGCTATATCCAGTTGTTTTTAGAATCGTTTTAAACTTTTTTGTTTGTTTGTTTCAGCCAGTCCACTCTGTTGCCCAGGCTGGAGTATGGTGGCTCAATCTTGGCTCACCTCCCAGGTTCAAGTGATTCTCCTGCCTCAGCCACCCCAGTAGCTGGGGATTACAAGTGCCTGCCACCACGCCCAGCTAATTTTTGCATTTTTAGTAGAGACGGGGTTTCATCATGTTGGCCAGGCTGGTCGCGAACTCCTGACCTCAAGTGATCCTCCGACCTTGGCCTCCCAAAATGTTGGGATTACAGGTGTGAGCCACTACACCTGGCCCATTTTAAGATTTTTAAGTGTTAAATAGAGCATTGCTAGTAAAACTAAGAAAAAAAAAACAGAAAATAATCAACTTTTTGGTAATATCTGAACTTGAACCAGATGCTATGAAGAAATGGCTATGGGCTGGGTGCGATAGCTCACGCCTGTAATCCCAGCACTTTGGGAGGTCAAGGCAGGTGGATTACTTGAGGTCAGGAGTTTGAGACCAGCCAGGCCAATATGGTGAAACCCTGTCTCTACTAAAAAATATAAAAATTAGC
>NW_012123376.1:2349996-2352579 GCF_000951035.1 Colobus angolensis palliatus | reverse complement strand
CTTGAACCTGGGAGGTGGAGGTTGCAGTGAGCTGAGATCATGTCATTGCTCTCCAGCCTGGGCGACACTGTAAGACTCCATCTGTAAAGCAAAACAAAACAAAAGACTTCTCGGGGATAGACTGGATAGGAGAAGAAAAAAACCAAAAACTGAAGGTGCCCCAGACTATTGGTATCAGGGCAGGGATAGTGCAGAGAAAGGAAGTAGGAATTATTTGGAGCTTGAGAAAGGAAAAAAAGAAAATATTCTAAACATGGAAATAGTTTTAATTAGGAAATATCAGACATTATAGTTTAGACCTATACAGGGGAAAGTAAACATTCAAAGTGTGTTATCTTATGGATTAGCAAGGAAAACAATATATCTTCATCTTTTAATAAAGAACTCCTAGTCAGGGCACGGTGGCTCACGCCTGTAATCCCAATACTTTGGGAGGCCGAGTGGGGCAGATCACCTGAGGTCGGGAGTTCGAGACCAGCCTGGCCAACATGGAGAAATCCCATCTCTACTAAAAATACAAAATTAGCAAGGCATGGTGGTGTGTTCCTGTAATCCCAGCTACTTGGGAGGCTGAGACAGTAGACTAGTTTGAACCTGAGAGGTGGAGGTTGCGGTGAGCCAATATCGTGCCATTGCACTCCAACCTGGGCAACAACAGCGAAACTCTGTCCCAAAAAAACAAACAACAAAAAGAACTTCTGAATCAGGAGTGTTGTAGGAAGTTTCAAGGGTAGGAATATTATACTTTTATAATCTACTCTTGTAATTGTTAGATTAATTGAAAATTAATAGTCAATCTGGCCTAGTCAATAATAAAGTTAGTTGGAATAAAATCCAGTGCTTAAAATTACTATAATTCAGTTAGTAAATGCCAACTGTATGCTTAGCTTTATTTATTTTATTTTTATTTTTATTTTTTTTGAGACAGAGTCTTGCTGTGTCGCCCAGGCTGGAGTGCAGTGGCGGGATCTCAGCTCACTGCAAGCTCCGCCTCCCGGGTTTACACCATTCTCCTGCCTCAGCCTCCCCAGTAGCTGGGACTACAGGCACCGCCACCTCGTCCGGCTAGCTTTTTGTGTTTTTTTAGTAGAGACGGGGTTTCACCGTGTTAGCCAGGATGGTCTCGATCTCCTGACCTCGTGATTTGCCCACCTCGGCCTCCCAAAGTGCTGGGATTACAGGCGTGAGTCACCGCACCCGGCCGAAATTATTCATCACTGATACTTTCAGTTCCCATTTCTGTTTGCTTCCTTTATTTTTTCCTTTTGTTAATTCCACTGCCTAATCCCCAGACCTTTACCCTCACCGCTCTATTTTGCATCTGAACGTTATTTGCTACGCTGCTGTACTTCTCTGGGTTTAAAACGGGAAAGTAGGAGTAGATATGAGGAATCAGGAGCAGTAGAAACCTAGATCTTACATTTTGGTCAGATTGTAAATGTGTGATGACAATAAGATATGATCAACTTTTTGACCTTACCCTTCAGCTCTCCAATTGACATTGGTTGTTTGGAGGGAGAAATATCCTGACTCAGGATCCAAAGTATCTTTCTTCCCCTCCATGGTAAAGAATGTAATTCTAATTGGGAAAAGAAGACAAAATTATCAAGTTTTAACACATCAGTTGGTTTCTAAAATACTTTTGGAATAGTCTAGTATAAATGTCTTTAAAAAGTGAGGTTGGGATTTTATTTGATCTTTGTTGGTTTCTATCAGTTGCAGTACTGGAGCCTATTAAAAATAAATGTCATATAGAGAAATATTTTCCGAAAGCAAAACCTGTTGTTTGCAGAACTTATAGGCTCATGGGTTTCTAATTGGGAGTGTGCACACAGACCCCTCCAAGGTAAATACATACATTCTAAATTTACCTGAGCGCTTTAAGCAGCTCTTAACATCCTATGACAAGGAGAACATTTGTTAATCAGAAAAATTACAACCTATTCATACTTATTGTTTGATTATTTCTCTGCTGACCTCTGAGGTCCCATTGTTGATTGAATTAGTTATAGTAACTCATATTTATTTTAGCAACTAGCTAATATAAATGCAAACTCTTCTTATCACCAGATGATTGATAGGCACATTAAGAAGTTGTTCAGCAGGTTGCTTGGTTTGAAGAAATGTTTAAATCCTGATGGGTTACTTTTTTATCAGCAAAGACTGGGAATTAGCACAGATAAGCCCATAGTAACAAAAATTTTATTTTCGAAGTGGAATGTTGTCAGTTCTTTATATTTGATTTTGCTTGAAGCAGTAGATTCTATCAGTTCCCTTTTATAGATTTAAATGTATTTTGGAGGTATTGCTCTTCTATTGTTGACTGGAGAAGATATCCTATAAAGAATGTTGTCAAGCAGCTGAAGGTGATGAAGTATCTGTTGGCACTAATCTGACTTTTTCTTTCTTCTTTCTGTTTTGTTTTTGCATAAAACATCCATTTTGTAAAGGCTTTCAGGCACTTGAACTAAGTTAGCCCCACAAATGCCTAACATTTTTTTCACTAGTAAAAGTACTGTTTTGATTTTTTTTTTTTTTTTTTTGTGACAGAGTCTCGCTCTGTTGCCAGGTTGGAGTACAGTG
>NW_012123376.1:2337678-2349691 GCF_000951035.1 Colobus angolensis palliatus | reverse complement strand
AAAAAAAATAAAAAGTGTGATGCTTTGCTTTTCAGAGGGATAAGGATGCTAGATGCTATTAGTAATTATTTCAAAACAACAAGAACAACCCAGAACATTTCTGGATAATCTGGTAGTATGGTCACCCTTCTTCTTCTTCTTCTTCTTTTAAATGGAAACATGAGCACAGTAGGGTAAGGTAAATTGCCCATGGCTATCCAATAGGTGAGTGACAGGATAAAAGTTCATAGGACCTCATCCTTAATCTGGTCATTGGTGTATAGGCCCAGCAGTGCTTCTTAACAACTAGCTGTGATTTTCATTATAATATCTCTTCCTGAGTACATAGGTACTTTAGTGATAAGCACTAGAGAAAGGTCTAAATATGGACACGATGGGTTAGTCAAAAGAAATGACTGAAAGTTTCTTCTTGATTGGAAACTGAATAATGTTCCTAGAAAATTCTGTTGAAGCCGGGTGCAGTGGCTCACACCTGTAATCCCAGCACTTTTGGAGGCTGAGGTGGGTGGATCACCTGAGGTCAGGAGTTCAAGACCAGCCTGATCAACATGGTGAAACCCCAGTCTCTACTAAAAATACAGAATTAGCCGGACGTGGTGGTGCATGCCTGTAATCCCAACTAGTTGGGAGGCTGAGGCAGGAGAATCTCTTGAAACCCGTAGGCAGAGATTGCGGTGAGCCGAGATTGCGCTCTATGAAGCATGTATTTGCTTCATAGAATTTTTATGAGAAGACACAGTAATCCAAGCAATTCTCTATAAAATGTCACTAAAAATTCTCTATAAAAAGTCTCTACTAAGAATACAAAAATTAGCCAGGTGTGGGGGCGGGTGCCTGTAATCCCATCTACCTGGGTGGTTGAGGCAGGAGAATTGCTTGAACCCAGGAGGCATAGGTTGTAGGGAGCCAAGATCTGGCCACTGCACTCCGGCCTGGGTAACAGAGAGACTCTGTCTCAACAAAAAAAAAAAAACAAAAAACAAAAACTCGCCTAGAGTCACCTGCTAGAGGTTTCCGGCTATTTGGAGATTTGCTGGCTCTGCAGTGGACATGATGGCATATTCGTGGATGATGTGGAGAGTGACAAAATGGCAGAGTGTCTAATTATTAATCAAATCACAGATTCATATCTCTCTCCCCCTCCTGCACCAGTTTCCTTGGAGACACAGTTTCTCGTCAATTTTTTGAATTGCATTAATATTAACTATGACTTTGAATCAGGAAAAATGCAAGATATCTGAAGAGTAGTATTTATATCTTCCACGTGACATTTGCATCACATGGATAAACGTTAAAAATGTTCTTGAGAACACGGGAAAATAAGGAAATAGAGTTCAAAAATAAAGTATAGAACTTGTTAGACAAGTTTCTGTTTAAAACTCGGTGGATTATACCTCTTTGTTTTAAACCATTAGAACAGCAATGATTAAATATCAGATTCCTTAAAGAGTCACTAGTTCCTTTTGGAAAGTTTTGATTAAAGCATTGTATTTATTAAACTGTTCTACCCACGCATCTTTCCTTCAAGATGTTGTTTTTCCCATGTCTACTGTTTTATTACATGACAGTTATTGAAAGGTTAGATGTGGTTTAATTTCTCAAGGTTTATTTTTATATGTCATAAATCAAACTTTGTTTTTTTTTAATACATCACAAAAAGCAGTGTGGTCTGTTCAAAGTGGGTGTCGGGAGACCTGGGTTCTATTTCTGACTCTGACATGTGACTTTGGGTAAGTCGATGAATTCCTCAGTGTCTCAGTCTCCCTAGCCATGTAATGGGGATAATAATATCTCCCTTTTACCTACTTCACAGGTTTTTTTTTTTTTTTTAAAGGATTAATTAGCTGATGTTTGCAAGTCACTCTGAGCTCCTTTGATAAAATACAAAGCACCATTATTTATGACAATAATAATAGTGTCTCGACCAGTAGGTTTCCTTTCATCCAAGGATGGCAAAGTACTTTACCACTGGGATTGCAGCTTTACAGCAGATTACTGTGTGGTGGCTGGCTCTCCTTGAAGAAACAGATGGTAATGAGCAGTCTGGTTTTCACTAGAGAGTAATTAAGTCTCCCACCAACTCATTGAATCATTTGCATAAACTTCCCAAGACAGAAGTGCAGCTCCCAAAAGAGCTGGGAGAAGCTGAATTGGGCTCTCATCCCTCATTACTATTTATAAACAAGTCACAGGGGATGTGGATCTTGGAATATCAATATTTTCAACCCCCAAATCGATTTGCTGAAAGGTTGCTAAAGCATGGGAATATTTAGACAACAGGTAAATTAGGTTCAACAAAAACATACATATAAGAAGCGTGGGTTACCTGAGGGTCTTTCAGGTTGTGTAGACCAATTACGTACAAGCCCTGTGATCTCTCCTTGGCAGTCTGCTTAGACTAACTTTCAGTTAATTGACAAAGACGAATTAAGCGCCTGACTCGTGTGCCTGTTTCGGGTTATTAAGAAGAAAAGTGTGCGATGTGGTACCTGCCCTCAAGTTGTTTACAATGTATTTGAGAAGATGAAACTAAGATACAGGAAACAATTAGTGGAGTATGGAAGACAGCATATAATTAAGGGCTAAATTGTGTGGAACAGACCACAGGACCTTGAAAGAAGGAAGTGGTCTATATGGACCAGCGTAGTTCAGGAACGCTTCACTAAACAGGTGAATTAAAGAAGCACTTTTCCATGTACCCCATACATATATAGACCCACTATATACCCACAACAAATCAGATAATTTTTTTTTTTTTTTTTTTGAGACAGGGTCCAGCCCAGGCTGGAGTGCAGTGGCATGATCTTACTGCAACCTCGACCTCCTGGGCTCAACCCATTCTCCCACTTCAGCCTTCCGCGTAGCTGGGGCTACAGGCACTTGCCACCATGCCTGTCTAATTTTTGCATTATCTGTAGAGACAGGGTTTTACCATTTTGTCCAGCCTGGTCTGGAACTCCTGAGCTCAAGCGATCTGTCCTCCTTGGCCTCCCAAAGTGCTGGGATTAAAGGTGTAATCCACTGTGCCCAGCCCAGAATTAAAAAATTAAAAAAAAAAAAAAAAAAAACTAAGGAAAAAAAAAAAGCATGTTTTCCATAGGACCGGTGTATGAAGGGACAGTGGGCTTGTGTTGGAAGATAGGGTAGAGAGGGAGACTTGACTCTGGTAATGCGGGGCTTTGGTGGCAAGGCAGGGAGGAAGAAGAACAGAGAACTTAGAGAACTTTCATAGTCAGGCATAGGAGTTTGGACCTAATTTAATCTCTTTTCTTTTCTTTTCTTTTCTTTTCTCTTCTTCTTCTTCTTCTTCTTTTTTTTTAAAGAGACAGAGTCTCACTTTGTCACCCAGGCTGGAGTGCAGTGGTGCAATCATGGCTCACTATAACCTCAAACTCCTGGGGCTCAAGCGATCCTTCTACCTCAGTCTCCCAGTAGCGGGGACTGCAGGCATATATCATCATGCCTGGTGAATTTTTACATTTTTTTGTAGAGATGGCATCTTGCTATGTTGCCCAGGCTGATCTCAAACTTCTGTGCTCAAGCAATCTTGCCGCCTTGACCTCCTAAAGTGCTAGGATTACAGGCATGGAGCCACTGCACCTGGCCCACTTATTTTTAAAGACTGCAGAACATAGGGACCCAGCCGGGTGCAGTGGCTCATGCCTGTAATCCCAGTATTTTGGGAGGCTGAGGCTGGGAGCATCATCTGAGGTCAGGAGTTTGAGACCACCCTGACCAAAATGGCGAAACCCCGTGTCTACTAAAAATACAAAAATTAGCTGGACATAGTGGTGGGTGCCTGTCATCCCAGCTACTCGAGAGGCAGAACCGAGTAGCTGGACCAGGGAATCAAGAATTGCTTGAACCCGGGAGGCAGAAGTTGCAGTGAGCGGAGATTGTGCCACCCACCCACTGCAGCCTGGGTGACAGAGCGAGACCCCATCTCAAAACAAAACAAAACAAAACAAGAAGAAAAGAAAAGAAAAAAGAACATAGGAGCTGATAAAGGCAGTACTTTGTAATGCTTCTTTGGCAACAGCATGTAGGAATCACGGAGCAGAAAACACACCCAGAGCAGGGAGGCTGGAATCGGATACCGTAATCTAGAGTGGGTGGAACTTTAGCTAGAAGGATTGTGGTGGACATGGAAAGAAATAAGTAAAAGTAGAGCTTTTAATGACAGCTTACTACATGCTGGAAAGGCATCTTATTCTCACAACAACCCAAGGTAATACTGATATAAACTCATGTTAGCACTGATCTTCTGATATGGAAACTGTGGTTGAGGAGGTGAACTTGTGACTTGGACCCAGAGGTGGTATGTCTTGGAGCCAAGGTTTGAGCCCAGTGTGAATCCTAAATCACTATTTAGATGGAGGAGATTAATATAGGAGAAGTAAACATTTTGGCCAGAGGATAGCCATTCAGTCTAGTTAGGAAAACCCTGGGTTAGACAAAGTTAAAAACAGGTAATTTTCTCTCCCTTTATTTCTAGACCTCTGTGGTGTCCTCTCGGGTGTCCTAGACCTCTATGGGGCTATTGCACATAGTGAATCTGCAAAGAATTTAGTCTGAGGAGCATGTCTACACTGGCATCGTGTAGAAGGCATGTGGAAAATGCTGGCGTGAAATCTTCCTTCCTAACCATTCTAAGCTCCAAAATCAGGAATACCAGGGGGCCATCAGGACTGGAAGTGAGGGTATTCCAGGGACTGCTAGAGAGCCAGAGGTTAGGACTGGGGTTAAGCAAAAGCAGGAAATAAGAGAAGCAGACACAGGAGGCAGCTATCAGCCTGCCAAACTAGATTCAGGGACTTGTGCATTCAAAGTGGGAAGGTTTAGGTCACAGGCAAATTAGTTCCAGAGAGAACCTAGTGCCTGGAAGTCCAGTTTCTGTGCCTGCTGCTGGGTCCTTCCTTGCCTCACCTGGTTGGACTCTGCCAGGTCAGCCTGTCTCGACTTCAGCATCTCAAAGCGTTAAGGCCGAGCAGCTGATGCTCTTGATGTGGGGCTTAACAGAGGTTAGTAGTTTTTCCTGGTTAGAAAAAGTGTTCGAGAATTAGGTTGTAGAGGAGTGGTTTGATTTGGTTGATATCCTGGAGGCCCAGGGTTGTGAAATTTTACTTTGACTCAAGATGAAATTGGGAGTAATTCTAATGAGAAAAGAAAGTGCTTGAGGAAGAGGATTCTTGCTGATATCTGAGGCTTTGGAAGGAGAAAAGGTTAAAACAAAACTACAGCTGAGTTTAAAACCCAAGACCCCTTAAACACTGGCTGGCTTTAAAACTCTACTACAAATGATTAGAGCATTAGCCATGATTTCTAAAGCTTGCAATTTCACTTATGAATCTACACACTGATTACATTTTGGATACATTTGGCAGCCAAAGTAGAGCAGGAAACCATTATTGGATAAAAAGGGCCACACAGGAGGAAGTTTTTATTGGCAAATACCAACTTATATATTCACAGAATCCTATCATCTTAGTCCTAGAAGGAATCTATCCCCCTGCCTTATGAAGGCCTTCTCTAAAATGTGTCCAAAGAGACAACAATCTCTTCTCATTTAATAACCTGCCCCTCTTCCAACTCTCTGAAATGTATTCCAACCTCTGAAACTCCTATCGTATTAATTTAAATCCTTTTTTTTTTTTTTTGGGTTATCTCCTCTGTGAACATGGAAAACAGTTATCATCTTTTCTTTCAAAACCCTTCATGTTCTAGAAGGCTGTAATTACATTTCCCTCAAATTTCTCAGCTTTTGATGGAATAATATACATGCATATTTCTGACATTTGTTGACTTCTGGGGATGTGTAGGGCACTGAGCATGTCACATAGATTATCTCATTTAGTTCTGACAAAAGTCTGCATAATATTTATATTGCATAAATTTTATATAAATATAATAATTACACATGAGATAATTCCCCACCCCCCCTACTTTTTCTCTATACAAAGTAGAAGCTCCTTGTAAGCTGGAATTCTTAGCCCCATTTGAGAGAGAAAGAAATTGACACTTGGGGTTCAGAGGTTAATAATACCTTTCAAATAGTTGGTAAATAGAAGA
The DNA here is from genome assembly GCF_000951035.1 of Colobus angolensis palliatus. Classification (NCBI taxonomy): domain Eukaryota; kingdom Metazoa; phylum Chordata; class Mammalia; order Primates; family Cercopithecidae; genus Colobus; species Colobus angolensis. The sequence continues at coordinate 2,343,622 of NW_012123376.1, read as the reverse complement.
GCCAGGATTGAAAAACTGCCAATGTTTATGTGAACACATGGATTAAATTTCCCAAACCTTTGAGTTTACTTCCCTATGATTTTTTTTTTTTTTTCACATGGAGTTTCACTCTTGTTGCCCAGGCTGGAGTGCAGTGGCTCAATCTCGGCTCACTGCAACCTCTGCTTCCCGGGTTCAAGTGAGTTTCCTGTGTCAGCCTCCCGAGTAGCTGAGATTACAGGCACCTGCCACCATGCCCGGGTAATTTTTGTATTTTCAGTAGAGATGGGGTTTCACCATGTTAGCCAGGCTGGTCTCAAACTCCCGACCTCAGGTGATCCACCCACCTCTGCTTCCCAAAGTGCTGAGATTACAAGCGTGAGCCACTGGCCCACTACGATCTTTCTATTCTTCTTTGACTCCTTTGCTTTTCTTCTCTTATCCTTTCCTTCATGCTGCTTTCTTTGACTATTTGACTATCTTTACTGTTCTTCCTAGCATTCATTTTTATACATTACACATATATTATTTATGTATTATAATATTTACACGTGATATAGTTTTCCCTTCACTTTTTATCTAAAGTAGAAGCTCCTTGTAAGTTGGAACCATGACTTATGTATAATTTATTGACTTTTTAGACAAAACATTATGCTCGGAGTGATGATTGTTTTATTATGGTGTAGAAAAAAATGGTTCCTATTAAGAGGAAGACAGAGACTTTTATGAGGTCAAACCATTTCTCCTTCCTGCAAGCTCTGAAAGCATCTTTACTTTTTGTTTTCTTTTTAAGGAACGCTTCATGAATTTGCGTGTCATCCTTGTGCAGGGGTCATGCTTAATCTCTGTATTGTTCCACTTTGAGTAGATGTGCTGTTGAAGTGAGCCCCTGAAAGCATTTTGTGCAAACGCAGCCAAGTATAGCAAAAAAAGAGGAGGTGGGTGAGTGGTGCTGGGGACAGAAGACATGGGTTGAAATTCTAACTCTAAAATTTACTACTTGTTTGACCTGGGAAAGTTACTGTAACTTTCTGAGCACCTGTTTTCTCTATGGTAAAATGGGTATGATAATACTGATCTTATAGTGTTATGAGGATTACAAAATGCAATAGGGTGGGCATTTTATACAGAGCTGTAAAGTGGTAACTGTTACAATGACAGGTTTCATCATTAGAGTATATTCTATTATTGTACGTCTCTCATAGAAATCACTTTCTCACTAAACAGTAAATTCTTCAAGGGCAGAGACTGGCCTTCATTTTTCTTACCACTTCCCTCCTCTCCAGCTTAATGCTGGTCATATGGTAGCATGCAACAATTTTTTGGTAATGGTGCATGAGAAGGAACCCTAGTGAGGAATCCAGGCTGGAGAACTCTGTTAAAGACACTTTGAAAGTGAATGCAGGGTCTGGGTGTGGTAACTTATCCCTGTAATCCCAGCACTTTGGGAGGCTGAGGCGCATGAGAAGGAACCCTAGTGAGGAATCCAGGCTGGAGAACTCTGTTAAAGACACTTTGAAAGTGAATGCAGGGTCTGGGTGTGGTAACTTATCCCTGTAATCCCAGCACTTTGGGAGGCTGAGGCGGGAGGTTGGCTTGAGTCCAGGAGTTCAAGATCAGGAGTTGGAGACAAAGAGAGACTTCATCTCAGCAGAAGAAAAAAAAAAAATTAGCTGAATATGTCACTAGGGTGGCTCATGCCTGTAGTTCCAGCTGCATGGGAGGCTGAGATGGGAGAATTGCTTGAGCCTAAGAGGTTGAAGCTCTAGTGAGCCATGATTGTGCCACTGAACTCCAGCCTGGGTGACAGGGCAAGAACCTGTCTCAAAAATAAAATAAAATAAGCTGAATATACATGGAGTCTAAAAGTTATACTTTCTACCAGGCCCTAGAATAGTGTTCTACCTATTGAAAATCCAGGTGACTATATTTTCCTTTCTTTCTTCTTCTTCTTTTTTTTTTTTTGAGACAGAGTCTCACTCTGTCGCCTGGCCTGAAGCAATCTTGGTTCACTGTAACCTCTGCCTCCTGAGTTCAAGTGCTTCTCCTGTCTCAGCTTCCCAAGTAGCTGGAATTACAGGGATGCACCACCACGCTTGGCTAATGTTTGTATTTTTAGGAGAGACAGGGTTTCCCTATGTTGGCCAGGCTGGTCTCAAACTCCTGACCTCATGATCCTCCCACCTTGGCCTCGCAAAGTGTTGGGATTATAGGTGTGAGCCACTGTGCCCAGCCTCAATATTTTCATCTCTACTATTTCATTTAGCCCATTAAAAAATATGGAGATAATTTAAAAAATAATGTCCTGTTCTTGCCTTGTAGATTCTATTCTTTCTCAAGCTCTATACACATTTCAAACAAAGTTATTAATATTATCATTTAAAGTGATTTGTCCAGGATGATGTAATACTCTTTTCACTGCACGCCTTTGTATTCTTTTAAAAATTGAGACAGGGTCTTGCTATGTTGTCCAGGCTGAATTTGCACTTCTGGGCTCTAGCAATCCTCCTGTCTCAGCCTCCCAGTAGTTGGGACTACAGCTTCTTGCTACCTTGCCCAGCTCCAAACTTATGTTAAAGTCCCTTTCAGATTGTTCTGTTACTCCTACTTCCTGTACTGTAAATTCTTCCTCTCTGTGTATTTAATGCATCCCTCTCAGGAAGGACGTTGGTTTCCTCTGGTGTTAAGATTTTTGATGGTGAGCTCATTGTCAAAGAGAATTGTTTGAAAGGGTCTAACTGCTCTGGACTGTGGCAATATCAAGTGGGATGTTTCTCATTGGCGTCTGCTATGATCTTCCAGGGCTAAACACACTAAGAGTAGTTGCTGCTATTAACAATAAGGCCTAGAGCATAGGCCATAGAGAAAGTCCTATAGATCTCTTCTTCCGGGCCTTCCTTGTGTAGTCAGACAACCAGCACGTGGTTACAAGCATGTCCCATACTTTCTAAGATGCTGACAAGCGCTTTATTAAATTCCCCTTCTTCTTATTCTCCCAAAACTGTCCCTCTGATGTGGGGAACTAGATGATCCAAATAGGTTAGTTATTAAGAACCATGCTGTGTATTATTCAGGACCAAGCTTTCTGAAAAGTGTTTACTGAATTGATTGGGTGGTGATTTTTCCCCCAAGAATGAAAGTGAAGCTCATGGGTACATATATTTCTAGGGTCTTATTTCTAGCTTAAAGAAACTTTCAGGCTGGGCACAGTGGCTCATGCCTGTAATCCTAGCACTTTGGGAGGCCAAGGCAGGTGGATCACTTGAGGTCAGGAGTTTGAGACCAGACTGGCCAACATGGTGAAACCCTGTCTCTACTAAAAGTACAAAAATTAGCCGGGCGTGGTGGCTTGTGTCTGTAGTCTCAGCTACTCTGGAGGCTGAGGCAGGATAATCGCTTGAACCCAGGAGGCAGAGGTTGCAGTAAGCTGAGATCGCGCCCTATCACTCCAGCCTGGGCGACAAGCGCAAAAACTCTGTCTCAAAAAAAAGAAACTTTCATGCTTTTTATTACGTAAAAGTAATAAATATATTTCATGTTGCATTCTTACACGGCGTATACTATGCTAATTTTTCCCAATACATAGGCAGCTCCTCAGGCTTTGTGGAATTCCTGGAAGATGATAGCGAGTCCTTTGATGGCACTAGCTGATTCTTATCAGACTTTGATCCAAGAGATTGGAGATATTGGTGATTCAATGAAGGATAGGACACATTGCTTTTTTTTTTTTTTCACCAAGGAGTTCATAATCCAGTACAGATATACACACCCAAGGTAAGGACAAGGGTACAGCAGAACAAAATGCTGTCTTGAAGGTAAGCTGAAAGAGCTATGGGAATAAACATGCAAGAGTAATTAATTCTGCCAAGTGGAAGAGAAAAATGGAAAGCTAGAGAAAGAAGACAACCTTCTGGATGTTCTTGCAATGAAGATTTTACCAGGAAGATGAGGGGCTGGAGGGCACTTGTGGCAGAAGAAATAGTTTGAACAAAGACAAGTGTGACAGCCACAATGCTTGGATGCGAGAAAAATATACATCTGTGTTGTTTTTTTCTAAACAAGATGAAAAATGGCCAGAGTTCCCACCCACCTCTTGTCAGGAAATGCAATGTGTCATTTATTGGGGTGGGGACACAAGGGGCTAATGTAGGCGGTCTAAAAAGTTTGGGAATGGGCCTCTGGTCTTTGGGGCATCATAGTTGCCACCGAGATGTTGACTGTTTCCTGGGCTCCGTAGGAAGGGTGTTCACAGCGCTTACTGTTCCCGGGTGCTCCTCTTTGAAGGGAGTAGAGGTTTTCATAGAGGTTTGCAGACATCCTTGGAGCTGGGCTGGGATCATGTGGTTCTTTTTTTTTTGAGACCGAGTCTTTCCCTGTTGTACAGAGTGCAGTGGCGTGATCTTGGCTCACTGCAACCTCCGCCTCCTGGATTCAAGTGATTCCCCTGCCTCAGCCTCCTGAGTAGCTGGGATTATAGGCACGTACCACCATGTTTGGCTAATTTTTGTATTTTTAGTAAAGATGGGGTTTCACCATGTTGGCCAGGCTGGTCTTGAACTCCTGGCCTCAGGTGATCCTCCCACCTCGGCCTCCCAAAGTGCTGGGATTACAGGCACAAGCCACTGGGCCAGGCCCGGTATCATGTGGTTCTGTACACAGAGTTTTACTTAATGCCTCTACTTTGCTTTCAGCACCTGAGCTGTGCCCGACACAGTGCCTACTGCCTAACGATCAGGCATCTCAAGCTTGGTTCAGTGGCTCCAGAGAATAAACCTCCTGCCTCTTGTGAAGGTGGGGAGGGTAGACCTTTGACTGCAGAGGCGAGAGTTGGGATCTGGAGTCCAAATGCTCTTTGTGTAGACTTTCAGTGAAGCCCTCTCTTTTCAGCAACCCCTACTCTGTCACCATCTTCAGTATCTGATTCTTCTAGCTCTTGAGCCTGAGGACCAACATACTAGCTTCTAGTCTAGGCTCTTAGGTCCGCTCTGGGCTGTGCTAATTACTGCTTCTCCATGAGCGTTGGGTCTTTGCATTTTACTGTTTGGGGCTATAGATGTGTATTGGTTTCACTGGTGAAGAAGTTTTTGTTGCTTCTTGTTTTTCTTGTTGGCTTTGGATGATATCTGAGGAAAGGATAAGTCTACCAGCTTTGAAACATGCACTCTTCAAGTTAAAATGGTCTTTCCCTTACTTGCTCACTTTCAGACACCTCCCAGTTTATGATAATTTTTTTCTCCTCTTAGGCCATTAGACTTTCATTTACTTTTCCTTGTATAAAAGATGAAAATCCACTTTAATTTAAAACATTTTATTTTTATTGGAGTTATTAATGCTCATGGTTTAAAGAGTTAAATAATCCTGTAAGACATATGAAAATCAGTTCTCACCTGCCTGCCTCTTTTCTCCATTTTTAGGTTCTTTAGAAGCATCCTCTTTCAAACTTTTAGTTTTTACTTTTGAGAATTATAGCCACGTCACTAAGCAACTGCTTATTACTTATAGTGCTATATCAAGATTTTTCAGTTAAGATATTGTCTACTTACTTCCTGATATGGAAGATGAGAATTTAGCTCTTTAGTAATATTCTCTTTTTATACTTTTTTTCTGTACAGATGAGGTCTCACTATATTGCCCAGGCTGGTCTTGGGCTCCTGGGCTCAAGTAATCCTCCTACCTTGTCCTCCCAAAGTGCTGGGAGTACAGATGTGAGCCACCATGCCCAGCCCCTGACTAGTCTCAAATACACACATGCACACACACCATCCCCCATCCCTCCTACATAGAGTATCATAATTTGGTTTAGATAAATCTTCAGCACTTACCAGATTATGACTTTATGACTGTGTGAATATTATTTACACCTGAGCTATGTGGTATATTATGATTATTTTTGCTTTCTTGAACCATTTAAAAAATTCATTAAAGTACATAATTATCCTATTCTTCATTCTTTAATTAGCCTTTT
>NW_012123376.1:2327841-2337328 GCF_000951035.1 Colobus angolensis palliatus | reverse complement strand
GATTACAGGCTTGAGCCACCACGCCCAGCCAAACTTCCTTCTTAATATTATGTATTCAAGCTCATCAGGCAGTTCTATCAGTTTCATTTTCTTGGACACATCTCTCTTGAAGCTTTCTTTATGGACTTCTTACTTTATTAGCATTTGTCCTTTTTACTTTCATTTTTATCTTTTTTTTTTTTTTTTTGAGACAGTCTCACTCTGTCGCCCAGGCTGGAGTGTAGCCTCATCTCACAATTTCAACTCACTGCAGTCTCTGCCTCCTGAGTTCAAGAAATTTTCCTGCCTCAGCCTCCTGAATAGCTGGGATTACAGGCACGCACCACCATGCCAGGCTAATTTTTGTATTTTTAGTAGAGAGGGGGTTTCACCATGTTGGCCAGGCTGGTCTCAAACTCCTGACCTCAGGTGATCCACCCACCTTGGCCTCCCAAAGTGCTGGAATTATAGGCATGAGCCACCTTGACTGGCTAGTCCTTTTTACTTTCCAAGCTCTATTTTTAAATGGAAAAAAAAAGTTTTGATATTTTCTCTTCTCCTCTTCTCTTTGTCCTTGGGAATGGTGCTCTTCACAAAAGTCTCTTTACTATAATTTCAGGGAATCTCTAGAGAGAGAGAGATAAATGCATATGTTTGGTCTACCATCTTTAATTGCAATTTTTCCCTAATTTGTTCTTTCTTTATTTTTATTTATTTATTCATTTTGAGATGGAGTCTTGCTCTGCTGCCCAGGCAGGAGTGCAGTGGCACAATCTCGGCTCACTGCAACCTCCACCTGCTTGGTTCAAGCAGTTCTCCTGCCTCAGCCTCCTGAGTAGCTGGGATTATAGGCACCCGCCACCACGCCCGGCTAATTTTGTATTTTTAGTAGAGACAGGGTTTTGCCATGTTGGTCAGGCTGGTCTTGAACTCCTGACCTCAAGTGATCCTCCTGCCTCAGCCTCCCAAAGTGTTGGGATTACAGGCATGAGGCACTGTGCCCAGCCCCTAATTTGTTCTTTAATTACTGCTTCTAACTGTTGTCCCTAGTGTCCTTGAAAGTATATTTGACAATACACAGTTTGTGGGACTGCGCTTCCCAGTTGAGGATAACTTGCTTGCCTCTCCAGCGTTAAGTAATTGAGGCTCATAAATTTTGATGTATGGTCCTAGAGTCTCGGTGTGCAACTGAGAAAAACATCACTATTTTATTGACCATATTCCAATATTTCCTCTGGTGTGGGGCTCATAAGCACATTATTCTTTCTCCATGTATGGGGATTACTCTAAAGGCGTAATTCCATTACTATGAGGTATCTCATAGTACTGATTTATTTGCAGCTGAAGAAGAGAGCTCATTTTATGTTACTTATGAGATGCTGACTTATTCTCTCCCCTGCCTTCTTCCAGATAAGTGTACAGGTACAGGGAATATCACAAAAAGATATTCTGTGATAACCTAGACTTATTTTTGCACCTTTCTTTTTCTCACTCACTAAACTTACTAACAGAAAGCTGAGCCTAGATATTTAGTAGAATTAATGTCTGGAATATTGGGGTAATCAAAATATAGTAGGGACGATCACTCCAATATTCCTTGATTCTGTGAATCACCTGCGTGTCTGAGAGCATGTCTCTGAGTGTGTTTTTCCCTTGCGGAACCTGATTTATGAGGAAGTACAGTGGCTAAGAACACAGCCACATAAATTTGAGTTCAGTCCACTTACTAATGGGATTGACTTGCATAAGATACTTAATCTTTATAAGCTCCTGTTTTCTCACCTGTAGAGGGGGGAAAGTAATACCTGCCCTACAGGTAACTGTAAAGATTAAATGTGATAATGTATGTAAAGCACTCAGGATGGTGACTGGGCCTGACATACACTTACTGTTTGTGGCAGAAGATGGAGCCTTTCTCTGTCGCCCAGGCGGGAATGCAGTGGTGTGATCTCGGCTCACTGCAGCCTCCGCCTCCTGGGTTCAAGCAATTTCCTGCCTCAGCCTCCCGAGTAGCTGGAATTACAGACACCCACCATTATGCCCTGCTAATTTTTGTATTTTTAGCACAGATGGGATTTCACCATGTTGGCCAGGCTGGTCTCAAACTCCTGACCTCAAGTGATCCACCCTCCTCAGCCACCCAAAGTGCTGGGATTACAGGCATGAACCACTGCACTCAGCCTGTTTTGGGATATTAACCATACCTCTCTTCCCCTCTTTCAAAATAGAGTTTCTGACGTCATCTGCAATTCCAGAAGTTCAATTATTTCCTAGTTATTTGTGTTAGACAACAGAAGATCTTTGAGTCACACCTGTAGTGATATATTTGGCAGCCCATGAGGTAAATTTATGAGAGAGATGTTAAGAAGTCTCCCAAAAGATGCAGTTTTCCCTAGAATCTCCCAATCCTTAAAAAAAAATCAAATTGTTAAAAAACACTTCCAGTTATTCTTTAGTAAATCCATGAAGGTTAGATGTAGGGGTTTTTTAAAATAAAAAATTTTAGTGCAGTGTGCCAAACCAATTTTTTTTTTTTTTTTTTTTTAGACAGGGTCTCATTCTGTAACCCAGGCTGGAGTGCAGCAGTACGATCTAACTGCAGCTTTGACCTGCCAGGCTTAACTGATCCTCTCACCTCAGTCTCCTGAGTAGCTGGGATGACAAGCATGTGCCACCATGCCCGGCTTACTTTTTTGTGTTTTTTGTAGAGATGGGGTTTCGTGATGTTGCCCAGGCTGGTCTTGAACTCCTGTGCTCAAGTGATCCACTGGCCTTGGCCCCCCAGAGTGCTGGGATTACAGGCATGAGCCACCAGGCCCAGCTGCCAAACCAATTTTGAAGGGTGCTGGGTTATGCTGTACCTCTTCAGATCTCCTTTGGTATTCAAATGGTGTTCTGATGTATTTACTTGTATTGAAACACCACATGATAAAACATTAAACAGGTGCTGGAATAGATACAAATATACAAGCTGACTTTTTTACTTCTTCAAAAGAGAGAAAAGTGATTGATGTAATTAGATTACTTTGTTTCTACTTTCAATCTCTCTTTTTTCTTTTTCTTCTTTTTTTTTGAGATGGAGTTTCGCTCATGTTTCCAGGCTCACTGCAACCTCTGTCTCCCAAGTTCAAGCGATTCGCTTGCCTCAGCCTCCCAAGTAGCTGGGATTACAGGCATGTGCCACCATACTGGCTAATTTTGTATTTTTAGTAGAGACAGGGTTTCATTGTGTTGGTCAGGCTGGTCTCGATCTCCTGACCTCAGGTGATCTGCCTGCCTCGGCCTCCCAAAGTGCTGGGATTACAGGTGTGGGCCATCGCACCCAGCCTCTTTTTTCTTTTATATTCTCCCTCTCTCTCCTGCCCTGTCCCCCGAGGTGGTGACAAGGTGGAAGACCTTAAATGGTCAGATTAGACAAGATGGAAATACCATGCCGGCCTAGTTTGCTGTAACTTCCCTATATGACTACACAGTACAGCGAGGACCTAGAAATACCTGTCCTGTTACTAACCTATCATTTAAATGGTTTAGTGTGATTTAATCACTCATTCTCTCTCAAGAGCTTAACATGCAGTCACTATCATGGCTTCTTATCAATATGGGACACCAATGAGTGTTTTTGAATTCCCAGTGTTTTGGGAAACTCTTGGCATTGCATCCAGCTGCCTGAGGATTGAATCTACGGTCTGCGTTCTTTTCACACACCTCCTACGGGCAGGAGTTGGAGTTGGTCTAGCCTAAATTCAACTTGCAAGGGACATTTTTCACTGTAAGTTTTGGTTCTGCGAACCTTGAGCTCTAGCAAATCTAATCGTCCAGGCAGGGAATGAGATGCAGAGAAGACGATGTAGTCTTTAGAGCAAGCCTTGGATCTGCCTGGAAGGCACAATTCAAGAGTAAAAGTCCCCTCTGCCCTGACAAAGTCTTCCTGGGAAGGACTAGACAAACCAAGAGGAAGCATGGTTGTGGGAAAGATGATCGGCCTGAGATTTGGTGATTTTGTCACGAGCCTGCCACGTCAAATTTGTTCCATGACACTCGTTGCCACTCCATGACAATCTGGGACAAATTGTATAATTTCCTGTAAAATTAGAAGCAAAAGACCAAGAATATAAATTTCTACTTTTTATCCTGATTGACAGAGGAGCAAACACTGGTGTTTATTATTATGTATGTTTGCAGCTAAAAATACAACTGCTTCGGATGTACTAAAAATTTTGTTTAGAAAAAGCCACTTTGCACTTTTTTCCAAAGTTGTATCATTACAGTGTTCTCTCTGCCTAATTCTATTGTTTTTCTGGAGTGTTATTTATGTACAAGTGGCTTCTTACATTTTTTTTTATCTTAATTCACATGATTCAACATATTACCTATATCTCAAGATCTCTCGGTTTGATCCTTTAAACCCTTTCTACTGATTATCAATGAAAGTGCTCAAGGGTTTGAGGTCCTAGCCTTTTTGCTTTCAAGTATATTCAGAATCAGCAGGTTCTTGCATTTCAGAATATAATTTTAGGGCTGCAAGAGCAATTCAGCACCCAAGTTTTGAAATGTGATGCCAACTTCTAGTCATTGTCCGTCCATTCTCCTTTTCTTCCTTGCCCGTGTATCCCTGCTCTCTGAACTCTCCCATGACATCAAAAGGAGCCCTGCTTTGAGGGGACAAAAACTGCACTCACGGGACATTCCATTTAGGCATTTCAAATTTAAATTTATTAGGACCATATTTCATTTTCTATTTTTCCTAGCGCCCTGCCCATTACTGAATTATAACAAATGGAAAAAAATAGAATAAACTAGTTAAATGTTATATTAAGAAATACACAGAGAAGGTTGAAAAATTATTATGATTGTGGCCTCTGCTTTGTCTAAAGTTATTTTATTGTTATAACAAAGTATTGCTTAGTTTTACTCTTTTTTAAAAACACAGAATTTATGTTATATGGAGCACAATCAATCAAAAAACCCCAAATAATTGACTACATTTAGGAATTAATGTTGCTTTTTACTTTTACATAAAAAAAGCATTTCTCAGGTTCATACTTAAAAGAAACCAAACAGAGATTTAGATAAATACATTCTGGCTAAACATAGATAAATATTAGAAATAGAATAAATAAAAAATGTTCACTTTATGTCTTTTTTTTTTGAGACAGGGTCTTGCTTTGTCATCCAGGCTGGAGTACAGTGGCATGATCATGGCTCACTGCAGCCTCGACCTCCAGGCTTAAGCAAATCCTCCCACCTCAGCCTCCCTATTGGGTAGGACCACAGGCTTGTGCCACCATGCCTGACTGATTTGTCTTTTTTTCTTTTCATTTTATTATTTATTTATTTATTTTTTTTGAGACAGAGTTTCACTCTTGTCACCCAGATTGGAGTGCAATGGTGCCATCTCAGCTCACTGCAACCTCTGGCTCACTGCAACCTCCACCTCCGGGGTTCAAGCGGCTCTCCTCCCAAGTAACTGGAAGGCCTCAGCCTCCCAAGGAACTGGAATTACAGGTGCCTGCCACCATGCCCAGTTAATTTTTATATTGTTAGTAGAGACGGGGTTTCACCATGTTAGCCAGGCTGGTCTCAAACTCCTGACCTCAAGTGATCTGCCTGCCTCCGCCTCCCAAAGTGCTGGGATTACAGGTATGAGCCACTGCAACTGGCTTCTCGGAGGGTGTGTGCGAGTGGCAATTGAGCCCGTCTCTATTTTTTAATGTCCCTTCCCTGCATGTTATTGTGGCAGCTACTGGGAATATGGAGAATTGAGTTCTTATCCCAGTCATGTATCCAACAATTTATGTGACTTTCTGGTCAGGAGACTACTTTGTAGTCCACGTATTTTTCATCTCTTAAATAGGGGTAAATTCCTTGTCCATCTTTCTCTTCCAGGGTCACTTCTTCATGCTAATCTTTGGAAGTATTACAAAGAAAGTATCTTAAGCATGAATTTCAGCCCATGTTTTTGTGTTCCTGTTCTTGGACCATTGGTTGGTTTCTTTGGAGACAACTTCTGACTGTTATGCCAATTGTTACAAAGTCATGGATATCAAATTACAACCTATAGTTAATATTCAGCATTATTAGAATATTTTAAAGCAAAATTCACCAAATACAGAGCTTGTGGAGAGAGTATGTGACATTGTCTTTCTTCCTGTAGTTCTTCAACAAAATCTGGTTTTAAGGGGGTAAGATTTAATTTATAGCCAGCGATGGTGTTCTGTACTGCAGTTAACAGCTATCAGAAGAAAAATTCTCTAGTTTTAAAAACTGAGAAGAATTTAAATTTGAAGGATGATGATGTGAATAAATATAAGACATATACTTCTGAAGTAATAAAGAAATTTATATCAATACCATCCAGTCTGTAATAGCAGTAGTGGGAAAAAAAATCACAGAACCATTTTATTAAGAATTTGGATAGACTGAACGGTATTATTATGTGAATTTTATTTTGTTATTATTATTTTTTTTGAGATTCACTCTGTCACCCAGGCTAGAACTCAATGACGTGATCTCAGCTTGCTGCAACCTCCATCTCCTGGGTTCAAGAGATTCTCCCTGCCTCAGCCTCCCAAGTAGCTGAGATTACAGGCACCTGCCACCAAGCCCGGATTTTGTACTTTTAGTAGAGATGGGGTTTTGCCATGTTAGCCAGGCTGGTCTTGAACGCCTGACCTCAGGTGATCTGCTTGCCTTGGCTTCCCAAAATGCTGGGATTACAGGCATGAGCCACTGTGCCTGGCCTATTATGTGAATTTTATATTTAAAAAAATTGAGTTTGCTTCTGTTTGATCTTATGGAACATGTCTATTTTATATTTTCCTTTAAATATGATGCTGGAGCTGGGTGTGGTGGTGCATGCCTGTAATTCAACTACTCCAGAGGCTGAAGTGGGAGGATCACCTGAGCCCAGGAGTTTGAGGCTGCAGTGAGCTATGATCGTGTCACTGCACTCCAGTCTGAGTGACAGCGAGACCGTGTCTCTAAAAAAACACAAAAAACAAAACAAAATCAAAAAATGATGCTGTAGTGACATTAAAGAGCAATTTTTAAAATATCTTACTGAACCTTGTGTATGTGGGTATAAAGAATTTATTGGGGGTAATCCCAGCACTTTGGGAGGCTGAGGTGGGCAGATCACTTGAGCTCAGGAGTCTGAGACCAGCTTGGGCAACATGGCGAAACTCTGTCTCTACAAAAAAACACAAAAAGTAGCCAGGCGTGGTGGCATGCGCCTGTAGTTTCCATCACTCGGGAGGTTAAGGTGGGAGAATCGCTTGAGCCCAGGAGGCGGAGGTTGCAGTGAGCCGAGATCATGCCACTGCACTCCAGCCTGGGTGACAGAGCAAGGCTCTGTCTTAAAAAAAGAAAAAAAAAAATTGTTGGGGAAAATGTTTAAAATGATTTTAAAAAACTTTTCAATTTAGTTTCTAATAGGAAAACCTAAAGTTCAACTTGTTTATTTCTTTGTAGAAGTAATTCTAAAAATTGAAAATAAAAGCTATCTGGTATTGAGACAGGAGGCTTGATTTTTCTTAGATAATATTTGTCAATTTCTAAAATTTAGAAGCTCCTAGAGGATAGAGGTCTTACTGATTCTGTTTACTGTTATATGACCAGCTCTGTATATGGTATATACTCAATGTATGTTTGACTATTATTATTATTCTTTTATAAATAATATAAAAATAATACTAATTATTATTATTGTCACAATATTCTTGATTCATGGGAGGAGGTAAAAATATCAACATTAACAGGAGTTCAGAAGAAATCAATCCTGATCCTCCTGAATTACTTTGGAGGTTAAAGATTTCAGTGGAGGAAGGAAATGCAGATGTGATGGAAATAGCAAAAGAACTGGAATTATAAGTGGCGCCTGAAAATCTGACTGAATTGTGGAAATCTCATGATAAAACTTGAATGGATAAGGAATTTCTTCTTATGGATGAGCAAAAAAAGTGGTTTCTTGAGATGAAATCTACTCCTGGTGAATATGCTGTGAACATTCTTGAAATGACAACAAACGATTTAGAATATTACATAACCTTAGTTGATAAAGCAGCCAGAAGGGTTTGAGAGGATAAACTGCAACTTGGAAAGAAGTTCTTCTGTGGTTAACGCTATGAAACAGGATTGTATGTTACAGAGAAACCCTTCATAAAAGGAAGAGTCAATTGGTGCAGCAAGCTTCATATGTGTCTTATTTTAATAAATTTCCACAGCCACCCCAACCTTAAGCAGCAAGCACCCTGATCATTAAGCATTAAGGGAAGACCCTCCACCAGGAAAGAGTGTAACTTGCTGAAGATTAGATGATCATCAGCATTTCTTAGCAATAAAGTATTTTTAAATTAAGGTATGTATGTTGTTTTTTATAGATGTAATGCTATTGCACACTTAATAGACCACAGTATAATGTAAACATAATTTTTATATGCACCAAAAAGTTTATGTGACTTGCTTTATTGCAGTGGTCTGGAACTAAACCCACAATATCTCTAAGTATGCCTGCATATGCTTTTTAAATATATGTTAGATTTATAGTAATCACTATACATTCATTGCGTATAAATAGAAGGTTTCTTGACTATATATTTATAAAGTGGCTATATGTTTATATAAAAGGGGCACAAATGATTATCTGAGCATTGGGTTCTCAGTGTCTTACTTCTCTAGGTGTTTGATGGTTTTCTGTTGATTGAAACCACCTATTTGAGCCCTTTTAAAAATTGATTGATTGATTGATTGATTGATTGACACGGCATCTCCCTTACTCTGTCACCAGGCTGGAGTGCAGTGGTGCAATCACAGCTCACTGTAACCTTGAACTCCTGGGCTCAAGCGATTTTCCTACTTCAGTCTCCTGAGTAACTGGGATTACCAGCATTTTCCACCACCCCTGTCTTATTTTTAATTTTTAATTTTTTTTTGAGATGGAGTGTCATGCTTGGTACCAAGGCTGGAGTGCAATGGCATGATCTTGACTCACTGCAACCTCTGCCTCCTTCAAGTGAGGTTCAAGTGATTCTCCTGCCTCAGCCTCCCAAGTAGCTGGGATTACAGGCATGCACTACCACGCCCAGCTCTTTTTGTATTTTTAGTAGAGACGGGGTTTCACCATGTTGACCAGGCTGGTCTGGAACTCCTGACCTCAGGTGATCCACCTACCTTGGCCTCCCAAAGTGATGGAATTACAGGCATGAGCCACTATGCCTAGCCAATTTTTAATGTTTGTTTTTCTTTTTTTAGAGATGGGACCTCTCTTTGTCACCCAGGCTGATCTTGAATGCCTGGCCTCAAGCAATCCTCCTACCTCAGCCTCCCAAAGTGTTGGGATTACAGCCTTTGGCCACAATGCGCAGCCTATTTAGACAAGGTTTGATTAAGAAATCACAGATCCAGATATGGTGGCGCACCAGTAATCCCAGCTACTTGGGAAGCACAGATGGGAGGATTGCTTGAGCCTAGTAGTTCCAGACCAGCCTGGGTAACACAGGGAGACCCTGTT
>NW_012123376.1:2317535-2327251 GCF_000951035.1 Colobus angolensis palliatus | reverse complement strand
TTTCACCATGTTGGCCAGGCTGGTCTCGAACTCCTGACTTTGTGACCCAGCTGCCTCAGCCTCCCAAAGTGGTGGGATTACAGGTGTGAGCCACCGTGCCAGGCCTTAGATAAGACTTTTTATGAAACAGCAGCCAGTTTCATTTGAGCAGTCTTACTATTTGAAAATAAATGATGCCAAATTTAACCACATGGTGAGTATGGAATTACTTTAGATATACTCAACTTGATGCCAATAGTTTTACATGTATTGAGCAACTAATTAATTTTAAAATGTTCCAAAAAAATAGCGTACAAAACTGTACCTATTTGGCATTACTAATGTAAAATAAAGACATTAAAAATTAACAATTTTGTAGTCTTTCCTTTTTTCCTATTTAAAGAAGAATGTGGCCAGGCATGGTGGCTAACACCTGTAATCTCAGCACTTTGGGAGGCTGAGGCAGGCAGATCACTTGAGGTCAGCAGTTTGAGACCAGCCTGGCTAACCTGATGAAACCCTGTCTCTACCAAAATTATAAAATACTAGCCACACCCGGACATGCCTGTAATCCCAGCTACTTGGGAGGCTGAGGCAGGAGAATCACTTGAACTCTGGGGAAAAAAAGAAAACAACTCCCAAATTGCTTGAACCTGGGAGGCAGATGATTGCGTGAGCAGAGATCATGCCACTGCACTCTAGCCTGGGCAACAGAGTGAGATTCCGCCTCAAAAAAAAAAAAGAATGTGATCCTGGTTGGTACAACTTTAGTTTCTGCTTTCCAACTGCCTCAATTTTCTTCATGCAATTATTTTTTCATTTTTCGTGTAAAAAAATAACTAAAAACATTCTCTTTGTAAAAATTTAACTTACAAAAGATATATGACACCTACGGAATTGCCTCCTAAAATTCACTCTCTGCCCTGTACCTTAAATGCCACTTTCCTCACCAGAAGTAACCACTGATAATACTTTGTTCTACATTCTTGATCAATTTTCTGTTTTCTCTCTGCGTAAGTACAAACAATTCTATCTTTTGAATTTCATATATGGGATTATATCACACATCTTTTTCTATAACTTAATGCTTTCACTTGTTTTTTTACCATAACAGTGTACAGAAATCCAGCTAATTCTTTTTTATTTATTTATTTATTTTGTTTTTTTGAGACAGGCTCTCTCACTATTTGTTGCCCAGACTGGAGTGCAGTGGCATGACCTTGGCTCACTGCAGCCTCAACCTCCCAAGATCAAGCAATTCTCCTGCCTTAGCCTCCCAAGTAGCTGGTACTACCGGCATGCGCCACTACACTCATGTATTTTTTGTAGACATGGGGTTTTTCTTCATTGCCCAGGCTGTAGCTCATTCATTTTAAATGTTGCAAATTAAGTAATCAATAAAATACTATCTACTGCACTTTTTTTTGGTTTTATCATATCTCTATTAATAAATCATTTAGAAACTCCTCCAATATTTCAGCTACAAGATATGTTATAATGAACTTTCTTGTACATGTTTCTTCAAGTGCTTTCTTTTCTTTTAATGAATTGCCTTAGGAGACTTGTTCTGCATATTTGGGGTCTTGGGTATTGACTGCAAAGATTGAAATATGAAATGTGGAGGTGCTACTTTTGACTTTTCCAAAGTTTTCCAGCTGAATCTAGGGTGAGGAGTAAACTTTTCTCTGAGATTCCCCATGAACTTGAGGGAAAGGAGAGAACATGGTAATGGCAAGAAACTTGGAGATCCACCTGTTGACTAGCTCTCATTTCCCAAATAGACAAACAAAAATCTTGCTTGACACAATATTCCTTTACAGCTATAGTTTCTTCCTTTCCTTCACGTTGCAGTCAAGCTTTGCTAAAGAGAAAAAGGTAAGTGCTCACTTCCCATTCAGTTCTCCACCCATTGCTCTGGGGGCCACACCCCAGCACAGCCTCCACTTCTGAAACTGCTCCTTCAAGGCCTTCTGCTTACCACATTCTTGGATGCATTTCAGGCCCTTCATCACCTGGCTTCCAGGCACCACTCAACACTCTTGATCACTTCCTGCCGCAGCTCTCACCTCCTTTGGTTTCAGTGACACTACTGTATCAGTTAGCTCTAGTTTGGATGAAAGTAACAGAAAACTTGACCCAAATTGATTTAAGCAACAAGGAACTTCATAGATTCATGTAAACGGAAATCTAGAGATAGAGCAAGTATCAGGCTTGGCTCCATCTGCAGGTGTCTGGGATTCTCCAGTTTTGGCTTTCTTCCTTGGTATGGCTTTCTTCTCTGATTCGCAGGGAGAGAAAGCTGCAGCAAGTCTAGGCTTTGTATTTATCTAGGATGACATCTGAAGAAGGAGAAGTATAATTGTTAAGAGTTCTTCCAAAAGAGTAATGAAGAATTTGTCTGAATTCCCATCAAACTTTTCTTGAATCTCACTAGGTCACCAGCTCCTTGCAGTCACCAGCAAAGGGGATGGGATTAGTTTTAGACAAATCAGGTCACCTCTTAGAACTAGAGACATTCAGCTTCCTTAGAGGTCCATGGACTTCATGTGGGTAGGAATTATGTGAAGGAGTGCAGGGAATTGACACTTGTTAGGAAACCAACAGTGTCCTCCACAGCATTCTTCTGATTTTTTTTTTTTTTTTTTTTTTTTTATCTCTAGTTGCTCTTCCTGGTCACCTACTGGCTTCCTCTTCCTCTGCTTAGCCCTTCAGTGTGGATGGGCCCTCAAGTACCACTCTTGCATTCTTCTCTTCCCATTGTTCATGTTATCCCTGGGACAGTTCATTCACTCTCAAAGCTGTGTATGCCAATGACTCCCAAATAAACAACCCCAGTCCACAGGGTTTTTCTAAACAGTGGACTTGTTTATCGAATCACATACTGAACATCTGCACTGGATTATCCCATATGCATCTCAAACTCATCATGTCCCAAACTAAATTCATCAATATGGCCTGAAGACCAGGAGCACATCCTTCTATATTCCCAATCTCAGTGGATGGCATCATTAAACACGATTCCCTAGGTCATTGTAGACCTCTTTCCTTCCTTGACATGGAAGCAGTCAAAAAGCCATGTGGATCTAGCTACTAAAATTTAGCTTAAGGCTACAGTCCATGAGAAATCTTTTCTATATTATGCTCTTCCCCGAATTCAGGATGTGTTATGTGATGTTATGATACTTCATATATACCTCTATAAGAGCACTTCTTTTTTATGTTTTTTTAATTTGTTTTGTAGAGATGGGGTTTTGCCATGTTTCTCATGCTGTTCTCAAACTCCTGGACTCAAAGAGATCTGCTCGCCTCTGCCTCCCAAAGTGCTGGGATTACAGGCATGAGCCACCACACCGGGCCTGTAAGAGCACTACTATTGTTCACTATTTTCTTGCCTGTAGGAATTTCATCTATTTTTTTTTTTTTTTTAATTCCTTTCCTGGCTGGGTGCGGTGGTTCATGCCTGTAATCCCAGCACTTTGGGAGGCTGAGGTGGGCAGATCACTTGAGGTCAGGAGTTCGAGATCAGTCTGGCCAACATGGTAAAACCCCATCTCTGCTAAAAATACAAAAATCAGCCAGACGTGGTGGTGGGCACCTGTAATCCAGCTACTCAAGAGGCTGAGGCAGGAGAATTGCCTGAACTCTGGAGGTAGAGGTTGTAGTGAGCCGAGATTTTGCCACTGCACTCCAGCCTAGGTGACAGTGTGAGACTCTGTCTCAAAAAAAAAAAAAAAAACAAAAATTCCTCTTCCCAGCAGAGTACCTTGGACATGGAAGGTGCTCCAGAAATGTTAGATGATTATTGAATGACTTTAGTCACTATTATTATTCTTTTTAGAGACAGGGTCTCCCTGTCATTCAGGCTGGAGTGCAGTGGTGGGATCATAGCTCACTACAACTTCAAATTTCTGGGCTCAAGCAATTCTCCTGCCTCAGCCTCTCAAGTAGCTAGGACTATAGCTACTTCTCTGATTGGCAGGGAGAGAGAGCTGCAGCAAGTCTAGGCTTTGTATTTATCTAGGATGACATCCGAAGAAGGAAAAGTATAATTGCTAAGAGTTCTTCCAAGAGAGTAATGAAGAATTTGTCTGAATCCCCATCAAACTTTTCTTGATTCTCACTAGGTCACCAGCTCCTTGCAGTCACCAGCAAAGGAGATGGGATTATTTTTAGACAAATCAGTTCACCTCTTGAAACTAGAGACATTCAACTTAGAGGTGCTCGTCACCACGCCCAGACGATTTTTAATTTTTTATAGAGACAGGGTCTCACTATGTTGCCTGGGCTGCTCTCAAACTCCTGGGCTCAAGCGATCCTCCCACCTTGACCTCCCAAAATGTTGGAATTACATGTGTGAGCCACCACACCCAGCTGACCTTAGTCTTTAAATACTTATTAAGCCACTATTATTTCCAGACATTCTTTCAATCTCTGACTGTCTGATGCTCTTCCTTGACAGATTTGGTTCTGCGGTTGGGATGGGTGGAGTCAGTGGGAAAATGCCAGAAACTGTGTCCTAAGGCAGTGAGTGCCAGGTCAGGGCCAGTGTAAACAATATAAAAGCAGGTCAGAGATCCAAATAGGATTGGATGAATCTAGGAAGCTAAGGCATGAAGCCAACTGGGTTGGCGTCTGTGTTTTTGAAGAGGCTGGTGGGAAGGAGATCTTAGACTTAATCTCAGGTCCATGAGAGACATTTGTGGCGGTTTTTTATTCTGTTTAAGATGTTCCCAGTGTCATAGTCCCTGGGATAGAAAGATGAATAGGAGCTCTTGCTTTTGTGGGAAAACAGGTTAAAAAAAAAATTACATTTCAATGTAAGAAGAGATATAATGAAACAAATGTATACAACATTTGCTTGGAAGAAATTGTGATGACTTTGGAAAAATTCTGGTTATGGAAGTTTTTTGTTGTTTTTTAAAAGCGATCACCTCGAATTTGGCATTTTAGCTCCTTAGATGTCCTCAGGACAAATAACACCCTTTGATACATAGAAAAAAGTTGGATGGTTCTATTATTCCAAAAGGATCCACATCGCAATTTTTTTCCAGGACTCATAGGGCCTGCTACTCTGCTACTCTGTGGAAATCTTTTCAATATCTTTATACTAAAGCTTTAAATATGAAAGTTTGTTTTTGAGGGTGGTTTTTATGCAGAGAAGGGATTATTTACAGTTTACTTTAGATATATGAAAATTAATATCCAATATATTACAATTAAATTTATAAACTATACATTTAAATTATTAATTATAAGTACCTGTTTTTTCCTTAAGCTTAGTTTAACTTCTGTAATTGTCTCATTAAAGCATTCTGTTCTTATCTTTGTCTCATTTCCTCCTGTAAATCCCATAATGTAAATATTTGCTCACTTAATGGTGTCCTATAAGTTCCATAGGCTGATTTCACTGTTTATCGTTCTTTTTTCTTTTTTTCCCTCTCCTACTGGGAGAGGGATTTATCTTCAAGTTCAGAGATTCTTTCTTCTGCTTGATCTAGTCTGCTGATGAAGTTTTCCTATATTTGTTCATTGAATTCCTTAGCTCAAAGATTTCTGTTTGGTTCTTTTTTTAAATACTATCTATCTCTGTTAAATTCCTCATTCAGATTACGAGTTGTTTTCCTGGTTTTGTTGAATTGTCTGTTTGTATTCTCTTATATCTTGATGAATTTCCTTAAGGTCATTATTTTGAATTTCTTTTCAAGCACTTCATAAATTTCTTTTACTTTGGGGTCAATTACTGGAGAGTTTTCGCATTCCTTTGGTGGTGTCATATTTCCTTGCTTTTTCATGTTTCTTATGTCCCTGTTTTGATGTCTGTGCATTGGTGTAAGGATCGCATCTTCCAAATGTTACAGAGTAGCTTTCATAGAGAAAGAGTTTCATCTGCAGATGGGTCACAGTGCACTGGTTAGGAAGGATGTGGTGGCTCTGGTTTCAAGTAGATGCAGTGGTATGGATGAGGTGGTGGAGGTTAGATGTTTCCTTCCACTCTTTTTTTTTTTTTGAGATGGAGTCTCACTCTTGTCTCCCAGGCTGGAGTGCAGTCATGCAATCTCAGTTCACTGCAACCTCTGCCTCCTGGTTCAAGTGATTCTCTTGCCTCAGTCTCCTGAGTAGCTGGGATTACAGGTGCCTGCCACTACGCCCTTTTTGCATTTTTGGTAGAGATGGGGT
This sequence comes from Colobus angolensis palliatus, assembly GCF_000951035.1. Taxonomy (NCBI): domain Eukaryota; kingdom Metazoa; phylum Chordata; class Mammalia; order Primates; family Cercopithecidae; genus Colobus; species Colobus angolensis. Next base: position 2,321,095 of record NW_012123376.1, on the reverse strand, counting down.
TTCATCATGTTGGCCAGGCTGGTCTTGAACTCCTGACCTCAGGTGATCCGCCCACCTCAGTTTCCCAAAGTGCTGGGATTACAGGCGTGAGCCACTGCACCTGGCCGTGTATAACTTTTATAGAAATTTAAATGAAGCTTGTTAAACATTTAAAAAAAAGACTTTTAAACATTTAAAACTGCATTTATAATTTAATATTTGGACTGGGCATGGTGGCTCACACCTGTAATCCCAGCACTTTGGGAGGCTGAGGTGGGCAGATCACCTGAGGTCAGGAGTTCATGACCAGCCTGGCCAACACGATGAAACCCCGTCTCTACTAAAATACAAAAATTGGCCAGGCATGATGGTGGGTGCCTGTAATCCCACCTACTCTGGAGACTGAGATTGGAGAATCGCTCGAACCCAGGAGATGGCGGTTGCAGTGATCCGAGGTCGCGCCACTGCACTCCAGCCTGTGCAACTGATCAAGACTCCATCTCAAAAAACAAAACCACAGCAACAACAACAAAAAAAACCAAAAGTAATTTAATATTTGTGATTTTCCTGTTAAATGCTACAGTTGCATGATTTATTTATTTATTTATTTAAAGACAGGATCTCAGTCTGTGCCCAGGCTGGAGGGCAGTGGCACAAACATGGCTGACTGCAGCCTCAGCCTCTCCAGGCTCAGGTGATCTTCCCACCTCAGCCTCCCAAGTAACTGGGACTACAGGCACATGGGAACACATCTGGTAATTTTTGTATTTTCAGTAGAGATGGGTTTTGCCATGTTGCCCAGGCTGGTCTTGAACTTCTGGGCTCAAGCGATTGGTCCACCTTGGCCTCCTAAATTGCTGTGATTACAGGAATGAGCCACTGTGCTTGGTCATTTCTCTACATAATTGGAAACTTTTTTTAGGGCTGGAAGATGCTTATGCTCTGTGGACAAGATTATATCTCAAAATATTTTTTCCTCTACAGTCATAGCTGCATGTGTATGGCTAAATGCACTCTTGAAGACTGAGACTCTGTGATCCTATTTGCAGTAGGAGTGGTTTCAGATTCCTAAACTCTGATTTCAAGAGCTGTTTCCTAATTCTTCCATCTACTCCACCTGCTTTCAGCACTTGATTGAATTTTGCATTTTTTTTGACTCTTAAGACACTTAAATGTCTTGCACTCTATTTGATCTAAAGACAATTATACTCAAGAGGTATTCACACTCTTTTTATATTCTTGTTTTCTGTTAGGACCACAACCCTCCCAATAATCTAAGGTCATCTCATCAAACTCTGGCTACCCTTCAAGACTTTGTCTTAATAAAATCACAATTTCAAGGTCATTCTGATGATTTAAACCAGATAGGTTCTTCTGTGTTTCCTGGTCATCTCTCTAAGCCTGGCTGGCTCTTTCTTTTTTTTTAGGTCTCAGCTTGAATGTCATCCTCACAGAGCTCTTCTCTCATTGCCCTTTTATAAGGATGGGATCTTTTATTATTTCATATCATGACACTTGTTAAACAATGTTCTTCACACCACATAAAGTAATTTGGGGATTATTTTGTCTACGTGTTAGTTATCTGTTTCTTCTCCCACTAGAATGCAAGCTCTGTGAGAGCAAAGACTAGTCTTTTAAAAAATTAATAGACTAGTCTTTTAAAAAATTAATAATTTATTTTGGAATAACTTCATGGTCATATGAAATTGAAATGATAGGCTGGGCACGGTGGCTCACGCCTGTAATCCCAGCACTTTGGGAGGCTGAGGCGGGTGGATCAACTGAGGTCAGGAGTTCAAGACCAGCCTGGCTGACATGGTAAAACCCCGTCTCTACTAAAAATACAAAAAATTAGCTGGGCATGGTGGCAGGTGCCTGTAATCCCAGCTACTTGGGAGGCTGAGGCAGGAGAATCGCTTGAACCCAGGAAGCAGAGGTTGCAGTGAGCCGAGATCACGCCATTGCACTCCAGCACGGGTGACAAAAGCAAAACTCCCTCTCAAAAAAAAAAAAAAAGAAAGAAATTAAAATGATCATATAAATACTTCTATGTACCCTTTGTCTAGTTTCTCCAAAGAATTACACTTTTATATAACTATTGTACATTATCAAAATTCAGAAACTGACATTGATATAATATCATTGTTTAGACTTACAGGACCTTTCTGAAGTTTCCCCAGTTTACATACACTTGTGTGTATGTGTGAGTGTGTGTGTGCACATATGTGTAGTTCTATGAACCTGCACTCGTTGTACAGGTTCATGTATCCACCACAATCGGGACACAGAACTGTTCCATCTCTACAAAGACACTCCTCTTGCTGTCTCTTCATAAGCACTAGTCTGTCTTGTTCACTTTTGTCCCCTCAGTGCCCTGTTTAGTGCCAGGTACATGATAGGCACCAAATAAATATTTGTTAAATGTACCAGTATGTAGCCAAATACTCTTGGGGGAATTTGCCTAATTTGTTTGGATAAAGAAGTATTAATCTGTTTATTGAACTTTGGTTACTAAGAGGCTGTTTGAGGAGAAAAATGTCATCAAACCCCATCTTGTCATGACTAATTTGCAAAGAACACAAAAAATCCTCAGCTACCAAATCTCGCTAAGGTGTTGCAACACTGATGAATCCAAATCTTATAATCCAGACTTTGCCAATGTGGAAAGGCTAAAAATCTTGAGAGGAGGGCAAAATAGATACTATATATATGTGTGTGTGTGTGTTTGTATATATATGTATGTAATTTTTTTCTCCAAATATTTAATGTGAAATGTCATTTCAAGATACTCTGGAATCCGAACTAGCAAACGAAGGCAGCCTGACTGAGAACGCTGTGCTCCTGTGCCGCCAGGTCGCCTTCCTCCTGGTCCGATCACTAATACTGTCTCAAAGTAAACAGAAACTTGGCCTTCCATTAACTTGTTGTAGACTGCCTACAATAAAATTTCCCCTAATGGTACTGGGGGAAATCGATGACTCCCAAAAGATATTTGCACATTGCTGGAGTTTCTTGACCTTAAGATATTTTTTTGGAAGCATTTAAAGAACTAAAGAAAGAAACGGCCCTTTAAGTAGACCTTGTGACAGAAGTAGGTGGGAAAATAATGACACTGCATACCAAATCTTACCTTTGCACAGGACAACTCCATGACAAATGCTATAGCAAACATGCTATAAGAATACCATCATATTCATTCACCTCTTTTGTGATAAGAAAGGCTATGGATTTGATATCTTGAAAACCTTTGTTTTGCGGGGTTTGCTTTAGCAGCTCACCTCTTACCATGTGTAGAGACTGAATTACTTTGGAATACGTTTTCATTTAGTGCAGAGCATTCAGTGTATTTTGTGTTTGAAACCACAGGTAGGACCTGTTTCTGTAAATGATTTATTTCCAGGGATCCGTTCCTTTAATTGATTTGATATTTACTTAAGAAAGTTCTTTCTTTGCTTGACCTGTCATCCCCTACTGAGAGCTTGTAAAGTATGTGGCTGTCATAAATAGGCTGCTTCCTTCCCAGACTAGTCATTTCTCTGAGGTTTACACATCTTTCTTTTATTCTTTTTTTTTTTTTTTTT
>NW_012123376.1:2271139-2315477 GCF_000951035.1 Colobus angolensis palliatus | reverse complement strand
TCGGCCTCCCAATGTGCTGGGATTACAGGCATGAGCCACCGTGCCTGGCCTTTTTTTCTTTTTTAAAACAGAGACGGGGTCTTACTATGCTTGACAGGCTGCTCTCGAACCCCTGGCCTCAAGCAATCCTCCTGCCTCAGCCTCCCAAAATGTTGGGAATACAGGCATGAGCCACTGTGCCTGGCAGTATTTTCTTATGTGAATTTTAAGTAAAGGCATCTTTAGGGATTTTTGCAAGTTTTGTTGATTGTAAAATCCAATCTAAGTAAAAACAGTGTGATTGCTGTGAAAACTCAGCTTTGGGACAAGCCATGTGCTGGACCTCCCAACCATATTGCCTGCTTTCAACCATTCTGAAATGGCTGCTGGATATAAAATCTGTGGCAGAAATTTTTTTAACTGGGAGGTCGTAAACCCAGAGTGCCTCAGTCTCTCCCATCTTTAAGTAACAGGGATTCCAAGATCTTAAAGTGATTCATGTGTGTTTCGTCTCAGTTCACACTCTGGCAGTAAGGCCAAGACAGAGCATGCTCTCTGAGTTGGAATTTTCAGCTCCATAGAGGAGTCCAGTCCCAGGAATCAGAGCCTGGAGAGGGGAAGTCCCCATCCTGCACCTTGCCTCCCTTCCTCAACAGCAGCTGGAAGCTGTTCAGTCCCTTCACAACACCTTTTCTCTTCCTGTAAATAGAAAAATGCTTCTCTTCTGCAAAACAATATTTAAGAAGCACCTGGGTTGTCTTAAGCTTATTTAAAAGGAAGAGTGGGTTTTGTATGGAGAGGAAAACCAAAGCCCAAGGTCACCAAGCCAAAAGACAGCTAAGGAAGTAAACTGCCTCCCAAAGCTTCTAGCTGTGTCTAAGCCACGGACCTCCATTTGTATCCAGAGCTCACGGTGCAAACACCTCCAGCTCAGAAACCCTGGCTGTAGTCTGTGTTGACTCAGAGAACTGAAGGGAATCATTGATTTTCAGAATTGTTTAGGAAAAGCCACCATGCAGGGGAAACCCTGCTCAGCCTTCCAGGGAACTTCCAGAGCCAGGGACTGGGGTTGCATGACTTAGTCAATTAGATATGCTTTCCCAGGCTGCTGTTGTTTCATTTTGTTCTTATTGACATGAATATTTGTCCAAATGTTGCTTTCTGCTTTACCCTTCCTCTGAGGAGGAAAGTACTGCTAATGGAGAGGGCAGACCAAGGGCAGAGAATTGCCCATTTTTCTGCATCATGGAAAATATAGGATGTGCAGGAAACAAATCCTTTCAACCGGCTTAATCCTTTCAGTGAGGCTCATTTCAATGAGCTCCATTGTATTCATTCCTTATTCGAGCATGATAAAAATAGAACACTTAGAGGACTATGTCTATAGAACCAGAGTGAAATGGAGAGTTGAGGCAATTGTCCGGATAATCCAAGCAAAAACAAATTGAAACAAAATGAAACCAGCCACCGTAGAGATAAAAGCAGTTTTAGGAGCTTGAATGATCCAGTCCAGTTCTCCACATTGTTCAAATTTCATTGTTCAGATTCACCTGCTCTGCATCTATATTTACTTTTTCTACATAGCCTGGACTTACGTTGTTGAAGAGTTTTTCCCCTAATATTATCTCAAGTACTACCTCAAAAAAAAAAAAAAAAAAAAGCCTGTGCTTTAAAGTATTCCTCTCTGCCCTATTTCTCAGCAAGAAAGTAAATCTCATCATAGATGTATACGTGTTTTTCTATCAGATGGCATTAGGAGTTTGGGGAGATTTCTTTTTCATCTGGCTCTGTGAATTCCCTTTAGCAGGGATTGAAGGGCTGGAGATGGTTTATCTACACACTCACATGTTTTAAACCTGTTGCTTTCTGCTTGGCTAAGTGCTTGTCATGTGTGTTGGTTGCCAACACAACAGCTTGGCTCATTTAGAAAAGCAAGGAGCCCAATTTCCTCCAAGATAGCAGCTGGTAATATTCCACTGGATGCTAGTGAGACACTATGCGACTCAGAGACGGTGTCTTGGCCAGGGTTCTCCTTAGCCTGGCTTCCCACATTGAGAGGCATGACTTGCCTCTCAGGTTAGACTCCCGACCTTGTTGTTTTAATGGCACTTCTCTCTCTGTGCCCTTTACTTGGACTCCAATCTTTTCATGCATTCGCTCATCTGATTGTTCCCTCTGCCTCTTTCCCAACATAACCAGTCACCAAGTGCTGTGGATTCTTCTTTCCCAAAGTTTTCCTCATTTTAAGCTTTATTCATTTTTCCCCATTCCTTGAGTTTGAGGTCTTCTTTTCTTTTCTTTTTTTTTCTTTTTCTTTTCTTTTTTTTTTGAGATGGAGATTTGCTCTTGTTGCCCAGGCTGGAGTACAATGGTATGATCTCTGCTCACCACAACCTCCACCTCCTGCGTTCAAACAATTCTCCTGCCTCAGCCTCCTGAGTAGCTGGGATTACAGGCATGCGCCACTATGCCTGGCTAATTTTTGTATTTTTAGTGGAGACGAGCTTCACCATGTTGCCCAGGCTGGTCTCAGACTCCTGACCTCGAGTGATCCACTTGCCTTGGCCTCCCAAAGTGCTAGGATTACAGGCATTAGCCACCACGCTCAGCCGGTCTTTTTTCTTTTTTTTTTTTTTTTGAGACGGAGTCTGGCTCTGTCGCCTGTGCTGGAGTGCAGTGGCCAGATCTCAGCTCACTGCAAGCTCCGCCTCCCGGGTTTACGCCATTCTCCTGCCTCAGCCTCCCGAGTAGCTGGGACTACAGGCGCCTGCCACCTCGCCCGGCTAGTTTTTTGCATTTTTTAGTAGAGATGGGGTTTCACCGTGTTAGCCAGGATGGTCTCGATCTCCTGACCTCGTGATCCGCCTGTCTCGGCCTCCCAAAGTGCTGGGATTACAGGCTTGAGCCACCGCGCCCGGCCAATTTTCTTATCCCTTCTAATAATCCCCTGCTATTTTTCAGGGGACTGCTATTGCTAGTCCCTCCCAAGTACATGCCAGAACAATCTTCCTTGAAACACTGCATAATTCAATTGTGTTAACATTTTCTTCGACAAACATCTTCAATAACTCCTTGTCACCTAAAAGATTTTGCTGAGATTTCTCATCCAGGCATTGAAAGCTTTTGTCGGCTGGGCATGGTGGCTCACGCCTGTAATCCCACCATTTTGGGAGGCCGAGGAAGGAGGATCACTTGAGGTCAGGAGTTTGAGACCAGCCTGGCCAACATGGTGAAACCCCATCTCTACTAAAAACACAAAAATTAGCCAGGCGTGGTGGCACATGCCTGTAATTCCAGCTACTTGGGCGGCTGAGGCAGGAGAATTGCTTGAACCTGGGAGGTGGAGGTTGCAGTGAGCCGAGATCACGCCACTGCACTCCAGCTTGGGTGACAGAGTGAGACTCCATCTCAAACAAACAAACAAACAAAAACAGGAAAAAAAAAAAAAGAAAAAGAAAGCTTTTGTCAGTGTGGTTCTGATGACTACCCAGTCCCTTGTGAACAGTCAGCTCTGGCCAGACAGGCCTATTATCCTCCTTCATAAAATGCCCTTCCTCCTCTTGTTCACTCATCAAAATTCCAACCATTTTCCAAGGCTAGATTGGACATCACCCTTCTTCTTCCTTTTTTTTCAGACGGAGTCTTGCTCTGTCGCCCAGGCTGGAGTGCAGTGGCATGATCGTGGCTCACTGCAACCTCCGCCTCCTGAGTTCAAGCAATTCTTGTGCCTCAGTCTCTCAAGTAGCTGGGATTACAGGCACGTGCCACCATGCCCAGCTAACTTTTGTATTTTTACTAGAGATGGCGTTTCACTACGTTGGCCAGGCTGGTCTGGACCTCCTGACCTCAAGTGATCCACCCACTTTGGCCTCTCAAAGTGCTGGGATTACAACGTGAGTCACCATGCCTGGCCAACCCTTCTTCAAGAAGACTTATTTTGACCACATTGGAAGAAAGGGACCATTTTAAACTGGAATCACAGAATCTTAGGGTTAGAAGGCATCTTGCAGGATCCCAAGCCCAACTTTTCACCCTGCCACTTACCCTTTGACCTCTCCCTTTTTTTTTTTTTTTTTAGGTGTCCCTTATGAGTTTATTTATGAATTACACACACACATACACACTCAACACTGGATGGGAGAAACATTGAGATGGGTAAGGACAGGAGGCACCCAGGCGCTGGCACAGGACAGGAGGTGGGCCTGGAGCTGGAAGAACAGGAAGTGCTTATTCTCTTAGAGGACAGTTTCAAAGTACAGAAATTTCTTTTACAAAAAGCCTCTTCCTCCATGCTGCATCCCCTGATGAAGCGCAGCCCCTTGCACAGGCTGTCCATGAGATTGGGGCAGCACAAGGTTATGCGGAAGGGTATAAGGCCAAAGTGCGGAAGGACCCAGACCACAAAGGCCTGGTCATAGTGGCCACCGGGCGTCAGGGGGTTGTCTCCTCAGTGGTCCAGATGGTTTCCAAGTTGGAAAACACACATGGTCACTCATTGCATTTTTAGACAGCTCTTATTGATAAGAATTTCTTTCCTTCTCTGGCCCCAACCCATTCCTTCATTTTCTCTCTCTCTTAGATAATTTCTGCCCCTTTGTTTTTGGTCTGTCCTCAGGAACAATACAAAAGAAATATCATCTTTCTATACCAAAGCTCCTCAAATATTTGATGTATACTATCATAGCTATCTTCACTAACCCACATACAACCCAGATTCTTAAATTACTTCTTATATTAACATGGTAAATTGTTCTCTAACTTGACCATGTTAACTGGAAGTACTCCAGGGTGTTAATAATTTTAAAATGTAGGTTCTAGAAAAAGAATGACTTTCCTGATCTATAGTATTAATTCTAGAGAACTTCAGATATTTGTACCATTTATTAGGCTTGTACACTGTAGAATTTATAGATTTTTTTTTTTGTCGAGGAGGAAGGAGGGACAATTTCCACAATTTCCTGTGTTTCTGCGGTTTTCTACTAGTTTACTAATCATCTAGTACACTAGATGATTAGTCCCTGGTAAGCAGGGACTCTGAGCTGCAAATCTCTATGTCCTTCAAAGAAACCCTCTGGACCTAGTAGGCATACCATCCTTTGATTCTGAAAAATCAGTCTCAGATAATGAACTTTGCTGACTCCAGTGTTCACTTTTCTGCTCTTACGTTGTTTGCTTTCTTGGCAATGTTGACGCTGTTGACCACTTTCTTCTTCCGGAAATACTTCATTTGGTTTTCCTGAGAATCTACTCTGCTTCTTAGTCTTTTTTTGTGATTTTTCTTTAGTGTTGGTTTTCTTTGTGATTCATTCTAATGTTTTCTTTTTTTTTTTTTTTTTTTGTTACTCAACTCACTCCCTGGACATCCATTTCTATGCCTTCAATAAAATCTAGTTACAAATGATATCTTTCTCTTGAGACCTAGATCAGTGTAGGTCTTCTCCACTTGAATGACCAAAGGCATTCCAATAAACAATATGTTCAAAAGCTTGAACTCATTACATTCATTTTGTTTTTTTTCAGGATCATATTTTTCTTCTGTATTCCTCACCACCCACCGAGGAATTCAAGCTGGAAATCTGGGCATCATCCTCACCCTCTGTCTCTACTTCCCACCATCCCTTTCAATTAATAATTATGGTCTATCAATTCTGCTTCCTAAACATTCTATGAGTCTATTCACTTCTCTTCATCCTCATTGTTACTTCCGTATTCTGGATACCATCTTGGGCATGGATTACTGTAATACTCCCCTATAATCAGATTTTAGAAGTCTGGGGATACTTAATAGCTAAATTCCTTTCCTGGGGAAAAAGACAGTAGGAAGAAGTCAAGTGAAGAGATTTGAGAAATATTTAGGAGGTAGAATTGAATGAACTTAGTGCCATATTGGACTCTGTGACGAGAATAGAGTGAGGAAGAATGATAATAATGGATACTGCTGACATTTCTGGCTCAAGATGGTAGGTGTGTGTGTGTGGAACTTGGGAAAAAGCGTTTTGGGAATCGCACTGTCCACTACGGTTTACCATCTGAGCACTTCCTACACCCTATTGTAATCACCTACTTACCTACGTGTTCCCTACAGCAGACCTGCACCGCAAGTTCTGGGAGGACAGGGACAAACCATCCATCTATCAGGTTCATGGTTGTATTCTCTTTCCTTGCACACGGCTTGGTGTATGATAAGTGCTGACTATATGATTATCGACTGGATGAATGCATTCTTGTAGTTTAACATCACAGATAGTGATGTATTTAAAGAAAGATACCTTTTTGGAAAAAGGTTTGGTGGGGGCAGTTTAAGATTGGTCAGGAAAGAACCTGCTATCATATCTGGTTGCATGTAACTGGAGTTATAAAACAGAAAAAAGCAAAACAACAGCAATAACAAAGGATCTTTAAAGTGCACTGTGGCATTAACTGAACATCAGGAAAATAACACAATGCATATAGGGCCCATCAGTGACATCATATTTACTGAGCATCTATTATGGGCAAGGCTCGTAACTGTAGGGCCTACAGTTAGTGATCATGTGTCCGTATTTGCTCAGGAAAGGCCTGGTTTATGCCTATTGTCCCAGCATATTCTGATCTGGACAATATGTGAAGTATCACACTACCCCTAGGGGATAAAAAAATCTCAATTCAACTCAAGAAAGAAGGTTGCTCTTGATATTAGTTTAAACGGGATTCAGAGTCAGCCGGCATACATGGGGGGGATTTGGGGCTGTCTCAAGGAAATTCATCCAAGGAAATTGCTGGGAGAAAAAAACAAGCAAACAAACCCCAAACCACAAACACATTCAATAAATCTCTAAAAGGAAGGCCTGCTGGCTGACAGGAATCTCACTGGTGGCTGAATTCCTGGTGGAAGATCTAGTGTCTGCGAGGAGTCTCAGATGACATCATCTTCAATGTCACAATCTCTTTTTCACTTGGTTTGAAATATCTACCATAAGAGTCATCACTTGGGTTTCTACACAAAAGAGGTCAGGAAGGGGAAAGCCTAGCCTTTAGAATGCCACTATTAAAAAAGCAGTGTGGCCAGAGAAGGACTAGACCTATCCCCATCCCCATTCTTGAAAATGTTTTCTCATTGGCTCATGAGCACCAATGCCAATGGGGGTTGGAGGCTGTTTGGTTTTCGCCTTGTTCGGGATGGAAAAGATAAGAAAGGGGAACATAAGAAGGCGTAGGTCCTGGGGGAGTTTGTTAAAAACTAACAATATCGTCTGAGTGCAGTGGCTCACGCCTGTAATCCCTGCATTTTGGGGAGCCGAGGAGGGTGGATCACCTGAGGTCAGGAGTTCAAGACCAGACTGGCCAACATGGTGAAACCCCGTCTCTACAAGAAACACAAAAATTAGCCGGACACGATGGCGTGCACCTGTAATCTCAGCTGCTCGGGTGGCTGAGGCGGGAGAATCGCTTGAACCCAGGAGGCGGAGGTTTCAGTGAGCGAGATCGTACCACTGCACTCCACCCTGGGTGACACAGTGAGTCTCCATCTCAAAAAAAAAAAACACAAAGATTGTGGATGTTATTAATAAAATACAGGCTATCAAAGCAGTACTGAAGTCACAAGTTCTTCTCAATCTGTATTCACATCAATAGATAATTCATGTGTGAGGCCTGTAATCTCAGTCCTTTGGGAGGTTGAGGTAGGAAGATCCTTTCAGGGCTAGGAGTTCAAGACTGTCTTTACAAAAAATAAAAATAGCAAGAGTCCGTCGAAAGAAAGAAAGAAAGAAAGAAAAGAAAGAAAAGAAAGAAAAGAAAGAAAAGAAAAGAAAGAAAGAAAAGAAAGAAAGAAAAGAAAGAAAGAAAAGAAAGAAAGAAAAGAAAGAAAGAAAAGAAAGAAAGAAAGAAGCCCAGCATGGTGGCGTGTGCCTGTAGTCCCAGTTACTCAGGGGGCTGAGGCAGGAGGTTTCCTTAAGCCCAGGACTTCAAAGTTGGCCTGAGCTGTGCTGTGACAGCACTACTGCGCTCCAGCCTGGGCAATAGAGCAAAAACCGGTCTCAAAAAAAAGAAAAAGATAATTAGTGTGTGAGTGTGAGGAAGAGTCCTTAAATGTTTCAGAAGGGCAAGGGTGGTGAACACAGGTCTAGGGCGCATCCTTTATTCTTTATTAACCTTCTTATGTCTTTATTGCTTCACACGTCAATGTATAGTGTTGAACTTCCTGTAGAAATGGCATATACCCTCCCCTTTTCCCAGCATTTGGAGGTACAAATGACAAGTAAAAATTGTATATATGCAATCATAAAAAAGAACAAAATCATGTCCTTTGCAGCAACATGGATGCAGCTGGAGGCCATTAAGTCTAAGCAAATTAACGCAGGAACAGAAAACCCAATACTGCATGTTCTCCATTTATAAGTGGGAGCTAAACACTGGTCACTCATGGACATAAAGATGGCAACAATAGACACTGGGGACTACTAGAGGGGGAAGGGAAGGAGGTGGAGAAAGGTTGAAAAACTCACTTGGGTACTCTGCTCACTCCCTGGGTGACAGGATCATTCATTCCCCAAACCTCAACATCACCCAATATACCCAGGTAACAAACCTGAACATGTACCCCTTGAATTGAAAACAAAAGGTGAAGTTATGTATTTCATGTTTTTGACGTTATTATAATTTTTAACTTTCTTCCATTGCTTACTGCTGGTAAATACAATTAAAATTGATATTTGACGTATTGTCCTGTAACCTTGTTTTTCGTTTTTTTATTTTTTTGAGATGGATTCTCGCTCTGTCGCCTAGGCTGGAGTGCAGGGGCACAGTCTTGGCTCACTGCAACCCTGCCTCCTGGGTTCAAGCAATTCTTCTGCCTCAGCCTCCCAAGTAGCTGGGAGTACAGGTGCACGCCAACATGCCCAGCTACTTTTTGTGTTTTTAGTAGAGATGGGGTTTCACCATATTGGCCAGGCTGGTCTCAAACTCCTGACCTCGTGATCTGCCTGCCTCGGCCTCCCAAAGTGCTGGGATTACAGGCATGAGCCACTGCACCCGGCCATTGTCCTGTAACATTGTTAAACTCAGTTATTAAATATAAGAACTTTGGTGTGTTTTTCTTAGCATTTCTAATTAATAATTTTGCAATCTTCAAATGGAGATACTTCTGATTTAAAAAGTGGTATAGTTAAGGTGTGCAACTTGATGTTTGGATATAACAATTTTCTCTTTAAAATAACCCCTGAATTCAGGTTGGGTGTAGTGGCTTGTGCCTATAATCTCGCATTTTGGGAGGCTGAGGCAGGAGGATCCCTTGAGCACGGAGGTGGAGGATGCAGTGGGCTGTGATGGCACCACTGCATCCCAGTCTCGGTGACACAGCGACTCTGTCTCAAAAATCCCTACAAAGAACCTCTGAGTTCTGGAGATCTAATGTACAAAATGGTGACTATAGTTAATAATTATAATATTATATACTTGAAATTTGCTGAGAGTAGATCTTGTGTCCTCACCACATGTACACATAAATTTAAAACTAAAAGAAATTCAAAAAAACAAAAACAACTTGAAGGCTATTTCTGAGACAGGAATTTGATGTCTTCCATGCATTTCCTATTGGAAGATGAAGAAAGAAGCAGACACATGGCTTAGGGCATGTCTTCTTTGACTATGACAACATTAAAAATATATTAATAGATGGGCAAGCTGGGCATGGTGACTCCCGCCTGTAATCCCAGCCACTCAGGAGGCTGAGCCAGGAAGGGAGGATTGTTTGAGGTCAGGAGTTCAAGACCAGCCTGGCCAACACAGTTAGACTCTGTCTCTAAAAAAAGAAGATAAAATTAAAAAAAAAAAATGGGCAAAAGAAAACTTACTTCCCTTTAAACAGCCTCTGTGTTTTTTCTGGCGTAATTAATAGAATTCTTATGTTTTTCCTCATAGCTTTCTTCTTTTCCTCTTCTCCAGTTCAACCAGGCTAGTTTCTGGTACTCTCACAATAGTTTCTGTTCACTGTTAGCATTTTAGGATTGTAGTGTGTGTGTGTGTGCGCACGTGTGTGTGTGTGTTTGTATTAATATTCTGGCTTCTTTCTCTTAACGTAGTGTTAGTTTTCCCACATAATTCAAATTTTTATTTAGAATTATTCTTTTTGTATTACATTCATATTCTATAATTCATTTTACTCTTCTGTGAGGAATATTGAAGTTTTCACTATTAGAAATAATAATAGTGTTACTTACATAATAGTTTGCATTATAACTCTTTCGTGCATAATTCATTTTACACAAAAGAGTAAATGAATTATAGAAATAATTAGTACTATTTCTAGTAGTGAAAACTTAGGAATTACTCACAGAAAAAAGCAATTACTTGGAACACACTGTAGACAGTGTTGGGGAGCATGTTATTTCACCTCCACTCAAGCGTTGTTCTTCTGGTAGTAGTCGCCTGATTCTTTCCAGGCCATCACATTCTCTCGTTCTCATCTCGTATGCTCAGAACAGGGCTCAGGCACTGTTCAACGCAGGCCTCATCAGAAAACTTCCCTGGCCACAGTGACTGGCTCAGTGATGGGTCTGTGTTCCAAACATAGCCATCTGCATGCAATAATTCTCTGACTGAGACTTCTGAGAAACTCACACTCTTTCCTCAAAGGATTTACAAATAAAGGTGCATTGGCTTGGTGTGGTGGCTCACGTCTATAATACTAGCACTTTGGGAGGCCAAGGCAGGTGGATCACCTGAGGTTGGGAGTTCGAGACCAGCCTGGCCAACATAGTGAAACCCCATCTCTACTAAGAATACAAAAATTAGCCAGATGTGGTGGCAGGCACCTGTAGTCTCAGCTACTTGGGAGGCTGAGGCAGGAGAATCGCTTGAACCTGGGAGGTGGAAGTTGCAGTGAGCCGAGATCATGCCACTGCACTCCAGCCTGGGCTATAGAGTGAGAGTCCATCTCAAAAGACAAACAAACAAATAACAAAAACAAATAAGGGGGCATAAAAACAATACTACTAAGACTGGCTTGCTGCTATGGGGGGCCTCCTGGGGGACCACCCACAGGCAAAGCAGAGCAGAGCCAAAAGACAGAAACAACAGAAAACAACAAACACAAACACAAAACAACAAAACCCAAGTTTTGATGAGGTCATTTGAGCACTATTTCAGCCTGTTCTGCACCTGAACTTTCTATTTGTTGAACCATTCAATCCTAACCTGGTCCTCCAAGTAGACACACACACACACACACACACACACACACACACGCATACATACACGCCTCTTATTTTTAGGTCTGTTTACATTGAGAATTTGGTCTCTTAGTGAGACAGTCCTATTGTGAACTCTTTGTTCGTAGGCGATTGACTCCATAGTGCATATTTCCTTTGGATATTAAGAGCTAATATGTATTCAGTGCTTGCCTATGTCAGACATCATGATAAAGACTTGACATTTGTTATCACAGTCAGTCCTTTCAATAATCGTTTGAAGTATCTACTCTTTTGTTTTTGTTTTGACACAGGGTC
Organism: Colobus angolensis palliatus; assembly: GCF_000951035.1. Lineage (NCBI taxonomy): Eukaryota > Metazoa > Chordata > Mammalia > Primates > Cercopithecidae > Colobus > Colobus angolensis. The sequence goes on along the minus strand of NW_012123376.1, from coordinate 2,304,012 downwards.
TCACTCTGTTGCCCAGGCTGGAGCATGTGGTGTGATCAAGGCTTCCTGCAGCTTTGACCCCTGGGGCTCAAGCCATCCTCCCACCCCAGCCTCCTGAGTAGCTAGGACTACAAGTGTGTGCCCCTATGCCTAGTTAGTTTTTATATATATTTTTTGTAGAGATGGGGCTTTACTATATTGTCCAGACTGGTCTTAAACTTCTGAGCTCAAACTATCCTCTCCACTCGGCCTCCCAAAGTGTTGGAATTGCAGGCTTGAGCCACTGGACCCAACCTCGAAGTAACTACTCTTATAACCCTCGTTTTACACATGAGGAAATTGAGGCTCAGGAAAATGACAAGAACACAACGTTAGTGCAAAGTCACGTGGCTGGTTAAGTGGCAGAGCCAGGACTCAATCCTAGGTCTGTCTGTTTCCAGAGCCCACTACATAACAACTTGCCTTTCAATAACTCTTACTTTCTTTTATTTATTCCTTAAGTACAAAATACATTTTGTGTGAAGTCATGATAAGCCTCTTTAAAGAGCAAGGTAGTTAAAGGTTTTGATCTCAGAGGAGGATACAAAGAAACAAAAAGCTGGGTCTTAAAGGCTTAAGAAGAAGGATCTGAGAAAAGTAGCAAAGGGAAGGATCTGAGAAAAGTAGCAAAGGTGGGACTGAGACTGGCCTGTGTGTGAATGCACGGGGAAAATTTAGGGATTCTTTCCAGTCACAGAGTCCAGTATTCTAAGAAGGCTAGTCCTTCCAGAGCTGACTGCTCATGTAGGAAAGTGAGTGATGAGGTTGGATCAGACTTGGAACCCCTATTTATCTATCTATCTATCTATCTATCTATCTATCTATCTATCTATCTATCTATCTATCTATCTATCTATCTATGAGATGGGGTCTCGCTCTGTCACCCAGGCTGAAATGCAGTGGCATGATCTCAGCTCACTGCAACCACCACCTCTTGGGTTCAAGCGATTCACCTACTTCAGCCTCCTGAGTAGCTGGGATTACAGGCATGCACTACCAAGTCTGACTAATTTTTGTATTTTTAGTAGAGACGGAGTTTCACTGTGTTGGATAGGCTGGTCTCAAACTCTCAACTTTAAGTGATCCTCCCGCCTTGGTCTCCAAAAATGCTGGGATTACAGGCATGAGCCATTGCACCCAGCCTGAGGCCCTTTTAAAAAGAGACTAGACGTGCTATTAATGGGCAGAGGAGAGCTCCTAATTCCTCTGGTGGCCGCCAGTGAACCATGCTTCCCGGTATCTATGCCCTTGTGTACTTCCCTCCCACTTTGATTGCAGCCTGGCTATTTAACTAGCTTGAACAATAGTACATTAGCAGACAACATGAGAGGAAGCACCGTAAGCACTTGCACTTTCGGATTTATTCCCTTAGAAGACTTTTATTTATTTTGAGACAGGGTCTCACTGTGTCACCCAGGCTGGGGTGCAGTGGTGTGATCATAGCTCACTGCAGCCTCAAATTGCTGGGCCCAAGTGATTCTCCTTCCTCAGCCTCCCGAATAGCTGGGACTACAGGTATGTGCCAGTATGCCTTGCTAATTTAAAAATTTTTTTTTTGTGGAGACAAGGGATCTTGCTATATTGTCCTGGCTGGGAGACTATTTCTTAGAACTGTGCTACCAGAGCTGAAGATGCCCAAGCTGCCACACAGAAAGGCCCATGGGGGAGAACTGTAGTCTCCCAGCTGACAGGCCCATTGGGCCCCCAGCTGGCATCTGTACACTTTGCCAGGCATGTGAATGAGGTCATTTTGGATGTTCCAGCGATTCTAGTGCTCTGGTCATCACAACGTGAAACAGAACCCCTCCTCTAGCCCTTAAAATCATGAGAAATAATACATTGTTGTTTCAATTAACTCAGTTTGAGGATTGCTTGTGATATAATCACAGATAATTGAAGCAATTGAGAGTGGTCTTCCTACTTCCCTCCCTCCCTCCCTCCTTCTCTTTCAACAAATATTCTGAGATAGTGGGCCCTGTGGACAATGTAAAGATGGAGAGAGGACACCCTCATGGCCCCTGTGCTAGCAGAGCAAGATCACTCCGGCATCTTTCTGAGCTTCAGACTTTCATTTCCAGTTGGATATGAATTTTCCCAAAGCAGAATTCATTTTCTTTCATTTCAAAACTCTCCTCTTCCTCTTTCCTCCATTTTTGTTATTGGCATTGCCCCATACCCAGTTGCTCAAGTTAGAAATCTCAGATTTGTTTTGACTTGTGTTGAAACTCTCATACTGTTCATTTACTGGCCTGGTTGCACTGGAGTGGGTTGGGCCTGGATGTCAGGAGAGCCAAGACAACCGTAATAGGGGCTGTAGCCACGGGAGTGTGGCACCTTCAAGGTCAGCCTGTGCTAGAAAAGAGGGAGTAACCAGGCCTGTAGTCAAGGTGGAAAAATCTCTTCTGTCAGTTGTGCCTCCAGAGCAAATGGGCATAGGTTTCTCTCCTTTCGTCCCACTTTTGGTCTTAGTTAGATCAAGGATCAGTTGCAATCAAGCAGGGTAGGTGCAGAGGAGGCTGCACCCACTTGCAATTTTTTAAGAGTTATTCTGACATCTTTCTTTCTGTAAAATTGAGACCAATTGCACACACTTTCCAAAAAGTGTTTAAAAACTTCCCAGACAGATTTAATTATATAGAGTTGATTCGATTGTACTACATTTAGAGTATGTTATATTGTAACAAGAATGAAGTATCCTGGGCCGGGCTCGGTGGCTCACGCCTGTAATCCCAGCACTTTGGGAGGCCGAGGCAGACAGATCACTAGGTCAGGAGTTTGAGACCAGCCTGACCAACATGGTGAAACCCTGTCTGTATTAAAAATACAAAAATTAGCTGGGCGTGGTGGCGGGCACCTGTTATCCCAGCCACTCAGGAGGCTGAGGCAGGAGAATCACTTGAACCCGGGAGGCGGAGGTTGCAGTGAGCTGATATCGCGCCACTGCACTCCACTCCAGCCTGGGTGACAGAGCGAGACTCCATCTCAAAAAAAAAAAAGAATGCAAGTTTTTTTTTTTGAGACGGAGTCTGGCTCTGTCGCCCAGGCTGGAGTGCAGTGGCCGGATCTCAGCTCACTGCAAGCTCCGCCTCTCCAGTTTACGCCATTCTCCTGCCTCAGCCTCCTGAGTAGCTGGGACTACAGGCGCCCGCCACCTCGCCCAGCTAGTTTTTTGTATTTTTTAGTAGAGACGGGGTTTCACCGTGTTAGCCAGGATGGTCTCCCTCTCCTGACCTCGTGATCCGCCTGTCTCGGCCTCCCAAAGTGCTGGGATTACAGGCTTGAGCCACCGCGCCCAGCAAGAATGCAAGTTTTTAAGTCAGGCAATTTAGTAGCATTGCCTTCTTCTTAGTATATGGTAGTGCCGTAGAAGTTAGAAGCTACCTACCATTCTTAGTTTTCCTTTTTCCACGTTCTGAAGACAACTTATTTTCTTATTTAGCACTAGAAAAAGAGACAAGAGACTTGGGCTCAGAGCTGCTGCTAGTCTTTACAGAGCCTTAGTGCATATTAGAAGGTACCTTCTCTCTTGGTGGCAGCCCTGTGGGCAGACACGTGGATACATCCCAGATGGGTGGATTTCTATTCCAGAGAATATAGCTTGACCAAGAGCATGTGGGTTGGATTTTAGGCATAGCTGGCGTCCTTAGTCAGGCATCTTTGTACAGTGTGGAAAGTGTACATCTGTTCTTGTGTCTCTTCTGGGGCTCTTGTATAGCTCTGCCATCAGCAACTTGTGTGACTTCATGTCTCCAGCCCTGGCTTTCCTCGTTGTGGAGGAAAGAGAACTGTGTCTGGGGCCACGATGCCTGGACTGGAGTCTTCTAAGTCACAGTGTGACTTTCAGCTAATCCGTCTCTGCAGGCCTTAATTTTCTGGTTTGGAAAATGGAGGTAAGTAAATGAGAGACTCTCCAAGAATCTCCCAGCTTCAAAAAAGCTTAGATGCTAATATGTTGCAGAAATCCCAGCATGGATTCAGAATCTTCAAGTTTCATTACAGGACTTGCTTTTTAATAGTGTTCCTCTATCTTCCTCCCCTTATTGCAACTCAGTCAATTAGTCAATTTCTCTGCATTTTAGTTTTGTTCTATTTGTCAAATGGAGATAATAGGAGATGCCTTAGAGGGACTCAGAGAGGATAAACTAATTAATGGTCATAAAGTCCTAGTGGCCTCACTCCTGCTAAGTGGTCATGATTTTAAACAGATCTTTATAGCTCCTTGGCCGCTCACTGCTTTAGCATTGGACAGAACCATTTATTTTTTCTTTTTTCTTTTTTTTTTTTTTTTGGATTATTGGCTTCTCATGCTTGTTTCCTATAAAGGACAGCACCTTTATAACATGATTTTTTTTTTTTTTTTTAATCAACATGACACATGGAGGCATTGGGAAGAAGCATATCAGAAGCAAAGGCCAGGCTGGGTGCAGTGGCTTAGGTCTATAATCCCAACACTTTGGGAGGCTGAGGCAGGCAGATCACAAGGTCAGGAGTTTGAGACCAACCTGGCCAACATGGTGAAACCCCATCTCTACTAAAAATACAAAAATTAGCTGGGCGTGGTGGTGCACGTCTGTAATCCCAGCTACTTGGGAGGGTGAGGCATGAGGATCGCTTGAACCTGGGAGGTGGAGGTTGCAGTGAGCCGAGATCATGCCACTGTACTCCAGCCTGGGTGACAGAGTGAGACTCCATCTCAAAAAAAAAAAAAAAAAGCAAAGGCCAGAATACTATCTACGGAGGGTATGAAGGAGGTGATAGGAAGTGTGAGTTGAGGGAGGAAGAAGTCTGGGAATGAAAAAAATGACTGTTGAGTTGAGGTCTTTGGGCCCTGAGCTTCTGGGAGGCCTTTCATGCTGGTAGGATTAGGGAAGGGTTTTCGGTTCAACATTCTCTTTCCTTGCTTACCTTTGTCATATGTGATGCGTAGGCAACAAAGCCTTTTCTTGAGTTAAATCTTGTTACGCCACTGAGATCCTAGTGAGCTCATTCAAAATACCAATTTAGTTTCTTGTTGATCTAAGTTATGTTCTGGGCAGTTTGGGACTTTTGAGAAGCTAGAAAACATATTTCAGAAAACAACATAAACATGAACCATTGACTACATTCATCTAGGCTTTATTTTTTTAAGTTAATTAATTCTTTTTTTTCAAGATGGGGGTCTTGTTTTGTCACCCAGGCTGGCCTTGAACTCCTGGGCTCAAGTGATCCTCCTGTCTCAGCATCCTGAGTAGCTGGGACTTCCAGCATGCACTATCTCACCATAAGTTCTAATTCTTCTTTGAAGCCTTTTAAAATGTCTTTAGTGGAAATCAATTCCTTCCTCCTGATATTTCCATATTGTTTTCTGAATTGTCATGTATTAGAACTCTTTGTGTAATTATGCTGATAATAAAGTTTAATTTCCTCGATGTTAGAGAACATATGTTACTCATCTAGATAGATGCCTATCTATCCCAAAGCTCCTAAAGTGTCTAGAAATAACTTTCAATATAGAAAGGCTTCAACAACTACTTATGAAACTCAATCATGTTTTTTATATAAAGAAATAATATGGAAGAATTGAGTGACAGGATTTTACGATTTTTGATTTTCTTGCATTTATCACTCAGATAAATCTTACACTTTTTTTTTTGTTTTGTTTTTCTTGGTTTAACATTCTCTGTGGGGCCAGAATTCTGCTTTTGATGTAATGGCATGGGATGAGTTTATTTGGTAATCTAGTTATATCAAATTGGAAGCAGAGAACAGTGACCTAGAAGGGGAAATGAGATGAAATTAATTTTGTTTGGGGCAGGGGATGGCTAGATAGATTTAGAATGGAAGATGACAAGTGTATGGCAGAGGTGGCAGAGGAAAAATTTGCTCTATTAGTTGACCGTGGGGCAGCTTCGATTCTAGTTATGCAACCCCTCACTCAGACAGGTCCTCTCTGTGGGTCTCTTGATATGGAGCAGATGAGGTCCCTGGCTGCCTTATGTCACCAAGATCTTTCAAGAAGTAAACACTGATTCTATCTTATGATTTGGTCAGACTTTGGATAATGATGTACGCTGTCAGCAGATACTTCTGCTGCAATTTTACCATGTAATTTGCTGAGGAATATTTACCTTTGCACTCAATGTATCCAGAAAGTAGAGGTATAAGGTTGTATTTTCATGCTCTTGGTAGGGTAAAGGAAAGTTTACTGACCTCAAAGTCATGTGTTTTTATCTTAGAGTGGGAAAATACATAGAATCAAACAACGGAAGTGTTCTAGATCTGCCTCTGCCTCAAGAAGTTTTCTGGTTCCCCGTCTCATTTCACAAATGAGGATTCAGAGGCCTAGAGGCTTAAACGATATGCCCAAGACAGCAAGACAGGGATCAGAGCCCAGGTTTCAGGCTCTGAGTCCTGGATATTACTTGCTATTTTTTCCCCCAGTGGTATTGTCCAGCTTAACTTCATAGAGTTGGCTATGTTTGTTTGAACTTATATTTCCCTTCATTCATTGTATCATTGTACCATATACAATTTGATACAATTGAGCTTTTTTTTTTTTTTTTGACAGGGTTTTGCTGTGTCACCCAGGCTGAAGTGCAGTGACAAGATCTTGGCTCACTGCAACCTCTACCTCCTGGGTTCAAGTGATTCTCCTGCCTCAGCATCCTGAGCAGCTGGGACTACAGGCATGCACCACCATGCTCAGCTAATTTTTGTATTTTTTGGTGGAGACGGGGTTTCACCATGTTGCCCAGGCTAGTCTAGAACTCCTGACCTCAAGTGATCTGCCCACCTTGGATTCCTAGAGTACTGGGATACCAGGCATGAGCCACTGCATGCCCAGCCTCCTGCTAATTTTTGTGTTTTTAGTAGAGACAAGGTTTTACCATGTTGACCGGACTGGTCTCAAACTTCTGGCCTCAAATGATCCGCCTGCCTTGGCATCCCAAAGTACTAGGGGTACAGGTGCGAGCCACAGTACCTGACCTGATACGACTGAACTTTATTGAGATTGTACTGGAGTCATTGTAGTAAAGGTATTAGGCTCCTTTTAGCCCAGAATCCATATGGCCCCCGCTAGAAGTTTTAACTTAGTACATTTAGAAGCTAGCAAAGGATTTCTTAGAATGACTTGTTAATGTATAATACAAACCATTTATTTTTACTCTCATATCAGTAAGGGATGCTTTATGTTGCAAGTATGCAAACCTAACTGGTTTAAGTAATAAAGACGTTTAATTATCTTACTTACAAATAGGTGAGCAGGGTTGGGCACGGTGTCTCATGTCTGTAATCCCAGCACTTTGGGAGGCTGAGGTGAGTGGATCACTTGAGGTCAGGAGTTTGAGACCAGCCTGGCCAATATGGTGAAACCCTGTCTCTACTAAAACTACAAAAAGTAGCCGGGTGTGGTAGTGTATGCCTGTAGTTCCAGCTACCCGGGAGGCTGAGGCAGAAATCACTTGAACCTGGAAGATAGAGGTTATAGTGAGCCGAGATTGCGCCATTGCACTCCAAGTTGGGCGACAAAGTGAGACTCTGTCTGAATAAAACAAGACAAACAAAGGAACAAATAGGTGAGCAGAAGAAGTGCAACAATGTCTTCAACATCCAAGATTGTTTCATTTCGTTTTTTGGGTTTGGTTTTTTGAGACAGGATATCATTCTGTCACTGAGACTGGAGTGCAGTGGCATGATCACACTTTGCCTGGCTAATTAAAAAAAAATTTTTTTTTTTGGTAGAAATGAGGTCTATCTTTGCTGGTGAGGCTAGTCTTGAACTCTTAGGCTCAAGTGATCCTCCTGCCTCAGCTCCTCAAAGTGTTGGGATTGCAGGCATGAGCTACCATGCCTGGCCAAAGTCCAAGATTCTTTGTAAATTTCTGCTCCACCATCCTCAGTGTATGGGCATGCTGACTCATTGTCTCAAGATGGTTGCCACAACCAACATTATACTGAATGGGCAAAAGCTGGAAGCATTTCCCTTGAAAACTGGAACAAGAGAAGAATGCCGCATCTCACCACTCCTATTCTACATAGTACTGGAAGTCCTAGCTGGAGTAATCAGGCAAGAGAAAGAAATAAAAGGCATCTAAACAGGAAGAGAGGAAGTCAAACTATCCGTTTGTAGATGATATGATTCTGTACCTAGAAAACCCCATAGCCTCTGCGCGAAAGCTCCTTTATCTGATAAACAACTTTAGCAAAGTTTCAGGATACAAAACAATGTACAAAAATCCATAGCATTTCTATACACTAACAACATCCATGCTGAGAGCCAAATCAAGAACACAACCCCATTCATGGTAGCCACAAGAAAAATAAAATAACTAGAAATACAGCTAAAGGAGGAGGTAAAAGATCTCTGCAATGAGAATTACAAAATATTGCTCAAAGAAATCAGAGATGACACAAAAAATTGGAAAAACATTCTATGTTCATGGATAGGAAGACTCAATATTGTTAAAATGGCCATACTGCCCAAAGCAATTTACAGATTCAATGCTATTTCTATCAAACTACCAATGACATTTTTCACAGAACTAGAAAAAACTATTTTAAGATTCATTTGGAACCAGAAAAGAGCCTAAGTTCTAACCAAAAAGAACAAAGTTGGAGACATCACCTACAACCATGATCTTTGACAATGCTGACAAAAACAAGCAATGGGGAATGGACTTCCTATTCAATCAACAGTGCCAGGGGAATGGCTGGTCATATGCAGAAGATTGAAACTGGACCCCTTCATTATATCATATGTAAAAATCAGCCCAAAAAGTATTAAAGACTTGAATATAAAACCTAAAACTATAAAACCCTGGAGAATAACCTAGGAAATACCATTCTGGACATTGGACCTGGCAAAGATTTCATGCTGAGGATGCCAAAAGCAATTGCAACAAAAACAAAACTTGACGAATGGGCCCTAATTAAATTGAAGAGCTTCTGCACAGCAAAAGAAACTATAAACAGAGTAAATCGACAACCTATGGAATGGGAGAAAATATCTGCAAACTATGCATCTGACAATGGTCTAGTATCCGAATCTATAAGGAACGTAAACAAATTTACTAGCAAATTACCAAAGAACCCAAGTAAAAAGTGGGCAAAGGACATAAACAGACACTTTTCAAAAGAAGACATACATGTGGCCAATAAGCATATGAAAAAATTCTCAACATTACTAATCATTAGAGAAATGCAAATCAAAACCACAATGAGATACCATCTCACACCAGTCAGAATGGCTATTATTAAAACATCAAAAAATAACAATGTTGGCAAGGTTGTGAAGAAAAGGGAATGCTTATACACTGCTGGTAGGAATGTAAATTGGTTCAGCCATTGTGGAAAGACGTTTGGCTATATCTCAAAGAACTTAAAATAGAATTACCATTCAACCCAGCAATCCCATTACTGGGTATATACCCAAAGGAATATAAATCATTCTACTACAAAGATACATGCATGCATATGTTCGTTGCAGCATTATTCATAATAGCGAAGACATGGGATCAACCTAAATGCCCATTAGTGGTAGACTGAATAAAAAAATGTGGTACATATACACCATGGAATACTATGCAGCCACAAAAAAAAGAATAACATCATGTCCTTTGTAGCAACATGGATGGAACTGGAGGCCATTAACCTACACAAACTAATACAGGGACAGAAAACCAAATACTGCATGTTCTCACTTATAAGTGAGAGCTTAACTTTCAGTACATATGGTCATAAAGAAAGGAAGAATATCTCTGGGGCTACATGAGGGCAGAGGGAGAGGATCAAAACAACTACCTATCGAGTACTATGCTAGTATTACCAGTGTACCAGGGATAATAATCATAGTAATACAGATTTTGATAATACAGATTATTTTGCAACACACAATTTACCTATATAATAAACCTACACATGTACCCCTGAACCTGAAATAAAAGTCAAAGAAAAAAGAAAAAAAAAGATGGTTGCTTTGTTCCTGGGTATCACATCTGTATTTCAGGCAACAACAAGGGCAATGGGTCAGAATGAGTGACCCTGTTCCCCTTGCCTTTTTTTTTTTTTTTTTTTTTTGAGATGGAGTCTCCCTCTGTTGCTCAGACTAGAGTGCAGTGGCATGATCTCAGTTCACTGCAATCTCTGCCTCCCAGGTTCAAATGATTCTCCTGCCTCAGCCTGCTGAGCAGTTGGGATTACAGGTGCATGCCACCACACCCAGTTAATTTTGTACTTTTTTAGAGATGAGGTTTCACTGTGTTGACCAGGCTGATCTTAAACTTCTGACTTAAGTAGTCTGCCCACTTTGGCCTCCCAAAGTGCTGGGATTACAGGAGTGAGCCACCCCGCCTCGCCCTGACCTTGTTCCCTTTTTATGAAGATAATAAATATGTTTTTAGAAGCTTGTTCCCTCCCTTTAGACTTCCACTTGTCTCTCACTGGTTAGATGTGTGTCACTTGAGTATTCTTGTCTTAAAGGGGGCTGGAAAGAGTTACATAGCTTTTTTTACCTCTATGTTAGATGTCAGCAAGAGAAGTATGCTGGGCATAAATATTGAGTTAGCTACACTCCAATATAAGGTTTCCCAGGAATAAGCATATACAAGAACTATGTAATTCTGTTTCATTGCCCGGTCCATCTTTCCTGATGGGGAAGTCAGAGGTAGGCTTCTCTCTCTGGTTAGACCTAGGAAATTGACTGGCCTGTGGCAAATGTGTCCAAACTGAGGGACGTGTCAGTGGGCAGGCTGGGATCAAGGTGTGGGTGAAAATGGGCCATCTAAAATGGAGAAAGGGCTGGGTACAGTGGCTCACACCTATAATCCCAGCACTTTAGGAGGCCGAGGCAGGCGAATCACTTAAGGTCAGGAGTTCGAGACCAGCCTGGCCAACACGGTGAAACCCCGTCTCTACAAAAAATACAAAAAACTTAGCCAGACGTGGTGGCTGACGCCTGTAATTCCAGCTACTCGGAAGGCTGAGGCAAGAGAATCGCTTGAACCCGGGAGGCAGAGGTTGCAGGGAGCCAAGATCGTACCACTGCACTCTAGCCTGGGTGACAGAGTAAGACTCCATCTGCGGTGGCTCATGTACAAAAAATACAAAAATTAGCCAGGTGGTAGTGGCGCATGTCTGTAATCCCAGCTACCCAGGAGGCTGAGGCACGAGAATTACTTGAATCCGGGAGATGGAGGTTGCGGTGAGTGGGGATGGTGCCACTGCACTCCAGCCTGGCAACAAAGCAAGACTCCGTCTCAAAAAAAAAAAAAAAAAAAAAAGAAAAAAAGCTGGGTACAGTGGTTAACACCTATAATCTGAGCACTTTTGGAGGCTGAGGCAGGCGGATCGCGAGGTCAGGAGTTTGAGACTAGCCTGGCCGAAGTGGCGAAACCCTGCCTCTACTAAAAATACAAAAATTAGCCGGGTGTGGTGGTGGGCACCTGTAATCCCAGCTACTCCAGAGGCTGAGGCAGGATAATTGCTTGCATCCGGGAGACAGAAGTTGCAGTGAACTGAGATTGTGCCATTGCACAATCTTGTTGCCTGGGCAACAAGAGGAAGACTCCGTCTCAAAAAACAAACAACAAACAAACAACAACAAAAAAACGAAAAAACCTATAGATTTAAAAAAAAAGGAGAAAGGAAACCAAAGTGGTTAAGGTTATGAGCTGTGGACCAGATTGTTCTAAACTTAAGTTCTGGCTCTGTCACTTCCTAACTGACTTCGTCAAGTTATATAACTTCTCTAAGCCCCAGTTTCTTCATGAGTTAAGTGAGAATAGTAATATCTTATTCATGAGGTTGCTGTGAGGAGTTATATTTATGAGTCTCTGAGCATAGTCTCTGGGTCATAGTAAGTGTTCAATATCATCATCACCATCACCACCACCATCATCATCCTCCTCGTCATTGTTATGGTCATCATCAAAACAGAAGGTGTTTGAAGTATCGGCATTAGGAATTGATGTACAGCATAAATAAATACCAGAGCCTGAGGTGTGAGAGTAGGTTATGTGGAAAAGCAAGACAATGAACCAGGCAACGTATATTCTCCACAGTGAGAGTGAGCTGCCTTTCCTGAAAGGACTTCCTATTACCAGAGTATGAGTGACTCACATGCAGGGGGTATATCTCTTACTTTAAGGCTTAAACTTACCTCCTAGAAGGTGGCATACAGTATAGGACACCACAGTATGGCTATTGAGGTGGAGGAGAGAAATTCTGGCAATGGGGCTCCAAGGAGTGAGGTGGGATTCTTCTGGTCATGTGTCTCCTGTGGGAGACCATAGTCCCACAGGTCTATGAGAACAATTGCCTACAGAAGCCATAGAGCATTAGCTTCTCCCTTTGATCTTCTGTGACCTGCTTTGATTGTGTTTATGTGTTTTCTATGAGTTACCGGGGATGCCCATTTACAGTGCCCATTTATATAGCAGTAGCTTTAGATAGGGTGGGTATTTGGACTGACCGGCATGTAGTGTGGTTCACCGGCCTATATGAGTTCACGTCCATCAGTGGTTGGAATTTAAGGTCTGGTAAAGATGCAAAATTTAAGTAGTTTTGACCCTCCTCTAGGGCTGGACAACATCTGACTACCAACAAGATGGTATTCATCTATATCAACAATTGTGAGTAGTCAGCTATATGACTTCTGTCCCTCCAGAAAAGACCTTATGTGAATGGCAACATCAAACACATATGCTAGACGCTGTTACTTATGTTAACTAAATTAATTTGCAAAACAAGCCTTGTGAGGTGTGGAATGATCCTCCCGATTTTTACGGATGAGGTAACTAAGGTCAAGAAACTTACAAATTCATAAAGGTGTCTGTTGCGTTGGAAAGGAGATGTGGCTAGGTCTAAACTTGTGCCTCTTGACGTATGCTACGGCCTGTGAGTTCAGATAGGCTAGAAAAATTGGTCTGTGGTTGTTCTTAGCTTATTTCAGTCCAACTTTTGCATCTAGAAGTGGAGGTTAATGCAGTGTGGAACCACACTCTTCCTTCTATGATAGAGACAGGAAAAGAAGTTGAACCCATGTCTGGGATTTTCCTGACACGTGTTAGCCAATGACTTGTGCAAGGCTCCTCTTTGTCCTAAAAGCACACACACGACAAGGTAACTGGCAAATGGGTGGATCTCCCCTCCAGTTTGTAGGGTGTCAATTTTTAGAAGTTCAATCTTGATGGAAAGATTTGAAGCGAGGGGATATTGCTGAGGAAAAAGTTATGAAGATTGAACCAGATCTTGTGAAGGATAAGTGGAAACTGGTAGAGGAGGAAATCCCCAGCACTGGCGAAGATATGGAAGCAGAAAAGAAACTTACAGGGCATCAACAACGAGCAATTCAATTTGAGTGGAATGTAAGGCGTTCGAAGTGAAAGTTTTGGAAGTAAGAGGGGTGGGTATATAGAACATGGAAGACTTTAAATACCAGGTCCAGGAGTATGGATTCTACTCAGTAGGCAATGAGGAGTCTATTAAATAAAATCTAAGCAAAAATTAGAGCCCTGCAGGGGAGGAAAACTTTTGTTTTATTTTATTTTTTGAGATAGAGTCTCACTCTGTCACCCAGGCTGGAGTACATTGGCACAATCATGGCTCACTGCAGCCTTCGCCTCCGGGTTTCAAGTGATTCTCCTGCCTCAGCCTCCTAAGTAGTTGGGCCCAGCTAATTTTTGTATTTTTAGTAGAGATGGGGTTTTGCTATGTTAGCCAGGCTGATCTCGACCTCAAGTGATCCACCTGCCTTGGCCTCCCAAAGTGCTGGGATTACAGGCATGAGCCACTGCTCCTAGCCTTATTTTTAGATACAGGGTCTCAGTCTGTTGCCCAGGCTGGAGTGCAGTGGCGTGATTATAGCTCACTGCAGCTTCAAACTCCTGGGTTCCAGTGAGTCTCCTTTCTCAGCCTCCCAAGTAGCTCGGATTATAAGTGCGTGCCACTGCACTCAACTTCTATTGCATCTCTTATTGCCTCAATGTTTAACTTTTTGGATTTGATGCCTTTATAGTGCTCCTTATAAAGCCCCTGGTCTGAGCCATCGTTATCTGTTGCCTAACGCTTTTCATAACCTCTTAACTGGGCCCATGGCTTTTATTCTTGAGACTATCCATACACAGAAGGCAGAACAATGTCATGAGAGCAGAAATCTGATCTCATCCCTCATCTTCATAAAACCCTTCCATGGCTTCCATTACACTTAGATTAAAATCCAAATGTCTCTGCACCCCCACAATGTCCTGTGTGTTTCCATCCCTGTCAAGACCTCTGATCTTACCTCCTACCTCTCTCCTCGGTTCACAGTGCTCCATTCTCACTGACTCCTGGCTATTCCTTGAACACTCAGTGGGGTCCTGCCACTGGACCTTTACTCTTGCTGTTTCCTCTACTTGGAATGTTCTCCTCCAAGATTCCAACATGGCTGTGCCCTCCCCCACCCAGTGCTACTCAGATCTCTACTCAAATGTCAGCTCTTCCAGAGCCACCCTCCGACTAGCTGTCTTGACGGCACTCTACTACCTGAAATTAAACTTTAATGATTTATTTGCTTTTTGCTTTCTTTTTGAGACAGACTCTTGCTCTATTGCCCAAGCTGGAGTGCAGTGGTGCGATCGCAGCTCACTGTAACCTCAACCTCCTGGGTTTCAGTGATCCTCCCACCTCAGCCTCCTGAGTAGCTGGAACTACAGGCACATGCTGCCATGCCTAGCTAGTTTTTTTTTTTGTAGAGAAGGGATTTTGCTGTGTTGCCCAGTCTGGTGTCTTGTTTATTTTGTGTATTGCTCATTAAAATGTAAGTTCTGTAAAGGGAGTATTTTGCCTACTTGTTCATTGTGCTATCTCCAGCACCTAGAACACTCCTGGACAATAGCACACCACAGGTATTCCTGAATGAATGATGATTATTACTGGGGCTTCCTTTACAACTTGGAGAGAAAGCAGTTTCATTATTCAAAAAACGTATTATCTACCTATACATGTTTTCTTCATTTACCACATCTCCACATTTACCCCTTATGACTTTTGCAATTTCCAAATAAATGACATCCATTGTAGGCATATTAATGGCAGTCTGCAAGTAGCAAAGTTCATTTCTGATTTGAATTCTTTTGGCTGCTGTGAATAGTTTTTCTCTGGTTGTTAGTAATTAAAACAAACAAGCAGAAAGTCTTATATTATTCTATCTCATTGCCAAATTGGATATTGCTCAACTCAAAATTAAATGTACACACACCCATAAAACTAGCCAAACTGGCTATTACAATTACATAAAGTTCCTTGTGTTCATTAGCAGTGTTGCCTTTCATGGGTTTATCCTGTTTGGCATATACATCAAAGTAACAGTCATAAAGACTTCTACAAAAATTTGGAGCATGTAGATGTGGAAAAATTTTTAAGATTTTTTTTGTTTTTTTTCCCAGCTACATTGCAACAAAAGCATACCTTGTTATTATGACAAAAAGCTTAAGGCACGACATAGAAAATTTTCAGTATTTTGTCAAAGCTTGGTAATCTAAGCCCATGGCCAGAATCACCTAAAAATGGCAGATATGATTCAGTTTTGTATTCTGCGTTTTGGGAATTAGTGTTATTGGAATACCAGCCCTGATCTCTTTAGTGAATGATTCATTTACTAACATGATTAACAATTCTGAGAGCCAGCCATGTTAGCCACTAATACCAGATTTTTAGAAGCTGCCTAGGTTTAATGGAACTGTGGGTATGTCCGTTTGAACTGGGATGGCAGTAGGAGGTTCTACATCTGCTGTTCTGATTTTTAGTGGTTTTATTTGAACCCAGAGAATGAACTTCTTATGATTTCCACTGTAGCATATTTTTTTATGGGTGGTTCCTATTCATGAGAAAATAAAGTAATAACAGATAGTTTAGGGGAATTAAGAATAAAAATGAGTGATGAAGCTTCACTCACAGATTCAGTTCATAGAGGTTTGGGGAGTGTGATGAGTTAAAAAAAAAAAATTAGCTTCAGTTCATTGATCCAAAGGCATGGCTCTGTATCTTTTTCAATATAAGGAATTCAAAAAAATTGGGGCAGGTCAGATTGGGTTTGTTATATTATTATTTCTTTACATGTCTATGTCTTTGTGTGTGTGTGTGTGGCGGGTTGGGGAGGGTTTCCAATACATACTGGAAAACCTGCTAGACAAATTTTGAAAGACCTGTAACACATATGTGTTTGTTTCTTTAAAAACCATATTTTCTTTTTTGTCTGTAGAGACAGGGTCTCACTATGTTGCTTAGGCTGGTCTTGAACTCTTGGCCTCAAGCAATCCTCCTGTCTGAGCCTCCCAAAGTGCTGGGATTAGAGCATGTGTGCTTCTAAGAGTAGACTATGAGTTTCTTGGCGGCAGAACCTTATTCATGTTTCCCACTGTCTGGCATGGCACTGTGTGTAGCTTAGTAACAATGATGGTTGTGACGATGCTGATAATGGCCTCTATTACTCAGCTTCCTGTATGCCAGGCACTATGCTAACTGCTTTGCATACATTACCTTATTTAATTCTCATAAATAGCCAGGTGGAAAGTAACAAAAAATATATTATGTCTATATGTTGTGAGGAAACTGAGGCTTAAAGATATTCATGGACATGACCATGGTCACACAGCTAGTAAAGTGTTGGACCTGGAATCTAAAATATTTCTGTTCTTTGTCCCAAGCCCATGTTGTTTATTACTACACTCTATGTTTGTTGCTTGAATTAGTGACAGAGTGGTTAACCAAGGTCCCCTGTCCTACCCAGGCCCCATGACTCGGTAAAGAGTTAAAATGTGACAAACAGAACTGGACAATGGTGATGTCCTAGAATGAACCAGTTTTATTCACCAGTAGGAGAAGAGAAACTTTCAGTGTGGGTAACAAGAGATTGAGGGATGACCCGTGTCAATGGATAGCTCCAAATGGGGAGAGGGCAGTGGGTTTAAGAGAAAGAGGGGAGAAAAAAAAGTACCATAAAAGGCGAACCTAAACAAAGAGCAAAGTAGAAAAAAAATTCTTTTGAGAGGAGGTCATTTTTCATTCCCAGAAACTTCCAAAGTGATGCTTTTAACACCACATCTGGTTCAGATTCCTGCTCGAATGCTCAGAGGTAGAACAACAAAGCAAGTGGAAAGGTCTGGGCACGTCTCTGTCCGTGGAGCTGCCCTCCCCGCACCCTTCCCCCTGAGGAATATCTGCTTTGGAAGCAAATGATGGAAAGTTTTGTCCACGTTGCCTTCCCTCACTTTTGCGTGTGGGTGTGAGTTTGTGTACCCGATTCTACCGTGAGGAGTTCAGGTTGCTTTACCTGCTGTTGCGTCTCAACAGGGTGAGACATGTGGCCATGATTGCAGGCCTGTCCCAGGAGAACTTGTCCTACTGGATATGGAAATCATTCAAGCAAAGTGGGAGGCTAGGTTGTCTTATTTTCATGCCGAAACTTGGGTTGCTTTGCCGAACTGAAGCATGAGAGAGAGATGGGACGAGAAGCAAACCATTTGCATGTATCACTCTTCCTGCAGTTCTGGAGCTGTTAGCCGAAAGTGTCGTTTTCACCGACAAAAGGCAGGAAAAAGAAATGTCCTCCATCAAAACAAAAACAAAAACAAAAACAAAACAAAGATAAATAAATCACAGGTTTTATTTTAAATAAATAAAAGACAGCTTTTGCTGTCTTCCTAGCTCTGGGTCTCACAATTCTTATGGCTCTCAAGCTTTTCAAAGTGATTCTTTTCAGATTTTCTTCTTTCATCCTTGATGCTCTGTTAGAACTGTCTTCTGGCTCCATTTGACCGATAACTTTTGATAAACTGACTTAAGCCTCTGTATTGGCTTGCTACAGATTTGCTATAGGAAAAGGTAACTCACTTTCATAAGGCCAATATCAGCATCCACTAATGCAAGGCGTTTTTCCTCTAATGTGATTACGTAAGAATTAATGATGGGTAAACACCAGTGTGAAGAGATTTAATTTGGATAAACATTATAAAGCTTGTCTGCTTAATCAGGGTTTATCTAATCTTTTCTGTTTTTTTTTTTTTTTCTTTCTTTCTTTTCTTTGTGCTGCAAATTTTCCAAGAACAGGGACCAGTGTACTATTCTGCCTACTTCCTTGAACAGGGCAGATAGGAACATTGTGAGATCCAGCATTCTTGTGATACTTAAACTTCCACTTCAGTGGAAACAAAAGAGGATACAGATGCATGCAAATGCAAAACCGAGCAAGACACCAGCTGAGCTGACTTAACACCCTCGCTCTCCACCGCGAAGGTGCTAGTGGGGAGAAGCAGTTCTTTGGAGGAGTTACGGTATTTCTCCTCTCAATCTTGGGTTGCTTTTGACTAGCATGCAGCAGAGGACCTGTGACAGCTTTTGAGAATAGCCTTATTTACTGCCCCTTCCCCTCAACTCACAGGCTTTTCTTTCTTTTTTGTTTTTTTGTTTTTTTTCAGACAGAGTCTCGCTCTGTTGCCCAGCCTGGAGTGCAGTGGCATGATCCCGGCTCACTGCAACCTTCGCCTCCCAGGTTCAAGTGATTCTCCTGCCTCAGCCTCCCGAGTATCAAGGACTATAGGTGCCCACCACCACGCTCGGCTAATTTTTGTATTTTTAGTGCAGACGGGGTTTCACCATGTTGGCCAGGCTAGTCTCAAACTCCTGACCTCAGGTGATCTACCCACCTTGGCCTCCCAAAATGCTGGGATTACAGGTGTGAGCCACCGCACTGGGTCTCACAGGCCTTTCTGAATCCAGTTTTTATTCCCTGAAATGCATACGAGTCAAAAATAATCCATATCAAATGCATATTAATTTATAGGTATCTTTTTAAGGAGGATGATTAGCAAAGAAATTATCATTGTTTCCAGTCTCCCAATGTGATTATTTGTTTCTATGACAGAATCTAATTTCTCACATCTCTCTTGTTGACAGATTGGCAGTCTACGGTCTTAGATTTCGTTTCTGCATTTTATGTTTCTGCACCTATGAAAAGGGCTTGAAGGCCAAAGATGAGGAGCCAGAGACAATGGGCTTGGGGGAAAGAAAATGGCTTGGTACAGGTTGTTATTTTCTGTTCGCTAACTGGAGTGAATGCTTTTTAAACAGTGTGTTCCCCATTGGGACAACTGGAAGAACAGTGACATTCATTTTATAGTTTCTGCTTGTTCGGTAGTTATTCCTTTTGAAAAGAAAGGAAATTCCGTACTCCAGGAGTCCATCTGTTGTTACATTTCATGAGAACTAAATGCACTGGAAAATATAGCTAAACACACTTGGTTCACATTTTCTCCACCTTTGAACTGATACCAGTCATAAAACTCCATCTTGTATAGACAATCTGTTAAAATAAGTTACTAAGAAACCCAAACAGGTATAAAGGTCGCTCTCAGTGTGAATGGGATTTTCTTTTTTTTTTTGCAGTGGTTATGACCAACCCAAAACTCGCTCTGAGTTGGCGTTTTATAGTTGATATTTTAAACTGTAAACCATATTATATGACTGTAGAGCCGCACCCATTAGAGTCAATTTTCCTGTTTCGGAACTCTCGTGCGATGCAGCACATAATCCCTGTTCATTCGTCATGTTCTCACCTTGTTCAGGGCCTCAGAGTTTATGAGCAGGTTACTCCACTGCATTTTAAACATGTCATCTCTCCCAAGGTGCCTTTTAAGAAATATGTATGCAATCAAAAGGAAGCCAAATGTGTCCTTAGTATAAGAGACAGAGGATGTTGTTAACAAACTGGAAGGAAGCCTACTTCTGGAAAGTCTGAGGAAAAGTTATCAAATTATAGGAATGGCATCTAGATTTGAGGGCAAAAACAAGTGCATTAAAGGGAAGAGGCTGCTCTTTTCTCTCTCTACTGTTTTCTGAGCATCTATTATTTACCAGGCATTTTGTGAAGGATTTCACTTACATGTTCTCGTTGAATACTTGGTGAGTCTGTATGAAATATCAAGAAAATGGCTTAAGAAACGTGAATGGCTTTCTCAAGCTCACACAGCGAAGAATTCGCTGACATAGCATTCCAGAGTGTGGTTTAGCCCCAACACAACCTTCATCCCGGGCCACCTACTGGATGGAGCCCTCTTTGCGGTGGCTTCCTACATCCCTGCTCCCATGACTTTATTGTTGCAAGGGTAGAAGAACAGATGCATCTTTTTGGATTTGGCCTGACTTTTCAAAGATAAGATAAAGAAGGGCTGGTAATAAGGCTGAGAATTGACATGTTCTTGGTTGGCTCAGCCGCACTGAAGAGCTTCTGTTCTCATCTGGATAGACAGGAAATAATATGTGACATACAGACAGCTTGTTTTTCTCTAAATTTGAGCAATGGTGAGTCATTACTTTTATTAAAGTTAGAGATGATCCTTTCTTTTTCTGTGCAGAAAAATCTATTGTTTTTCATACAACCCACTCCTACTTTTAAATAAATCAGTTAAAGTGCCTATATTTTAAATAAAACTTTTTCAAACTCCTTTACCTACCAGCCTAGAGGCAGGAATGTTTCTTTTCTCCTTCAGCCTTGCCTAAGGAAAAAGGATTCTATTTTTTTTTTTTCAGACAGAGTCTCACTCTGTCACCCAGGCTGGAGTGCAGTGGGACAATCTCGGCTCACTGTAACCTGTGCCTCCCGGGTTCAAGCGATTCTCCTGCCTTAGACTTCCGAGTAGCTGAGATTAAGAGTGTGCACCACAGGTTTCACCATGTTGTCCGGGCTGGTCTTGAACTCCTGACCCCAAGTGATCCACCCCTCTCAGCCTCCCAAAATGCTGGGATTACAGGCACGAGACACTGTACCTGGCCTCCTGCAGTTTTCTAGACCTGGTTAGAGAGGACAAAATAAATCTTGGGAAGACCTCTAGCTGGCCACAAGCAAGATATGGGAGGAGGATACACTTCCTTCATTTTTTCCTGCTTTCCACATCTTAATGCCAGGCGTGAGCCTTTCTTAGCACTGCTGTTGCTAAGATAATAAGTAGCTGAATAAAGTGGCACATGTTATAAGGACAAAATAGCCAAAATGAAGACCCTATAGAGCAGCCTCAGTCTCAACACTATTGACCTTCTGGGCTGGATGTTTTTTGTTGTGGGGAATGGGAACTGCTCTGTGCATTGTAGGATGCTTAGCATCACCCTGACTGAGTACCCACTAGATAACCAGATAATGGCAACACCACCCTCCGATCCTACCAGTACCCCGAGTTGGGAAAACCAAAAACGTCTCCAGACATTGATTGCCGAGTGCTCCATGGGGGACAAAATCATCTCCAGTTGAGACCTGCCACTTTATAGTAGATAGCATGACCTAGTAACATGCATGGTTTCTTTATGCCTGGAAACTTGCTGGGCCAGGGTGAAGATTTATGACCTGAGAAAAGGCAACCACAGCAGGTGTGGAGCTTGAAAAAGGATGGTGTCTCTGCCCTGAAAGGACCTCAGGGTCAGAAATATGTCTGCTCATCTTTGAATCCTCTCCCTAGGGCCTAGCACAGTCCCTGAAACGTAGGAAACGGTTGATAAATGTTTGTTGAATAAATGGGATGTTTGCTTAGAGCCCCCTGAGTCTCTCTCCTATGCTCAGAGAAAAAAATCATAGGGACCACAGCTATTTATTTGTAGCTGTACCCACTTCTTGGCTTATTGTGTTCTATTTGAGAGCCTCTTGAATATTGCAGAAGTAACCAAGGATACCAGGATGATCACATGCAGCAAACATACGGGGAAAAGAATAGAGCAACAAATGTCACAAGGCCTGTTTTTCAGGTTTATTGCCAGAGAGTGTAGGATTTTGAAGAGAGAGTGCATAGAAGGAATAGGATGAGAACCGTCCTTATACTGAAGATGATTTATAGTCCTCATCTGTGGAAATTATTCATTGGACAACCTCTCTTGCCCTTGAACTTTGCATCTTGTCTTAACCAGGGGTTTGTGTATCTTCCTTCCCGGGGAGCAGGTCAGCATTGCTAAGTCCTGAATTGCGGAACTTTTGCTTCGTTAGAAAGACTTGGCTAGTGAGGAGTAAGGGGAGACAGTGTTGAGTCCAGCATGGGAGGTGAGTTTGGTGTGGCAAAGACATAAACATCCAACCTCTATCTGACCAAGTGATGACGAAGTAAAGGATGAAAACAGCCAGCTCAGTTTTCCTCCCCTCAGGACTCTTTTATTTCCCTTTTCCTTCATATCTTTCATTTTTGAGTAACACAGTATTTTGTATTCACCATATTCTTCATGACTAACCGCTAGTCTTAAAACTTTCAGGGTGAGGATTTGAGGGAACTTCTCTTTGGAAGACCTTTATACCAAAGGCCTTTGATTGAGTATCCTCCAAGGCAGGCAGCTTTTACCGATTCCTCCAGAGTGGACCAGGGCAGGCACACCTTTTCATCTCTTCCATGATACTCCGTCAAATCAGTATCTCCTGTATTCCAGACTCACGTACTCAAGTGCCTAGTTGATATTTCTATTTGGATATTTTGGAGACATCTGAAACACAACATATCCCAAGATGAATGATTTCCTGCTTCTTCTCAAAACCTGCCTGTTTAAAGGCAATTCCATCCTTCCAGTGGCTCAGGTCAAAACCCTGGGAGTCATTCTTGACTCCTCCCTTTGTGTCACACCCCATTATCCCTCCCCAACAAATCTTGTTGGCTTTACTTTCAAAGCATATCTAGGATCTTAGCGTTTCTCACCATCTGCATTGTTGCCATTCTGGTCTGAGCTACCAGAAATTCAACACAGTAGCCAGGATGACATTTTGAAATTGTAGGTCAGATCTTGTTACTCTTTTGCCTCCAATATCTCCTTATCTCATAGTAAAAAACAAATTCTTCACATGGTTTTACAGCAACCCCCTGACTCCATTAACTTTCATACTTATCTCCTGCCACTCTCTTCATCACTTCTTCAGCAGCTCACCTCCTTCTTGCTGTATCTTAAGCACATGCCTATTCTTGTGCCTGGAAACTTCTTCCCCCAGATATCCATGTGGTTACATTTGGCTCTTTCAAATCTTTGCTGAAATATCACCTCGCAATGAGATCTCCCCTGATTATGCTACTTAAAACTACAATCTGTTTTCCATATCTCCCTCTTATCCCTTAGTACTTTAAAAAAAATTGCGCTTATTAACCTCTAATACTAAATCATTTATTTATTCACTACATTTAAAAAAAATCTCTCTTGCTAGAATGGAAACTTCACAAGGGCAGGGATCTTTGTTTATCCCAAGCGCCTAAAAGAATGTCTTGTACATAGTGTGTGTGCATAAATATTTGAGGTTGAACCAATGTATCTTTCCAAGCACGTATTAGCTATTTACTCCAGACTGTAAGCCCCGTGGGAAAAATGATAAAGAGAATGCATTGCATTGCAGTGGTTAATGCTGTTCTTTTCCTTGAAGTGTATTCCTCAAATTGTATGAGTTTCATGCTTCACAAAACCTGACCTGCCCCTGATTTACTATGAGAATTAGTATGAGAATGAAAAAGATAATACATTATAGAACTTAGAAAAGCATCAGGCACTTTAAGTATAAAGACTGTGTTCTATTTGACATGCCTCCCCTCTCCCACTGTATTTAGCTTAGTGGCTGGAACAGAGTAGAAGGAAAAAGAAACATCTTTGCTAATAAACACGTCCACTGAATGAATGAATGAATGAATATACTTCCATGTGCTAATTCGACAATCTGTTTAAGTTTTGACTTACTTCTCTTATTTTGAGACGGAGTTTCCCTCTTGTCACCCAGGCTGGAGTGCAGTAGCATGATCTTGGCTCACTGCAACCCTCGCCTCCTGGGTTCAAGCGATTCTCCTGCCTCAGTCTTCCGAGTAGCTGAGATCACAGGTGTGCACCACAACGCCTGGCTAATTTTTTGTATTTTTAGTAGAAATGGGGTTTCACCATGTTAGCCAGGATGGTCTCGATCTCCTGACCTAGTAATCTGCCTGCCTCAGCCTCCCAAAGTGCTGCGATTATAGGCATGAGCCACCGTGCCTGGCCAAGTTTTGACTTCTAAGTGCCACATTTCTCCCTAAAAATTAGGTATCTATGGGCTGGGTGTGGTGGCTCACACCTATAATACTAGCACTTTGGGAGGCTGAGGGAGGCAGATCACTTGAGGTCAGAAGTTCGAGACCAGCTGGCTAACATGGTGAAACTCCAGTTCTACTAAAAATACAAATATTAGCTGATCATGGTGGTACGTGCCTGTAGTCCCACAACCTCGGGAGGCGGAGGCAGGAGAATTGCTTGAACTGGGGAGGCCACAGAGTCTGCAGTGAGCAGAGATTGTGCCACTGCATTCCAGCCTGGGCAACAGAGCAAGACTCTGTCTCAAAAGTAAAACAAAATAAAATAAAATAAGGTATCTATGTTTAGGGGTTTGTCAAAAGATTCATATAAAAAAATCCATGTATGGATTTGCTTGCATTTTATTATGTACCTATCAAGATTGTATCAGAAAGACAGCCGGGTACGTGGCTCATGCCTGTAGTCCCAGCTACTTGGAAGGCTGAAGCAGGAGAATTGCTTGAGCCCAGGGGTCCGAATCTGTACTGTGTAGTGATTGTGTCTGTGAATAGCCACTGCACTCCAGCCTGGGCAACAGAGTGAGATTCTTAAAAATAATAAAATAATTGTATCAGAAATCAGAATAAAAAAATTGTATCAGAAATCAGACTGACATGGTATTCATTACATTTTTAATCTGAATAAGACTGAAGCTCAGAATCATCTGTTATTGTCTCAGTGGTCCTTAACATTATGTGGTACTAAAACACATGCTGAACATAAACACATGATAAATGGCAATGAGGTTGAAATGAGGCTTTTAAAAAATGGCTCCTTTCTTAGTTTGTTATGTGCCTATGTTAACATTATTTGCGTTTTTCTAATGTTCCTGCCTTCAGCCTTATCGTTTCCATTGTATTGATTTCTTGTACCTGTGATGTTTATATTTAACACACTAGCTAGATAGATATATTTTAAATATCTACCTGTGATGGTTGTTTTTTACAGAGGAGAGCAAACTCTCTGAAGTAAATTTCACAGAAAGAAGTAGTTGTTGCCTAGGCTGGTCTCGAACTCCTGGGCTCAAGTGATTCTCCTGCCTTGACCTTCGAAAGTGCTGGGTTTACAGGCGTGAACCACTCCACCCATCCTGGCTAGTTTCTCCCATAAAATGAAACATGTCATGGCTTGATTGAATTTTAGACCAGCAAGTGAAAACTCAGTGACCTGACAGACCGCTGGGAAATGCTTCAAAAGAACAACTCTTGTTAATAATGTTCACAATCATGTCCTTTAAAGGAAATATGTCACTTGTGTTATACACCGAAAGTGCTTTCAAATGAAAGTCAGTTTTGCATGTAACCTTAAGGAGAACACACCTTAATTCATGACCAAATAGCTCAGTCAGTAAGAGGATGGAGCAGGTGAGGTCACATACGGGCCAGTCAACTCTATTCTATGGTCTGATACCACACCCCTGAGCCAGGCCAACCAGGAAAATGAATATGATCAGTGGAAATCCATCACTCTACTAGAAAAACAAGTCAAATACAGCTTTAGTGATGAATAAAATCTTTTCTTTTCTCTTTCTTTCTTTCTTTTTTTTGAGATGGAGTCTTGCTCTGTCGCCAGGCTGGAGTGCAGTGGTGCAATCTCGGCTCACTGCAACCTCTGCCTCCCGATTCAAGCGATTCTCCTGCCTCAGTTTCCAGAGTAGCTGGGATTACAGGCATCCAGCACCATGCCTGGCTAATTTTTGTATTTTTAGTAGAGATAGGGTTTCACAAAGTTGGCCAGGATGGTCTCGATCTCTTGACCTTGTGATCAGCCCGCCTTGGCCTCCCAAAGTGCTGGGATTACAGGCATGAGCCACCATGCTTGGCCTTGGCTTAGTTTTATCAAGGTCAGATAAGTAGATTTAATGGATTCTAACTACAAGCGTGATAAATTTCAACAAAATGTCATGGGTGTGATTCTTAAACTTCAGATACTGTACCATTTCAGGGTACAAGGCTATTAGTATTGGCAAACTAAGGTTAGCATTGTTCTAAAATCAGCCCCTTCCTCGTTCTAGACCTAACTGGTCAGTCTTTTGGGTGGAGGCCAAAGTGTGTGTGTGTGTGTGTGTGTGTGCATGCACATATGTATGTGTGTAGTTCCTGAAGTCTTCTATTAATGGTATCAAGAAATAGGGGATAAGAGAATTGCATCCAATAAAGAATTTCATGGTTGTGCTAATGTAGTATTGCTGCGGGTTGATTTGTGTCCCTCAAAAAGGTATGTTTATTGGCAGTTTCCAGACAGGCAGAAAAAGTATGTTCAATTTTTAACTTCTGGTACCTGTGACTGTGACCTTATTTGGAAATAAGGCTGTGAAGATGTAATCAAATTAAGATGAGATCATATTGGAGGCCAGGCACAGTGGCTCACACCTGTAATCCTAGCACTTTGTGAGGCTGAAGTGGGAGGATTGCTTAAGCTCAGGAGTTCAAGACTAGTCTGGACAATATAGTGAGAACCTGTTCCTGAACAATATGAAAGAAAAAAAAAAAAAAACCCAGAGACCATATTGGAGTAGAGTCGGCCCTAAATCCAGTATGACTGGTGTCCTTTTGAAGAAAAGAGATCTTAGAGATAGAGAGAATATCGTGTGATGAGGTGTATGCCTCCACCTCTGCCCCCGCCCCCCTCCCCCCAACCCACACACACACACACACACAGGGGGCAGCCACTTGATAACTGATGATGCTACAACTGTAAGCCAAGGAATACCAGGGTTTGCTGCTAACCACCAGAGATTAGGAAGAGGCCAAAGAAGGTTCTCCCCTAGAGCCTTCATGGAAAGCGTGACCCTGCAGACGCCACAGCTGTGGCTGTCTAGCCTCCAGAACCGTGAAAGAATACATGTCTGTTGTTTAAAGTGACCTAGTTTGTGCTGCTTATAATTATTATTTTTTGAAACAGGGTCTTACTCTCTCTTCCAGGCTGGTGTGCAGTGGTGCAATCATAGCTTACTGCACTGTTGACCTCCCAGGCTTGATCCTCCTGCTTCAGCCTCCTGAGTAGCTGGGACTACTAGTACATGCCACCATGTCTGGCTAATTTCTTATTTTTATTTTTTTGTAGAGATGGGGGTCTCACTATGTTACCCAGACTGGTCTTGAACTCCTGGGCTCAAGCCATCAGCCCACCTTGGCCTCCCAACATGCTGGGATTACAGGCATGAGCCAGAGAGCCAAGTCTCTGTGCTCCTTTGTTATGGCAGCCCTAGGAAATGGATGCAAGTATAATGTCCCAGTGAGGTGTGAGGCACTGTGGGTCAGAACAGGAAAATGGGAAACTGTCAGCATGAATCCTGAAATGCAAACTAATGAGAATTTTATTTTTATTTTCTCTGAGTTTGCAAGATGGATCTGCTTAACACACTTGTACAAACCTTCTGAATGGGGAGGAAGATTACTGATCCCTGTTCTGTCTCATCACTCTCCCAGGGGACCATTTCTGCATATGATGTTATCAGGCAGAGCATGGGCATACTTGCAGAGGGTGGGGGTGGGGAATTGTCGCAGAAGTCTTGGCCACATAGGTGTAGTTGGGAGTGATAACAAGGCATTGTGCAGTGGATTGATTGACTAAAGAAAGAAGGCTTACTGGCTACTGATCTCTGTAATCTGAAGAGATCTTCTCACTTTTGGCAGGGATGAGTGGTGTATATATTAGAAAGAGAGCCAAATGGTCTCTTCCACTCAGACACAGGTTTTTTTTGTTTTGTTTTTTCCTGGGACTTTAGAACCAGTTGCCACGCTTATCATGCTGCCTTTTAATGAAGTGCTATTGCAGCTCAGGGTTTCTGGAAACAGCCACTGAGATGGGCAAGATGGTTATCAGGAATTCACACTTGAGAAAGAAAAGTGGAAAAAACCAGAAATGGGCAGAGGAAGAGGTCAAACTACAGTTTTGCCTTGCATAATGACATTTTGGTTAACATTGAACCGCATATGCAATGGTGGTCTCGTAAGGTTATAATGAAGCTGAAAAAGTCCCATTACCTAGTAACGCTGTAGCCATTCCAATGTCAAAGAGTAGCACATTACTCATATGTTTGTGCTGATGCTGATATAAACAAACCTACTGCTCTGCCAGGCACGTAAGCATAGCACACAAAATTATGTACAGTACATAATACTTGATAATCATAAATATATGACTATGTTACTGGTTTATATTTTACTATATTATGTTTTTTATTATTATTTTAGAGTGTACTCCTTCTACTTATTAAAAAAAAGTTAACTATAAAGCAACCTCTGACTTGTCTTTCAGGAGGTATTCCAGAAGAAGGCATTGTCATTATAGGAGATGACAGCTTCATTGGTATTATTGCCCTGAAGATCTTCCAGTGGGATAAGATGTGGAGGTGGAAGACAGTGATACTGATGATCCTGGCCCTATGTAGGCCTAGGCTAATGTGTGTTTTTGTGTCTTATTTTTTAATTTTTGAGACAGAGACTTCCTCTATTGCTCAGGCTGAAGTACAGCAGTGAGATCTCAGTTCACTGCAACCTCTGCCTCCAGGGTTCAAGCAATTCTCGTGCCTTAGCCTCCCAAGTAGCTGGGATTACAGGCGTGCACCACTATGCCCAGCTAATTTTTTGTATTTTTTAGTAGAGATAGGATTTCCCTTGAACTCCTGGTCTCAAGTGATCTACCTGCCTCAGCCTCCCCAAATGCTGGGATTACAGGCATGAGTCACCATGCATGACCAGTGTCTTAGTTTTAAACAAAAAATTTAAAACGTAAAAAGAAAAAAAGGTTTTAAATAGAAAAAAGGTTATAGAATAAAGCTATAAAGAAAAAATATTTTTTACAGCTATGCAATGTGTTTGTGTTTTAAGCTAAGTGTTATTACAAAAGAGTCAGAAAGTTAAAAAGTTTATAAAGTGAAAAAGTTATGGTAAGCTAAGGTTAATTTATTATTGAAGAAAGAAAGAATTTTTAAATAAATTTAGTGTAAGGCGGGCATGATGGCTCACATCTGTAATCCCAGCACTTTGGGAGGGCGAGGGGTGGGGGGTGGGGTGGAGTGGATCATGAGGTCAGGAGTTCAAGACCAGCCTGGCCAAGATGGTGAAACCCCATCTCTACTAAAAATACAAAAAATTAGCCAGGCGTGGTGGTGGGTGCCTGTAATCCCAGCTACTTGGGAGGCTGAGGCAGAGAATTGCTTGAACCCGGGAGGTAGAGGTTGCAGTGAGCTGAGATCACGCCACTGCACTCCAGCCTGGGCGACAGGGAGACCCCGTCTCAAAAAAAAAAAAAAAAAAAATTAGTGCAGCCTGAGTGTCCAGTGTTTATAAAATCTACAGGACTTTACTGTACAAAGTCCTAGGCCTTCACATTCACTTACCACTCACTCATTCAACCAGAGCAACTTCTAGTCCTGCAAGTTCCATTCATGGTAAGTGCCCTATACAGGTGTACTATTTTTTATCTTTTTTATACTATATTTTTACTATACCTTTTATTTATTTATTTATTTTTAAAGTAGAGACAGGGTCTCACTATGTTGCTCAGGCTGGTCTCAGACTCCTGTGCTCAAGCAATTCTTCTGTCTCAGCCTCCCAAAGTGTTGGGATTACAGGTGTGAGCCACTGTATCCAGTCTGTACCTCTTTTATGTTTAGATACACACATACTTACCATTGTCTTATAACTGCCTACAGTATTCAGTACAGTAACATGCTGTACAGGTTTGTAGCCTAGGAGAAATAGGCTAGACCATCTAGGTTTGTGTAAGTACACTCTATGACAGTGGAACCCAACTTTTTGGCACCAGGGGTCTGTTTTGTAGAAGACAATTTTCCACAGATGGTGGGGAAGATGGTAGTGGGATGAAACTGTTCCACCTTAGATCATCGGGCATTAGTGAGATTCTTATAAGGAATATGCAACCTAGATCCCTCGCATGCGCAGTTCACAACAGGGTTCCTGCTCCTACGAGAGTCTAATGCTGTTGCTGGTCTGACAGGAGGTGGAGCTCAGGCGGTAATGCTCACCTGCCTGCTGCTCACCTCTTGCCATGTGACCTGGTTCCTAACAGGCCATGAACTGATACTGATCCGTGGCCCCTGAGGTTGGGGACTCCTACTCTATGATGTTTGCATAACAATGAAATAGCCTGATGACTTGATGTATTTCTCAGGATGTATCCCCGTCTTTAAGCGATGCATGACTTTGCAATATAGACCCCATTAAGCCTTGGCCAACCCAGCAGGGAGCTCTGGAGTGAGCACTGCCCACCAGAGTTGTCGCATGTTCGGCCCAAATGACTGAGGCTTTACATCCCTATCTTTCTTAGTCAGCACATGTGGGCTGCCTTGGGAAAGGCCTGACCTCGGTCAAAAGGGTTCTCTCCAGGAGGAGTTGATACCTGTAGTCGTTCTGCTGGTAACACCCCTATAGCTGGGCAGCAAATCCTTCCTTGAAAGGAAATTCAGTGGTGCCGCTGTGTCTACTACAAGTCATGGTCCACTTGGATGACTTGGGCCCTTACGGTCCTGGAAGAATATTGAAGAGTTGGTGGTGTTGGGGGTTGTGGGGAAATCATAAGGGAGTATTCTGAGTAAAGAATATACTCATTTGATAGGCAGATTGGTCATATTGTCTGTAGGAGATATAAATACAGAGATGTTTTTGTTTGTTTGTTTGTTTGTTTTACAGAGTCTTGCTCTGTTGGCCAGGCTAGAATGCAGTGGTATGTTCTTGGCTCACTGCAAACTCTGCCTCCTGGGTTCAAGCATTCTTCTACCTCAGCCTCCTGGGTAGCTGAGATTAGAGGCATGCACCACCACGCCTGGCTAATTTTTGTATTTTTCAGTAGAGATGGGGTTTTGCCATGTTGGCTAGGCTGATCTTGAGCTCCTGGCCTCAAGTGATCTACCCGCCTCGGTCTCCCAAAGTGCTAGGATTACAGGTGTGAGCAACCCCACCTGGTTAATACAGAATTTTTCTTCTAGAACTTTTTGATGGGCTCCATCTGGTTACCTTGGAGCGTAAGCAGTGGACAGATGAAGGGAACACTAACAGCCCCTTCAGCAGCAGCATATACATTGGGAGAGCAGATTAGTAATCAGGTGACTAAAGTGTAGAGGCAGAAAATCTCTTTGTAAAACAAGGTAAAAGAGATGGATGTGGATTGGTAAAATAATACAAAGGCAGAAATGTCTATCAGAGGATGGTGTTATGGTCAGAAGAAAAGAGGAAGTCTTCATTAATTTATTAAAAAGATGAGCCTTGCAGAGTGAGGATTAGCCAGGTAAAGAAGAAGGAGAAGAGAATTCTAAGCCAAGGGCTCCAAGGCATGGGACCCTGTGCCTTTGTCATGGTGCTCTTGCTGCCACTCGTATCCAGGTCTCCCTTTGTCTTCCCATTTACTGAAGAGAACAGACATGAGGGCAGTGGTTGAGTACGGTGTCTATGGCCTGATGGTGCAACTATTAGAACTTGGAACACTCAGCATGAAGGCACATGAGGGGTCAGGTGAGGTGGGGGTCAGGTAGGGTCCAGATGTGGAGAAATTTTTTTTTTTTGAGACAGAGTCTTGCTCTGTAACCCTTGCTGGAGTGCAGTGGCGTGATCTTGGCTCTCTGCAACCTCTGTCTCCAGGGTTCAAGTGATTCTCCTGTCTCAGCCTCCGGAGTAGCTGGGATTACAGGCATGCGCTACCATGCCCAGCTAATTTTTTGTATTTTTAGCAGAGGCAGGGTTTCTCCATGTTGGCCAGGCTGGTCTCGAACTCCTGACCTCAGGTGATCCTTCTGCCTCAGCCTCCCAAAGTACTGGGATTACAGGCATGAGCCACTACACCCGGCAGACGTGGAGAGCGTTATGTACTGTTTCAAGGGGTGTAGACTCCTTCTACGGGCAAAAGGACATCTTTGCAGGGCTTAAGCAGCAAAGGAACATGAACAAATTTGTGTTTTAGAAGGGTCATTCTGATAACAGAGTGAAGAATGAATGGGAAGGAGGCATGACTTGAGATGGGAAGACCGATTAGTATTTAACAGAGCAGAGTGAAGTGGACAGCACTGAGCTGGAATCAGCAATTGGAGATAGATGGGATTGTGAGGTCAAGAATGGACGTGACTTTGGGTAGAGGAGCCTGGGTAAAATAAGCTCCTTGAACATTTTTGAACTTTACACTTGCTTTCATCCTCTTCGTCCATGGCCATATGCTTCCTAAAGGGATGATAATAACCATGATTATCAGAAAAAAGTCTTTTTAATTCTTTCTTCTGAACTGAAGCAAATGTAGAAGTGTGGAGTTCAAGGTTAGAAGACCTTGATGACATGGGCAATTCAATTGCCTTGGAGCCTCAGTTTCCTCTTTGGTAAATTGGAGATAATGCTGCCTACATTACTGGACTGTCATGACAGTTAATTGAAATAATGTATTAATGTATATAAAAGCTTATCAGTACCTGATATAGAGCTGGCATTTAGACCTCCATTCACTCAATGTATTGTGCAAGAAGGAAGTTTATTTGGACAACATAGTCTTTTAAAATATATGTATTTTGGTGTAGGGGCTCATGCCTATAATCCCAGCGCTTTGGGAGGCCGAGGCAGGAGGATCACTTGAGGCCAGGAATTTGAGATCAGCCTGGCCAACATGGAGAAACACCATCTCTACCAAAAATACAAAAATTAGCTGGTATAGGGGAACACACCTGTAATCTGAGCTACTCACGAGACTGAGGCATGAGAATCGCTTGAACCCGGGAGATAGAGGTTGCAGTGAGCCGAGACTGTGCCACTGCACTCCAGCCTGGGCAAGAGTGAGACTCTGTCTCAAAAAAA
>NW_012123376.1:2231301-2271089 GCF_000951035.1 Colobus angolensis palliatus | reverse complement strand
TGGGCAAGAGTGAGACTCTGTCTCAAAAAAAAAAAAAATCTATCTATCTATCTATCTATCTATCTATCTATCTATCTATCTATCTATCTATATGTGTATATATATACACACACACATTTATATGTATTTACATATATATTT
The DNA here is from genome assembly GCF_000951035.1 of Colobus angolensis palliatus. NCBI lineage: Eukaryota > Metazoa > Chordata > Mammalia > Primates > Cercopithecidae > Colobus > Colobus angolensis. The sequence continues at coordinate 2,270,948 of NW_012123376.1, read as the reverse complement.
ATATGTATTTTTAATATTAACATTGTTTTACAAACCAGAATTTATTGAAGACTTACAATCTGCAAGGCATCATGAAGGATATATAAATGTAAGACATTGTTTCTGTTCTTAAGGGTTTTTGCAATCTGAGAGAAAGAGGATTTGTATGTGTGAAAAGTGTAAAATCAGTAAAATATTTAACCTTGTTTTATTTTTAATTTTAATTTAATTTTATTTTTATTTTGAGAGGAGTCTCATTCTGTCACCTGGGCTGGAGTGCAGTGTCACCATTCTAGCTCACTGCAACCTTCGCCTCCTGGGTTTAAGCGATTCTCCTGCCTCAGCCTGCTGAGTAGCTGGGATTTCAGATGACCGCCGCCATGCCCAGCTAATTTTTTTTTTTTGCATTTTTAGCAGAGACAGGGTTTCACCGTATTGGCCAGGCTGATCTCGAACTCCTGATCTCAAGCAATCTGCCTTCCTTGGCCTCCCAAAGTGCTGGGATTACAGGTGTGAGCCACTGAGTGCCCCGACCTAACTTTGTTTTAGGGGTCAGGGAACAATAGAGAATATGAAACAGGTAATGATGAGAGTTATCAGATGTGTTTACTTAGAGGCAGAAGATATCACTTTACCCTAGAGTACTTACAGAAGGCTGTAGGGAGGAGGTCAAATTTGACCTAGATTTTAAAGATGATTTAGGGTTTATAATGTAGGTGTTGGCAATCTACTGCCCAGTACATTATCTGTTTTAATATGGCCTGTGAGCTAAGAATGGCCTTTAAATCATGGAGAAATTGTTTTAAAATAATATTTTGTGACACCTAAAAATTATATGAAATTCAAGTTTAGTGCCAATAAATAAAGTTTTATTGAAACACAGTCACACCCATCCTTTTAGTATTGTCTGTGGTCAGATACATTTGAGATATAATAGAGGAGAGTACTTGTAGCAGAGACCCTATGGCCTGCAAAGGTTAAAGTGCTTACCATTTGTTCCTTTACAGAAAGCTTGCTGAGCCCTGGAGTAGAGGATGCAAAGACATTCTAGGTGCGTAGAAAGCCAAGATTAAGAATGGCTCCATTAAAGGAAACAGAAAATGGTCACAAACAGAGAATGAGTGTGCAGGACTTCCCTGGCAGCCATGGAGGGGAGAGAGAGTGTCTCAAGGCGTAAGGGGTGTCCACAGTGCCAACTGGTATCAAGAGAAAGCCCAGAAATGCAACTGAGGAGAGAATTGGAGCTTTTGCCTTCAGTCATCACTCCTGAGTTTTGAATCCTGTGGCAGAAGGAGAGCAAGAGATGGGGAAGGAGAGGCAGAGCTTAAGAAATTGCGTGCAATCAGAAAGGTTTTAGTAGGGAAACACCCATGTCGTTTAAGTACAGTATGAAATGGAATAGACCTATGTATATTCATATGCAGAGGGAGAGTAAAGCAATTAGGGAGGTTTTGGAGAGGTTATGTAGAGGGTCGGGCACAGTGGCTCACACCTGTAACCCCAGCACTTTGGGACGCCTAGATGGGAGGATCATTTGAGCCCAGGAGTTCAAGACCAGCCTGGACAACATAGTGGGACTCCTTCTCTCCCAAAAATAATTAAAAAAATTATTAGCTGGGTATTGTGGTCCCAGCTGCTTGGGAGTCTGAGATGGGAGGATATCCTGAACCCAGGAGGTCAAGGCTTCAGTGAGCTGTGATGATACCACTGCACTCCAGCCTGGGTGACAGAGTAAGACTCTGTCTCAAAAAAAAAAAAAAAATATATATATATATATATATATATATTTGTATGCATATAGGCTATGTAGATAGGTAGAGAAATGCTATTTAAAACAGTGAGGTTGGAGAAACATTGAAACAGCATTATTTTAGCAAGACTTCTCTCAACTGATTAGTTCTTGGCCTTGGAAAAGTTGCTTAACATCTTGGCTTGCTTTGCTTATCTATGAAGAGTGGATAATAATACACTCATCAGAGGATCATTGTGAGAAATAGTGAGATGATTCTGTTTGGGCAATGTCAAGAACATGGGGTCTGCACTTAGTACATTGTCAACAAGAAATAACTTTTTTTTTTTTTTCTTTTTGAGACAGAGTTTTTGCCTTGTAGCCTAGGCTGGAGTGCAATGGCATGATCTCAGCTCACTGTAATCTCCACCTCTTGGGTTCAAGTGATTCTTGAACTCTCAGCCTCCCAAGTAGCTGGGATTACAGGTGCCCACCACCATGCCAGGTTAATTTTTGTATTTTTAGTAGAAACAGGATTTTGCCATGTTGGCCAGGCTGGTCTCGAACTTCTGACCTCAGGTGATCTGCCCACCTTGGCCTCCCAAAGTCCTTGGATTACAGGCATGAGCCACTGCGCCCGACTAAGAAATAACTCTTAATGCTGTGATGTTTAAGTTTTTATGTCAACATGGGTAGGCCGTGGTACCCAGATTTGTGTCAAACAGGAGTCTGGATGTTGCTGTGAAGATTGTTTTTAAGATGTGATTACCATCTAAATGAATGGACTTTGAGTAAGGCAGGTTACCCTCCATGAGGTGGGGGGCCTCATCCAATCAGTTGAAGAACTTAAGAGAAAAGACTGAGGTTCCCCTGGGGGAGAAGGGATTCTGCCTTCCGACTGCCTTCAGACTTGAACTACAACATCAGCTTTTCTCTGGGTCTCCAGCCTGCTGGGTTCCCCCTCTAAATTTTCAGAATTGCCAGCCCTCAGAATTGTGTGAGCTAATTCCTTAAAATAAATCTCTCTCTCTCTCTATCTCTCTCTCTCCTTCCATCCTATATATTGGTTATTTTTTTTTTTGGAGAACAGTGACTAATTCAAATAACTTCTGAGTTAGACAGTAATCACTAACAATGAAAGTGTTACTATATTAAGGGACAATTGCTTTATACCCCAGAGACAGCACATACAATGCTTTGATGTCACCACATCCACCACATCCCATTTCTGAGAGTGTGGCAGACTTTGTTAATTGATCACAGTATTCTGTATTGCTAAGACTAGATGTGACCTCAGAATTTTTTAAATACAGGGTTCCAGAAATGACTAACAAGTGATTAGAGTTGGCACTTAACTTGAAATAGATTTAATTCTGACCTAATCCATATTTAGGTATCTACAGCACTTTGCATAAAATTCTTCCTGGAACTTTGCAATTGTGATTAATAGATCTGAACTTGTAGTTTAGAAGTCAACATTTCAATTTCTTATGTATAAGTCTACAAGCCAGTAAAGTTCTTCATCTTATGTAGTAAGGACCATGTCATATTTGCTTTTTAGATAAGTTTTAAAAAATATATGTCTTTTAAAGGTATCAGTGACTTTGAAATTCCAAAATAAAGTTAGAATAAAAAAAAGCCTGAAATTATACTTTTTTATTTCCTCCAAACCTCAGGGAACATTCATATATAATTTATGAAGACTTGGTTTTAATCCTTGGTTAAAGTGTTTGGCTAACTATTCTCACTTGAATATGTGTAACATTTATTGAAATCAAGTAAGTGCACATAGCAGAGGGTTACATTTTACATTTTCTGAAGCTCTTGATAAGAGATTTACTCACAAAGCAAGTAGGAATTCCTTGGCTTTTCAAATTTTGGGGGGTCTGTTATGGAAAATTTTTGTACTGTGTATGCAGAAAATATATGTTACCTTGGGGTGCGGTGGTAGTATCATGTTTGTATGCTATCATTTTTTCCAAGTATTTAAGTATTTTAAGATGTTATCTCTTTAGTTTTCACAGCGTGCTAGGAAGGAGGAAGGACATGTTGTTCTCACCTTGCAGTAAAATTGAGGTAAGCAGTTACTCACTCTCTTGCATAAGCCACTGATTGAGCTGGGGATGTGATACCAAACAGTCTTCTACTAAGTCGTCCATTGTGATCCCACAGCATCTCCCGTCAACCCATTAATCCCATTTTCTTCTTCTTAGTTAATAACTACACAGTTGATTCTTGCTTATCTGCTCCGAGGGAAAGGGGAAGAACAGGGCATAATCTCAAATTGTAGATGATACAAAAATAATTTGGATTTGGCGTGGGATATGTTTTTGTACTTGCACTGGAACCTGGGTGTGTCTGCTGTTCCAGAAATTTATAGCATTCCAAATCAACTGAAGAAACGGTGCAAGGAGAACCCAGGGTAGGGATCGTCGCAAATGCACCTTGTTGGGGGTCTGTCTCCCTTGTTTCCCAGCCCATCGCCTGCCTTCCTCAAGCTCTTCCCTGCTGAGATCAGGCGGCACGATCTCTCAGGTCAATGTGTCAAAACAGCCTAAGGAAAGCTGTTTTTTCTTTCTCTCTAAATCCTATTATAAGGCATTCATCTTATCCTTCTCTTGGGAATGAGAGAAACTGGTATCTTGCATTAGAAATTGTTAATCATTTCTTAAAATTTGTTTTTTTAAATGCAAAGGTACTGATAAGATAATGTACTAAGAAAAGTTAAAACAAGATTTTTTGGAATATGTAATAATAGGCACAATGTAAGAAAGACACTGCAAGTCTTTGATATTGTGTGGGTATCAGATAGTGCCAAGTGAATGACAGACTTCATAGGAAAGTGAAAGTATCTCTTTACATTTTGTGATGAATGGGAAGAAGTTCTAGAGTTCTTTTGCAGCATTTGCTTGTTTATCCAAAGAAAGAAACGCTAGCATTCTGATTTTGTGTATCCTCGCTTTCATCCTGAATTGTTAAGACTCTTGGTTGTGGTGATAGAAGCCCACTTAACTTAAACAACAAAAGGAAATGTACTGACAAATGGAACCAGATTAAAATGTCTCACTGGCTTTAGTGACAACTGGAACTGAGAACCTAAATGATGTCTGGGCTGTCTATTTGTCTGTCTCGTCTCTGCCTCCCTCTGAAACCAGCTCCATTCTCTTCCATGGCAGCCTGGCTCTCTCCCTCGTGGAGGAGGTGAGGGAGAGGGTGACATGTCTGGCAGGCAGCCCTTGATTTAGTGACTCGAGAAATAAGAGATTCTTCTTCTTTTGGCAGCCCGGCAGCAACATTTTGGGAAGATTCCCAGTAGTTCTTTTTGGTTCATGTGTCCATCCCTAAACCAATTGCTGTGTCCAGGAAGAGATGAGACTCCAAGATGAGTCCCATAAAACCCTGTTGTGAAGTTGGTAGTGCCTGTTCACAGAAGGAAAAGCAGAGAAACAGTGGCAGATGGGCAAAATTAATAGCTACTATGCCTCCATTCATCTTGATTTTCAAATATACGATTCATCTTACAATAAACTTATTACTTTTTTCAGAAAAAAAGCAAAAATCTGCAAGACCAAAAAATACCTAATATTCACAGGGTAATCTGAATGTTCTTGTTCAAAATTCTTGGAGGCCCTCTCACTGCTATCCCAGGTAGGATTTTGGAATCTTTAAAGGGCTGATTTACTGGGTTCACCAGATCACAAAGTACCCAGGCATCAGTTACATAACTTGCAGGACAGGGAACAGTCTTGACTTGGGTATTTCCAAGTAAGCCAAGTTTTACATACAAAATGAAGTATATTTAGTGGATTGCTGCTTGAAGAGGGAAGTACTATTGAGAAATCATCACCTGGGGGAACCTCATCTTTTCAATGTGTGGGATAAAGATTCCTAGAGGCTGTAGAATTGACATTGTTGTTGAAAGGATGAGAGAGAGGAAGTCTACGAGTTACAACAAAATTCCAGGGAAGTTAGAACTACTTTAAAAAGACGTAAAAATAGAAGAAATGAGCTTCATGAGGTGACAGTATCGTAGCCAATGAGGTTTATCCAAGGAGCGATTATTGCTAATCGAAATCTTTTCCCTATACCCGGCCGTGACCACTTGCAATATAGTTGGCACTGGCAATTTTTGACAGTCTCTATGGAGACTGAACATTTCAGTATTAAAAATAATAGAGGAAATGAAAGTGCCCTCTATTGGCAGGTTTAACTGCTTTATACTCTCTTCCACTATTCTGTTGGATGAGGACCCATGATGATTAAAGAAAATAAAGCAGCTACATTTTATTTCCACATGTGAGTAGCTTAAATTGCAATGTTGCTGATATCAGATTTACATTATTTAGAAATATAATTCTGGCTATAGTTTTGAAAATGAGTTGGGGAACAATGGGATGAATGGCAGGGAGTTTTTTTTCCTTTTATTCATATGTAATAATGTACATATCTATGGGATACGTATGAGTGTTTGTTACGTGCATAGAATATGTAATGATCAAGTAAGGGTATTTGGGGTATCTGTCACCTGAGTGTTTTCAGGGTATTCAGGGCATCTATAACCTGAGTGTTTATCATTTTTGTGTTGATATCGTTTTGAGTCCTCTCTTCTGGTTACTTTGATGTATACATAATATTGCTGCTAAGTATAGTTATCCTAGGCTGCTATAAAACATTATCACTTATTTTTCTATCTAACCCTGTGTTTGTATCCATAACCAAACTTTCTTCATCCCTGTCCCCTTCCCGCTCTCCAGTATCTATCATTTTATTCTCTGTGTTCATGGGATCAAGTTTTTTAGCTCTTGTATATAAGTGAGAGCATGTGGTATTTGTCCTTACATCCTGGCTTATATTACTTAACATAATGACCTCCAGTTCCATCCATGTTGCTGCAAATGACATGGTGTCATTCTTTTTCATGGCCAAATAGTATTCCCTAGTGTATATGTACCACATTTTCTTTATCCACTCATCCATTGATGGACATGTAGGTTGATTCCATATCTTTGCTATCATGAATAGTGCTGTGATAAACATGTGTGCACAGGTATCCCTTTGATAAACTGATTTCCTTTCCTTTGAGTAGAAACCCAGTAGTGGAAATGTTGGATTGTATTGTAGTTATATTTTTAGTTTTTTGAGAAATTCCCATGCTGTTTTCCATAGTGATTGTATTAACTTACATTCTGATCAACAGTGTATAAGAGTTCCCTTTTCTCAGTACCCTCACCAGCATCTGCTGTTTTTTGTCTTTTTAATAATAGTGAATGGCAGGGAGATGTTTTAGGAGTCCTGTGATAATTCACACAAGAACTGACAGTGACCTCGATGAGGGAAATAGCAAAAAGGTGGAAAGAAGTGGGTGGACTTCAGAAATAGTAGAGGAATATTATAACTTATGTAATAAGTATAATAGTATAATACATAAGTATAATATATAATATTTTAACTTATAATAATATTATATTAGAGATGGGGCTGTGGGAAGGGAAGAGTGACAAGGGATCATCCTCCATCTAAGTTTCTGGTCTGGGCAACTGGAATAATAAAGATACCATTTACTGAGATAAAGAACCAAGAGGAAGAATAGGTTTGGATGAAGGGAGATTCTGAGCTCAGTTTTGGACATACTGAGATTGGAGTTTATAGCTATGTTTATGAATACATCTAAGAGCTGTCTCAAATTAGTCAATACGCAAATCCAATTGATTCTTTCCTTTTTTAAAATTTTTTTAGTATCTTTTAGTTTTTTAGAGACAGGGTCTTGCTCTGTTGCCCAGGCTAGGGTATAGTGGTACCATCACAGTTCACTGCAGCATTGAACTCCTAGGCTCAAGTGATCCTTTTGCCTCAGATTCCTGAGTAGCTAGGACTACAGGCACATGCCACTATGCCTTGCTAATTTTTAATTTTTTAAATTTTTTGTAGAGATGGGATCTCACTATGTTGCCCAGGCTGGTCTCGAACTCCTGGATTCAAGAAATCCTCCCATCTTGTCCTTCCAAAGAATTGGAATTATAGGCAAGAGCCACCATTCCTGGCCTCTTTTCTTGTTTCTTTCTTTCTTTCTTTCTTTCTTTCTTTCTTTCTTTCTTTCTTTCTTTCTTTCTTTCTTTCTTTCTTTCTTTCTTTCTTACTTTTTCCATTTTTTCTTTTCTATTTTTTTTCTACTACCACCAACCATAATTCTGTTACAAGATACATTTAGTCATATAACATTTTTAGTGAATTTAAACATTCTGCAGTTCATGAACTGGGCATCATCAGATCTCAGGTGGTTCAGCACTCCATGAGGTGTGGGAAGTGTGTGAGAGAGGAAACATCAAGTATTCTTGGAAGCGAGACAGAGAAAATACATTTGATCAGCCAATGTGAAAAGTCCCTAGAGGTCAGTTGGTGGTTTCTGATTGGTCAGATTTCTAGTTAAAGGTTATTTGGTGATTTCTAATTGGTTATGCTTAGATTTTGTTTTATTGTTTCCATTGAATTGGGATTTGGTTTGCTGATGTAGGAAGCCAAGGCACTGGAGCCATCTCAGCCTAATGGCCTCCTAGTTAAGTATTTTTAATAATTTAGATTCCCATCACCTCATATCTGGGAAGTCACATACCCTTCTATCCTACACTTCTATAATATTCTTCTGTACAGAGTTGCAGTAGGGATGTGCCTAAAAGTTGGTTTTGCTGGGTCATCTTCCGTCTCACAACATTTGAATGGTTTTCTCTTGCCTGCATAATACTTCCAAGACTGCCTGCAAAGTAGCTCCTGACTACTCCAACCTTATCCCACTCTCCCTAATGGTGAGTTTATCTCAGTTTGGCCAAACTAGAACTTCGAATACAGTCTACCCCTTCCTGTCTCTGCGTCTGTGCTCATGTCATTGCCTGGGCTTGCTTATCCTCTCTACCCATCTGACCCTTTAAATTCATCCCCCAAGGCCGAGATGTTCTCTGGAGGCCATCAATTCCCTCCACTGTAGCTCAACCTGAGCCTTTCCTTATGTGAGTCTATAAGTTGCTGTCTGTGCCCCTCCCATGCCATGAACATTTATTCTCATATTGCACTGTTTTGCAATGCCCCATTGATTTGATCTCTCTATACAGGGTTGAGGACAAAGGTCAGGTATCATGCTAATTTCATATTCTCCAGAGCACCTAGCATAGTTCTGTGTACAAGATAGGCACTCAATAACTATTTGTCGACTTGAAATAATAAGGTACGTTTTTCTCTTTCCCACTGATCTTATCTCTGCTTGAGTAAATGAGGTTGATATGTGAAGGCAGTTGAGATTAAACATGTAAAGTGGAAGAATAAACAAGAGACAGAGGAGATTTTAATAAAATTTTATGGTATAAAAAATCATAGTTACCTGCTAAATCTATTTTTTAAAGCTTTTAAAGCATTCAGATTGCTTCTCTCAACCTGGTAGCATTTTGGTGTGTATGACTAAAAAGCACACAGGTGCTAAAAATCAGAATTATTATTTCAAAAATATTTGGCAACAAAAATAAACTTGTTTTAATTCAAAAGTTCTTGTGATTTTTGTTTCCTCAAATGACTTCATAGCAAAACTCCTCATGAAATTTGAGTGTATATCATCTATTTTGACTCCAAATTGACTTTGGTTAGAGAAATCTCATTTCTTTTAAAAAATCAATGAAAAATAAATAAAATATGTAGATCAAGTTTGTTGGCATAGTAACAGATTTAGTTATAAATCAAAGACTTCAATAAAATAAGCTTGGAGTTAGAAATTATCAAGGCATGCTCTAAGAAAAAAATAACAAAAAGAACAAAAGCACTCAAACTGTGATTCAATATGAACATTTTCCCTGTAACCAGCTCTACTACTTTCATTACAGAATTAGAGAAGTAAACTTAAAGCATAGTTAAGTCAACAGAAACTGTTCTAGGTAAATGAATTCAACCTTCATGGTCACTGACACACAATACAATCTTGTTTCTTTCGGAATTTTATTCTTTAAGTAACTAAGTGACTCACAAGCTCACAAAGTATTTTCTGGTACAAGTAAGTCTGAGCGTGGCATAAAATATTCTGAATATTTCTTTTTTTCAGATGAGTATTTTAAAAAATAATAGTTCCTTTCTGGAAGGTGTAATTGGCTTTTGGTTTGCATGCTTACACATAATTGTCCTTTTGTAGAATATATTTTAGGATAAGCTAGAATACAGCTTTTCCTTTCTCCATCAAAATCCTACCAATAATTTAGGTTTAGCTCAAATGTTACCACTTTTATACAACTTTACTTTATTTTTAGGCAGAATTAATCAAATCAATCACCCACTAGACCTTTAGGGGAAGGGACATGTCTTTTTTTTTTTTTTTTTGAGATGGAGTCTTGCTCTTATCGCCTAGGCTGGAGTGCAATGTCACGAGCTTGGCTCACTTGCAACTTCTGCTTCTCTAGTTTAAGCGATTCTCCTGCCTCAGCCTCCGGAGTAGCTGGGATTACAGGTGCCCGCCACCACACCTGGCTAAGTTTTGTATTTTTAGTAGAGACAGGGTTTCACCATGTTGGCCAGGCTGGTCTCGAACTCCTGACCTCATGATCCACCTGCCTTGTCCTCCCAAAGTGCTGGGATTACAGGCATGAGCCACCATGCTCAGCCTGGAGATATCATTTTTAATGTTTATTTGTTTACCAAGTTCCATAGTTGATATGTATATTTTGGTTACACCCCAAAGTTTGGGTTATAAGCTCCTCATCTTATTTTATTTTTTCTAATTTTTACTTTGGTTTCTTTATTTATTTTTGAGACAGGTTCTCACTTGGTTTCCCAGGCTGGAGTGCAATGGTGTGATCTTGGCTCACTGCAGCCTTGACCTCCTGGGCTCAAGTGATCCTCCTGCCTCAACCTCCCTTGTCTATCTGTGGTGGCATGTGCCACCACACTCGGCTAATTTTTTGATATTTTTGTAGAGACAGAGGGTCTCACCTTGTTGCCCAGTGTGGTCTCAAACTCCTGAGCCCAAGTGATCCTCTGCATCTGCTACCCAAAGTGCTGGGATTGTAGGTGTGAGTCACCACACCTGGCCTGACTTCCTATTACTGGAAATGCCTGTTATGAGACATAAGGATTTAAAAAACTTGTATCTTTATCTACCTTTATCCCATATGTAATTTACTTTTATTTCTGAAAGATTGCAGCCGGTTCATGGAATAAAGGGAATATTCTTGGGAACCGTTTGTCCTTTGGCTGCAATCTGGTTGGTCCTCCCCACCCCACTCCAATGTAGTTCCCCAGCTGGCATTTGGGACTTCTCTCTTTTGTTCTGCTAGGTTGAATTGACTGTTTTCTAAATCTTGTATCTTTGTCTTTTCTTGCTTTTTTTTTAATCCACATTTTGTGTAGTAAATCCTTAAGAAACCTTCTAACAAACATTGCCTTAGAGGAAAATGTTTTAAGTCCTCCTTGATTTATATTTGGTTTATAGTTCTGTTGGATAAATAATTCTATGTCAAAAATCATTTTCCCTCAAAGTAATGAACTATGTCCCAGTGTCTTCAGGTGTCCAGTGCCAATGAGTCATCCTACATGAGCATGATTCTCATTCTTTTGTAGATGCGAATCTCTGTAAGATTTTCTTTCTTTCTTTTTTTTTTTTTTTTTGAGACAGAGTCTCGCTCTATCGCCCAGGCTGGAGTGCAGTGGCATGATCTTGGCTCAGCACAACCTCTGTCTCCGAGGTTCAGGCGATTCTCCCGTCTCAGCCTCCCAAGTAGCTGAGATTACAGGTGCCTGCCAACATGCCCGGCTAATTTTTGTATTTTTAGTAGAGACGGGATTTCACCATGTTGACCAGGCTGGTCTCCAACTCCTGACATCAGGTGATCTGCCCACCTCAGCCTCCCAAAATGCTGGGATTACAGACATGAGCCCCTGTACCCAGCCTTTGTAAGATTTTCAAATTTTCCTTTTATCCTTAGGGTTTGGAAATTTTCCGATGAGATGGTTTAGGGGAGGGCATTTTAAATTTATTTACTGGGTACTTGGTGGGCCCTTTTAACCTGGAAGCATTGGTTCTTCAACTTTGGTTCTCAGTCTTCAGTGAGATATAATTCACACATCATACAATCTACCCATTTAAAGTTTATTGATCTCATATGGAAACTACTATTACAGCCATATGCATAGCCTTCATATCTACAAGCTTACAACTATGATTTAGACTTTTCCTTTGCATCTAAAAGAGTGGAATGAAAATCTTATGAGTACTTTTTATTTGCATGGAGTTTTCTGTTAATTCATACTATGACCAAAGACAAGTCACTTCTCTCTTTCTCTTCATCTGCCAAGTAGAATTTACAATCTCTTCAGAGTGTAATACTGTCAACTCATTGGCTACTCAGGATTAAAGAAAATAAGTTTCTGATGTTCAAACAAGTCGTCTAAAATAACATAAGGCTGGGTGCAGGCCAGGCACAGTGGCTCACGCCTGTAATCAAAGCACTTTGGGAGGCCAAGGCAGGTGGATCACAAGGTCGGGAGTTCGAGACCAGCCTGGCCAGCATGGTAAAACCCCATCTCTACTAAAAATACAAAAATTAGCTGGGTGTGGTGGTATACGCCTATAGTCCCAGCTACTTGGGAGGCTGAGGCAGGAGAATCACTTGAGCCTGGGAGGTGGAGATTGCGGTGAGCCAAGATTGTGCCACTGTATTCCAGCTTGGTAACAGAGCAAGACTCTGTCTTAAAAAAAAAAAAAAAAAATGGCTGGATGGCTGGATGCTGTGGTTCGTGCCTATAATCCCAACACTTTGGGAGGCTGAGTTGAGAGGATCACTTGAGCCCAGGAATTCAAGACCAGCCTGGGCAAGACAGCAAGACCCTATCTCTACAAAAAAATTAAAAAAAAAAAATAGGTGTGGTGGTGCATGCCTATAGTCCCAGCTAATTGGGAGGCTGAGGCTGGAGGATCACTTGAGCTCAGGAGTTTGAGGTTATGGTGAGCTGTGATGATACCACTGTATTCCAGCCTGGGCAAAAGAGCAAGACCCTGTCTGAAAAGAGAAAAAAAAAATAGCATCTGGTTGGACTCCATTTTCATATGGAGAAGGATGCCAGTCTGTCCCCTGTTCATTATCACTACCTTGTCCTCTCCTGGGAGACTGTGTAAGTCTAAGGAAATGATTGACTATCATGTGGTAATTCATACTATTTGCTGTGAAAGGAAGAAATTGCATTGCTCTCAAGTTTGCCCACTGTTTCTTTTACAAGGCATTTCACAGCTGGAGCTACCAATCAGAAGCACTGATGCTCTGCCTCTTAGCCCCCAAGATGGTTTTCTTCTGAGTAGGTTGAGCCAGCTTACATAGTGACTGGTTGCCCAACGCTTGCTGAATACACAACTTGTTGGGGTGTGCTTAATAGGCATTTTGTAGTGAATGGATAAATGGATCTGACAAATGCTGGATGATTTCTTTTTTCCAAGGTTGAGCTCAGTTTCTGAGGGATGTTACATGTTTCTATGTGTGGTCCTGAAAGAGCCGTCATTATTCACCATGATTTCCTCATTGGCAAATAGGGAGGCCTATAATGGCTTAATCAAATAGCCACTGTGGCCTGATCAAACAAGGAACTTCAGAAACGAATGCTCCAAATGGCTTCATTTGTCAACACTACTATATTCATGGGTGGGACAAACACACACACATATGCACACATACACATGCACACACACAGTTACTGGTGTGAGGTCTCATTCCTTTGCCAGCCTTAACATCTATCATTGCATTCCAGACCCTATGTTATTTAATTGATAATGAGTTACAGGCTTAAAATGATATGCCGTAGGATGAGTCATTATATGCATAGGCATATTTCTATCATCCAAGAGGGCTTCTTTTAATTAGACGTCTGAGAAACTTTAAGAATGTGGATTTGTTAGTCTAAACTGTGGGAGAATAATTCTTCCCTCAGTGAGTTCTAAGTTGAGTTGCACGTGGTGTTGGTTGTGATTGTCTCCAATGAATTGCATATCCACTTATTTAGTTTTTAGTCAGTGTTGGTTTGATGTTGATGGTGTTTAAAACTTAAATAATTCTGGATTTTATGATACATTGATTTTCCAAGAGGACTCCTCTGAGCCAGGATTCCTACAGATGCAATTCCACCCAGAAATTTTGGAGAGAAATAAAACTTAATCTCAAGCCTCCAGTGTGTTCTAGAGACAAAATTTCTTGGCAATCCTTCTTTTCTGACTTTTTTCTTATTTCACCCAACGTCCTTTTAATAATCTCCTTCTCTTTCTTCTTCTTTGAACCAACACTATGCTGCCTTTAAAATGTATTTAAACCTCAAAAAATAAAGGCACTTTGTAGTTCTTAGAGGTAATGTCCTGTCTGTGAATTGAGACCAGGTCATTTCTGCTTTCAAACGTGTATTTTTTTTTTTTTTTAATGGTATAGATAGTCTGTGTTGAAAAAATGATTCCACTGCAGGATGGGTTCTTAGCCCACTGCAGGATGTCTAATAGCTACTGCATTTTAGAAATCTGGGAGTTGTGAAAAATGAAATTATTGACTCTATGAATGGTTAGGAAAAAAGAGTCTTAAACTATATATTTATTTGTTCATGAAAAGGTTTAAGGGTTGCCAGGTGTGGTGGCTCACGCCCATAATCCCAGCACTTTGGGTGGCTGAGGCAGGTGGATCACCTGAGGTTGGGAGTTTGAGACCAGCCTGACCAACATGGAGAAACCCTGTCTCTACTAAAAGTATAAAACTAGGCGGACGTGGTGGCACATGCCTGTAATCCTAGCTTCTCGGGAGGCTGAGGCAGGAGAATCACTTGAGCCTGGGAGGTGGAGATTGCGGTGAGCCAACATTGCGCCATTGCACTCTAGCCTGGGCAATGAGCGAAACTCCATCCCCCAATCCCCCCCTAAAAAAGGTTTAAGGGGTTCTGGAACAAATTTGGCCCTTAATTCGGCATGTGAGCCTTCACTGAAGCTAACAACTCCCGTGGTATCTCGATTGAAGTCTTTGGAAAACATACAGAATATGTTGATAGCTCATATTATATCACACTGTAACTTGGGTGTTTGGCAGGGAAGCATACTTCTCCCTTTTGAAAAAAATTAATATTTGCTTGATTTCCTGATAAAAGGAATACTACAAAAGAGTATTGCAAAATCTTGAAGGTTTGGCACACTTTCCCATGTGGGTGGAAAAATGTTGCTCTGAAGCCAGACTGGAATTGCTCATGAAATATAACATTAAAAATACGTTTTTAAGAGAAGAAGCTTGATCCTGGAAAAAAATACATATATTATGTATGAAACAACAAAGCTATGGACTTTACCAGCGTGTATTAGAGAAACACAATGACATAATCATGATGCCATGAAAATGGCAAATCTCTGATATTAGAGATAATTAGGATTTCTTTATTATGCTGGTTTTAATCATTATCAGAGTCCCACTGTGTTTGGATCTATGTCTATTTCGTGTGATTGTCTATATCTTGCTCCTACCCACGTTCTCAGCCTTTGCTATAGAACCCAGCACAAACAGCCGTGATCGCTTCTTGCTTCTCAAAAAAGAAAGCTACTTAAAACTGGAAGATGTATTAGGGTTGTCTTTATTTTTATGAGGCTTATAAACATTTACACATCGGGATGTCCCAAATCCCGAGTCAACATGTCTCCTCTTCCTCCAGCTTCTCTCTTTGAACTCTTGCTGTTAGCTGATTTCCACATGTCCCCCTTTTACTCAAGCAAAACCACTTATATATAAGCTTCAGCATAGTAATGTTTTCCCCTTATGCCACGCAATAAATATACGGGACAAGGGAGGGTGAAGAAGGCTGTGAAAGGGAGTTGGTCGGACAAATGATTGTTTTTAATTAATGATTTATTTTTGGTTTTGTTCGTTTTTTAATTGAGGGGTATATATTAACGTGTTATTTCCTAAGCGTAGTTTCATAGATCTGTTTTAGTCTTTCCATTTGTAACTATCTGTTCTTTCTACAGAACACAACAAATACAAGGGATGCAGTTTGAGAAATTCCCTATGAAGGAAAGATGGCTACTGCAAATCACCATTCTTACCCCATCTCATAGATTCTGGGACTGGGTGTATTAGTGGTGTTTCTTTCTCAGTGGCATGTTAGTCCATTTCCCATAAATTAGAGAAATGATTTCTTACTAAATAAGGGAGTGAAAAGAGCGAGTTGGGAATTGCACCAAACAAAGGGGAAACTGTAGCTTAGCAGGACAAGTGGGTGAAATAGATGATTAACTTTCCTGAGTAGTAGTTAATGAGTAATCAATGAAGCATTTATTAAGCCCTTCCTGTATTCCCAAGAGTAAAATAGGCAGTGTGAGAATCAATGACATACCTGACATGGTATTTTGCCTCAAAAGAAATTTATGATCTGGTTAGGAAATACAGATAATGTGCATCAAATTAAAACACTACATGCTTTTTTTTTTTTTTCTTTAACTTTTAAGTTCAGGGGTACATGTGCAAGTTTGTTATATAGGTAAACTTGTGTCATGGGGGTTTGCTGTACAGATTATTTTGTCATCTAAATATTAAGCCTGGTACCCATTAGTTCCTTTTCCTGATCCGCTCCCTTCCCCCCTCTCCACCCTCTGATGGTCCCCAGTGTGTGTTGCTCCACTCTATGTGTCCATGTGTTGTCATTATTTAGCTCTTACTTATACATGAGAGCATGCTGTATTTGGTTTTCTGTTCCTATGTTAGCTCCATCCATGGCCCTGCAAAGGACACCATCTTGTTCTTTCTAATGGCTGCATAGTAGTCTACGGTGTATCTGTGCCACATTTTCTTTATGCAGCCTGCCATTCATAGGCATTTAGGTTGACTCCATGCTTTTGCTATTGTGAGTAGTGCTGCAATGACCAGACACATATCTTTATGATAGAAATATTTATATTCCACTGGGTATATTCCCAGTAATGGGATTGTTGGGTCAAGTGGTATTTCTGTTTTTAGTTCTTTGAGGAATCACCACACTGTCTTCCACAATGGCTGAACTGACTTACACTTCCACCAACAGTGTATAAGCATTGCCTTTTCTCTGCAACCTTGCCAGCATGTTTTTTTATGTTTTTATATATTTTTTGAGACAGGACATTGCTCTGTCGCCCAGGCTGGAGTGCAGTGGCATGGTGTCGGCTTACTACAGCGTCTACCTCCTGGGTTCAAGTGATTCTCATGCCTCAGACTCCTGAGTAGCTGGGACTACAGGCATGCACCACCATGCCTGGCTAATTTTGGTATTTTTAGTAGAGAAGGGGTTTCGTCACATTGCCCAGGCTGGTCTTGA
The DNA here is from genome assembly GCF_000951035.1 of Colobus angolensis palliatus. NCBI lineage: Eukaryota > Metazoa > Chordata > Mammalia > Primates > Cercopithecidae > Colobus > Colobus angolensis. Next base: position 2,253,922 of record NW_012123376.1, on the reverse strand, counting down.
ACTCCTGGCCACAAGTGATCTGCCTGCCTTGGCCTCCCCAAGTGCTGGGATTACAGGTGTGAACCATTGTGCCTGGCCCTGTTATGTTTTGACTTTTTAATAATTACCATTCTGACTCATGTGAGATGGTATCTCATTGAGGTTTTGATTTGCATTTCTCTAATGATCAATGATGTCGAACTTTTTTTTCAATATGGTGGCAGGCCACATGTATGTCTTCTTTTGAATGCAGAAAGAGTTCAGAGAAGAGAGATGCACAGAGAAGCAAGAACAAGCTGAAGGAGGCTTAGGATGGACATTGAAGAATTTTAGGTGGACATTGAGACTCCTGGCCAGAGAGATAAGGCCAGGTGGGCACTTGTGAAGTTTGTTGAGGAGGTAAGTGTTGACGTGTAGGGGTATTTATGACTTTCTCATCAGAGGATAGAATAAAATGAAATAGGAAGCTATTGGAGGTTGGTGGACTTGCTGGAAGTTTATTAAAAAAATAGTTTATTGAGGTGAAATTTACACAACATAAAATGAACCATTTTATTTATTTATTAAAAGTTTTTTTTAATGAGATGAGGTTTCACTATGTTTCTCAGACTGGTCTTGAGCTCCCGAGTTCAAGTGATCTGCCTGCCTCAGCTTCCCAAAGTGCTGGGATTACAGGCGTGAGCCACCATGCCTGGCCAAAATGAACCATTTTGAAGGGAAAAATTCAGTGGTATTTAGTGCATTCATAAACTCCTTACCTATTAAAAGCTGTTGCTCCCTGTTCTTCTCTCTCTCCAGCTCTGGAAACCACCAATCTGTGTTCTGTCTCTACGGATTCATGGATTCTGGATGTTTCATACAAATAGAATCATACAGCTTGTGACCTTTTGTGTCTGATTTCTTTCATTTGGCATAATGTTCTCAAGATTCATTCACTGTGTAGCATGTATCAGTACTTAATTCTTTTTAATGGCTGAATATTATTCTGGAAGTCTGTTTTTGACTAATGTGGAGGCATGTGCTGAAGTGACTAATCTAGAATATGTTTTGATGCATTGAGTGACCATTAAACTCACTAGTTCCATTTTGTCTGCACACACACACAAAAGAATCTAAAATGTTTGTTCTGGGAGAATGGAGATCTTATCTCACTGATAGAATAGATAAAGGGAGATTAATTATGGGGAATACAATCTGAAGTTTAGGGTAATAGTAAAAATAGCCAGTAGAGATATTCCACAGAGATCTGAAAATTCAAGGAAGAATTGAGAGTTGAGGTCTAGAGTTAAAAAAAAAAATGAAGTCATCTCTTAAATTCAAACTGATATTGGTAGATTACAGAATAGCCTGGGCACAGGAATTGAATACTCCACAGAATGGCATGGATAAATTTTTTTTTGGCAAAGTGTTATTCTCTGCCTGTAGTAAGACAAAGTTGAAAGCTGGAGACAGAGGATTTATGGAGACAAGGAGACAGGCTGCAGAAATGTCACCCAGGTTGATTCCAGCAAGTGTGGCACTGGAAATAAACAAGGATGAGAGTCTCACAGAGTAGTGTTTCAATCCTGATAGATGTCAGACCCTCTGAGATCAGAAAGTTGGGTGGAGTGGTGGAAAGACCATAAAATTTTGAGTCAGATAGACCAGGGTTCAAATTTGGTTCTTCCACTTAATCTGAATATACTTAAATATGTTAACTTTTCTGAGCCTGGGGAGGATTAAATAAGATGACATTTGTGAAGATGAATGATACTTAGGCAGGAAGTTACATATATATTTTTCATGAGGTAGGTGAATATGTATTTTCGTGGGAGGGTAGGGGCAGGCAGAGATGGATCCTTTTAGGAACAAGACAAAGTAAAATGTATAAGTGAACAAGAACAAATAAATACATAAATAATTGACACTGTGTTCACTTTTCTTCCCCTAAGTTTTAGCCATTTGCCTTTCCCAAGACATGGGCTCCACAGATCTTAGCTTTCAGGAGGAAATTTATAGTCCTTAGTTTAACACATAAGGCCTTTCATGGTCTAGCGCCTGCCTTTCTCTAGTCTCATCTCCCCGAAACGCATCCACACTGATACTCACCCTTCACTGGGGTCACATGGAACCATGTGATCATGTCGTGCTCTTCCTTGCAAAACTCTTTCTCCTCCTGTGTCTCCTTTTTAGCACACCTCCTAATTTTTTTTTTTTAATCCTCTGTTTTTTTTTTTTTTTTTCCAAATTGTCTAATACCATTTTGTGCCACCACTGATGGAAGCCATCACCACATCTTAACTGAATTAAACTAAAATAGCGTTTTGACTAGTTTTCCTGCCCCCAATCTTGTCTCCATCCAATGTGTTCTCCATTCAACAGCGACAGTGATCTCAAAAGTACAAATTTAATCTTGTTCTTCTTAAAGCTTTTCACTGGGTGCTCTTTGTTCTTAGAATAAAATCTCCAAAGCTCTGCAGCCTCATTGCTCTAAGAACTCAGGGGCAGTGTGTCTATAATAGACTTGGTGGTGGGGTCCAGTGGTCAGAAAAGAAGTAATTCCTCCAGGGCTGTACTTCCCTTGGCGCTTTCTTCTTCCATCTCCTTATCTGGTTAAATCCTACTAATTATTCCATCACCATTTTATCAAAACTTTCCTTGATCTATCTAGATCCTACTCCTTCTCCAACTACTGATTTCTGTTCTTTATGGTTAAGAGTCAGTCTGTCTGGGTTTGAATTTGGCTCTATACTTTACCAGCTGTGTAACTGCAGGCAAGCAGCTTGGCCTCTCTGTGCCTATTTCCTTATTAGTTGTGAGGAATTATAAATATAATGCTTAGAACATCACTTGGCAACAGAGTAGGGTTCGGAAAGTGTGGTAGCCAGGCTATAATCTGTCTGTGCCTTTGTAACCCCAAACATAAATGTAATTAATGGATTATATTGGCACCACTGGGTCTGTAGTGTCTAATACAAATATTTGTTGAATGACTGTTGCTTCCCTTGTTTGGAATGCACTTGTACTCTTTCTGCTTGCCTTTCTCCCTATAGTCAATCAATACATGCATCTTTTTCCAACCTTAGCTTGGGCCCTGTTCCACCAAAAGCCTCCCCTGATCATGGCATCCCCTCTGAAGCAGAGATTCCTCCTCTGGCTCCTAAAGTTCCTATTGTTCCCATTTTATTTGAACTGCCTGTCTCTCTCATTAGACTGTGATCTCTGTGAGCACTGTTAGTTCAGAAAAAAGCTCCCAGTGGTGTTGAATCATTGGATTGGTGTCTCCAGGGTCACCATGCTATTGTGAGGATCAAATGGTAAGGTCTCAGTAATTTTCCTACCTCAAGAGTCAACGTGAAGTTTCGCAACAACAGTGAAAGAGTCAAGATTCTCTGATATAATTCTGGCAGTAAATAAAGACTTAGAACTCAGTGATATAAGGGGTTCTTGGCCACAGAAAAATGGAAATGTGTTTGAAAACTTTTAGGTGAAAGGCTGACAGCTGATAAGGCTGGGGAAGTTTAAGAGGCACGTACTTGCATTGTGTGTGTAGGAATAAAACTGGAGTGAAAACAGGTAGTGTATGCCTCTCAAGGGTTTTATCCTTTTAAATATCTCAAGACATCTTGTACATTATTGGCACACAATAAATGCCTACTAAGTGCTTATTGGATGAGCACAAAGGAACAGCAGAGACTAGAGCAAGAAAGAACTTTACAAGTGTCCAGTCCAACACCTTCATAATGAATGAAAATGATTTTCTGAGAAGGTTTCAAAATGAGAGATAAAAATGTCTGTGTTTTAAGGATATTGTTAAAATATTAACTAGGACTCTATAGACCATGAGTAAAGATCATTTTCCAAGTACAGTCAGAACTTTAATGGCAGAGAAAAGGCATATTTCTGGGTTTTCTTCACAAATGGAGGATAGGATTTTTATGTTCAAAGGATGTGTTCCTTTGAATTTTTGTACTAACTTGGAATGGCCAGTAAGGTCTGAATCACAGTGAGAAATTCAGCTCACATCTTTCCCAGCTGTGGCAAATTCCCCACATCCCATGGGGAAGTCTCTAAACTCTGGTTGGTCCTGGGCTAATGAGATTGCTCAAGTGTTAGCCCTCCTGGCCATGGGGCAGTTTGTTTGTTTGTTTGTTTTTCCCTTTTTGAGATGGAGTCTTGCTCTGTCACCAGGGTGGAGTGCAGTGGCGTGATCTTGGCTCACTGCAGCCTCCGCTTCCTGGGTTTGAGCAATTCTCCTGCCTCAGCCTCCCAAGTAGCTGGGACTACAGGTGCCCGCCACCACGCCCGGCTAGTTTTTTCTATTTTTAGTAGAGATGGGGTTTCACCATGTTAGCCAGGATGGTCTTGATATCCTGACCTCGTGATCCGCCTGTCTTGGCCTCCCAAAGTGCTGGGATTACAGGCGTGAGCCACTGCACTGCGTACAGCCCATGGGGTAGTTTTGAAGTCATTTACTTTCATTTTTGTTTTCACTCCACAGTAGAGACTAAGGTTCAAGTCATATGACTAGGAAAGGCCATAGCAATTTAGAACCATTTGAATGTGGTGAGTACCTCTAGTATACAATATACACATTTAGAAAAAACAACAAAGAAATCAACCAACCAACCACATTTTTGGCCCTGATATACCAAAATAAGACTTAAAAAATAATTAAATTACTTATTAGTAATATGAATGTGTGTTTTATTAACTGTCACTCAGAAAAATTATGTGTTTGTGACTAAAACTGTTTTTTCAGGAAATTAAAAAAAAATTCAGTACCAAAAATATATCTCATATGGGAACCAAATATTTAGCACTGAAACCTTGGTCTTTATTTTTTTTTTCTACCTGTTTCAAGGAGGAGCAAACAACTAGTTGATTGGAACTTTGGTTAACTCCAAATTTTCAGTGTGAGCAACAACGTTTGTATCACAAATACCAGTGCAATATTGCACTGTTTATCCATTTGCATGATGAACATGTGCTCAAAAGGTGGTTTGTGGGTGTGGTGGCTCACACTTGTAATCTCAAAACTTTGGGAGGCCCAGGTGAGAGAATCACTTGAACCCAGGAGTTCGAGACCAGCCTAGGTAACATAGTGAGATCTCAGCTATATAAAAAATAAAAAATTCGCCAGACCTGGTGTGCATGTCTGTAGTCCCAGCTACTTGGGAGGCTAAGGTGGGAGGACTGTTTGAACTCAGGAAGGTGAGGCTGCAGTGAGCTGTGATGGGACCACTGCACTCCATCCTGGGCAACAGAGCAAATACCCTGTCTCAAAACAAAACAAAACAAACAAAAAAAAAAAATGGTGACTTGCATTAAGGGGAAGAAGAGTTAAGGTGTTGCAATGTCATTTTGGCACTAGCAAGCAACCTCGGCAAAGTCGTAGAGAACTTTCTTCAAAAGTGAGATCAATCTAACCACAAAAGATTATATTCCCCTGAGATTTAAAAACACATTTCATGAAAAGAAACTGAGTAATTGAAATTGGAGAGTGCCAGCTCTCCCAGCAGGGCAAGCGTGAGGCCATATTGATGCTTAATTTTCTTTTGAATGCTTTAAATGAGAATTTGGATTTACCTGAGATTTAAACCGGATTGACAAAGCTCTTGAGGAGTTCTAGTAGGCTTCAGAAACAAGAGTTAATTGGGCAAGATAACGCAGTCAATTTTGTTAATTCTTCAAGTATTACAGTTTCTTTTCTTTTTCTGTCATTTTGGGGGGTAATTATAAAAGCAATAAAAACCAGATTTACAGACTAGAGTCTTTCTAAGTGATTTAAATATTATTAAGAGATGACTGGGCACAGCATAATAAAACCAGCAAGAATTAGAGCCTCAATAGGTGATTGAAAATGTGTAAATTTGCTTAGCGATTTCTCACAAAAAAAGTTCACAAGTTTTACAAAGTTTTTAGTATGTATGTAGTACTCCTGAGAATGACATGGAATTGTGTGACAAATCATCAATTGTCACTGTGGAATTTTGGCCACATGATAAAATGGAAAGCTGATATATCATTTTCATTGACAAAGAAAGCCTTATTTGTATGTATTAATAGGCGATATTAGAAGAGGAAAGAAATAATTCAAGATGAAAAGAAAAACGATATTACTTATTTGGTAGTAGCTGTCAAAACTCAAAACCTTGGCCTGGTGCAGTGGCTCACGCCTGTAATCCTAGCACTTTGGAAGGCCGGAGCAGGTGGATCATGAGGTCAAGAGATCAAGACCATCCTGGCTAACACGGTGAAAACCCATCTCTACTAAAAATACAAAAGATTAGCTGGGCGTGGTAGCAGGCGTCTGTAGTCCAGCTACTTGGGAGGCTGAGGCAAGAGAATTGCTTGAACCAGGGAGGCAGAATTTGCAGTGAGCCAAGATCACGCCACTGCATTCCAGCCTGGGGCGACAGAGCGAGACTCCGTCTCAAAAAAAAAAAAAAAAAAAAAAAGATTCAAAACCTGTGTCCCTATTGACCCTACAGAAAGACTTGCACAAATGTACTAAGTTGTAAAAACAAAGCTGTCTGTTTCTATGTGGCTTATAGTAGCAAAAATTACAAATAGCCCAATTGTCCATAAGCTGGGAATTAATAAGATGCATTATTTGTGTTCATACAATTAAATAGTTAGGCACATCTATAGCGTAGATATAAAAATGCCTACCATATGTTTTTCACAAATTCATTCAAAAGATTATATTAGATGTCAATTACATACTAGGTCAAGATGCTAGGAATAAAAGATACTAGGGAATAGGACATGTGTGTGGAGAGGGAAAAGAGAAAATAAACAAGTAAGATAATTCCAGATAGCCATGCTATCAAGAAATCCTACCAGGTAATAGGGTAATGGAGAGTGATTTAGTCAAGGAAGGCCTAGACATGACATATGAACTGACCTGAATGGTGAGGAGTCCTGGGATCCAGGAACTCATGTTCTAGGTAAACAGAAGAGCATGTGTACGGGATCTCAAGTGGAATGAGTTTAGTGTGCTCAAGAGCAGAGAGGACCCACGTGGCTGGCACCACCTGAAATTGGAGAGGTGCTCCAGAGATAGATCATGGAAGACTTTTAGGCCATGGTGAGGAGCTTAGATTAATTCTACATGCAATGAGAAAGAACTTGTTGGAGGGTTCCAAGCAAGGCAGTAATATGATCTGGTAAATAATATCAAAAGGTCAGCTGGCAGTGCATGCATTAAGGGGAAGAATGGAGACAGGGAGGGGCATCATGTCAGAACTGTAAGAGTTGAAGATGACTATGTAAGAGTCGATATGGCTGGGCACAGTGGCTCATGCCTGTAATCTCAGCACTTTGGGAGGCCGAGATGGGAGGATCATGAGGTCAAGAGTTCGAGACCAGCCTGGCCAACATAGTGAAACCCCATCTGTACTAAAAATACAAAAATTAGCAGGGTGTAGTGGCGCAAGCCTGTAATCCCAGCTACTCGGGAGGCTGGGGCAGGAGAATTGCTTGAATCCGGGAGGCAGAGGTTGCAGTGAGCTGAGATCATACTACTGCATTCCAGCCTGGGCGACAGGGTGAGACTCCGTCTCAAAAAAAAAAAAAAAAGAGTCAATGTAAGAGATGATGTAATTGTGAGTCAGAACTGTGAGAATCGAAATGATGGTGATTTGGGCCATAATTTGGGCTATGGCTATGGCAAAAAGTAGATTCATTTGAATTTTCTTTCAGGGCATGACATTATTTAGACCTAAAGCTTCAAGTCTTTTGATCTAGAACCAGGTCTGGGTTCTTACACAGACTCTCTGAAGTCTCATTTTTCTCCTCCAAATATGGGAATGAGTAGTGTCTGCTTTATTTTTCAGGGGGCTATTGTTCAGATTAAATAAGACAAACCCACTGTAGGCATCTGGTAACTATGAAAATGCTATGTAAACATGAGGTATTACCATTATGAATTCACAGAGATTCTACATAGAAAGCATGACCAGAATTGGGGTTAGGGCTACTTCCATCCCCAGTGTCAGAGTGAAATCTCTTGGCTCTCAGTTTACCTAATGTAAAGTAGGTAAAATGCATCTTTTTATCTGAGTCAACACAGAACAGTGAAGTGAAATTGGGAGAGGACAAACAAATTAGCAATTACAAAATAATTCACAAATAAGCTGCTGAATAAGTGATAAAGAGAACAAAATATTTTCCAATGTATCTCTGGCACACTAGAGTGATTTCATTAAGCCAAGATTTTCCTAAGACCGCAACTCTTCCTGCTTTTCAATTAACCTCTTTGGGGGCTACCTTCTCGGTCAGGCACTAGGGGAAAGATCAGGAAGTTCCAGAAGCCCAGGCTTTCTTTTAGTAATCGCTGTTTCTTTCTTTCTTTCTCTTTCTTTTCTTTTCTTTCTTTCTTTCCTTCTTTTTTTTCTTTCTTTCTTTTCTTTCTTTTTTTTTTTTTTTGAGATAGAGTCTTGCTCCGTTGTCTAGGCTGGACTGCAGTGGCACAACCAAAGCTCACTGCAGCCTCAAACTCCTGGACTCAAGCAGTTCTCCTGCTTCAGCCTCCTGAGTAGCTAGGACCACAGATGTGTGGTTAATTTTTTATTTTTTTGTAGAGATGAGGTCTTACTATGCTGCCCAGGCTGGTCTTGAACTGCCCAGGCTAGTATTGACTCAAGCAATCCTCCTTCCTTGGCCTCCTACAGTGCTGGGATTACAGACGTGAGCCACTGCGCCCAGCCCAGTAACCTGCAAGTTTCTTAACTGAGAAACGGGAAATAGGTAGAACCTACAAGGAATGTAATTCATTCCCTTCATACTTGAAGAACCACAGCTTCAGGGAAGGAATGAGAGCATTGGTCTTAGGCATAATTGTTGTGATCACGAACATATGACATGAAATGTGGGCATTGGCAAAGACATCCCATCAATTCACTTAATATATTTTTTGATTGCCTTCAGGAAGTAGATATTGAAGGACATTCAGATCATGTTTTACAACCAGTATAGGAAAAGATTGGAAGTATTTTAAAACATTCCCCTCTCTCTCTTTTTTTTTGGACTTGGGGCATAAGGAAGAAGGTACTTTTTATTTGAATGACCAGGTAGTGAGAAGGGGAAGGAGGAGCTGTTTGATCAATAATGATTTATTAATCCAGAGGCCACATATTATAGTCATTTCTTCGGTAAAAGTCTAATTGACATCAATGACTTTGAACATTCATACTGATTGCCTTTGTGTTCAGTCTTATCTCAGTTTCATCATACCACTAACCACCTCCTTTTACCTTCAAACAATGGCCTCACCAAGCCACTTCTGAGCATGCCCCAGGCTTACTTTCCTAGGGGAAAATTGAGGATTACCTCACTTTCCTGAAAACGTGTCCAACAGAAACAGAGCACTTCTTTCTATGAAAAGCAGACAGCAATATTAACATTTGCCAATTTAGTTGGTGATTTGCTCAATTCAAGGACCACAGAATGTTTGTAGTAGGGCTAAATGTGTAGCCGGGTAGTTTTTGGGAGGATGTTTTGCTCTTGTATATATTTTTAGCAAGTGAGAAATAGTGATCTCTCATACGGAACAGATGTGTGGTTTGCACAAAATTAACATGATTTGTCCTTTGCTAGGCAAAATGGGAGTAGTGAGTGATGCAATATTTCAACTAAAAGATATATTCTAGAACATTAACATATCAAGTTGGAAGAATGTCCTTTGCAAGCAAACACATTGATTCATTTAAAAAACTTTTCAAAATAGAATTATTCATAAGTTATTATGGCTGTTCCCATAAAAATATTTTCTGTTTAATTCATAACAAACATTCTTAGGAGGCAAAATGTCTTTTCTGTGTCCCATTTAACAATGTAATAACTTTGTTTTCAAAATCTCATTTTATTCTAGCTGGAAGATATACGATCTTGTTATACAAAACAACCACTTCATCTCTACAGAACCTTATTATTGGAATATATGATTGTAAGTTTCTATAGAGGATGGGAAGCATAACCTTTTGTCTAGTTTAGATTACGTGCCATGCAGCTGAAGCCTTGTCTTCAGAAAGATTATATAGGAATTATTTCATTAAAGTTATAAACACAGCTTGTATGTTAGGACATACAACTTTATTTATTTATTTATTTTTAAAATACAGATTCCAAAGTCCCATCCCTAGAAATTCTGATTTTAAGTAAGTCGGGAATGGGACCAAGGAATCTGTATTTTTGTTTTTTTCTTTTGAGAAAGGGTCTCACTCCGTCACCCAGGCTGGAGTGCAGTGGCATGATGTCAGTTCACTGCAACCTCCACTTTCCAGGTTCAAGTGATTCTCCTGCCTCAGCCTCCTGAGTAGCTGGGACTACAGACGCACACCACCATGCCTGGCTAGTTTTTGTATTTTTAGTAGCGAAAGGGTTTCGCCATGTTGGCCAGGCTGATCTCGAACTCCTGATCTCAAGTGACCTGCCCGCCTCGGCCTCCCAGAGTGCTGGGATTACAGCTGTGAGTCACTGCGCCTGGCCATTTACAGCTTTTGATAGAAATGTGTTCATTTGTATTAATCTGTGATGAGACTACTAAATACTATTATTCATAAGTGACCCATCCTAATTACATACGTTTAATAAAGAAATGGCAAAAGATAGAATGTGGGATAAAATTGTGGGTGCGTGATTTGACAAGGTGAAGTGTAACCAGGTATAGATGCTGCAGCTTGAATATGTGACCTTTACAAGGTCACTTGACAGGTGGTTCTGTGATGTCCCCAAGACTCTGCAGTTATCATCACAGATGAACACCACTGACCTGAGATCCTCCTGGCTCTATGTCTTTGAGATGCCTTCTCTCCAACTAAAACCCTTTCCTCCACCCTTTCCTCTGCCTTCCTCTGACAAAATCCTAGTAATTGTTCAGTCAAATCTTGTATTAGGCCATCCCTCCCCATGAGGGGTCCCCTGAGCACCCCCTCTGATCCCTGCTGGCTAGGCTGGGCTCCCCGCTTCAGCTTCCAGTACATCCAGAGCTGCTTCATTTCTATCACCTCATATGAAATTTATTACTGTTTATATTCTCCAAACAAGGACAAAGATTTGTTTGTCACACCACATTCTATGCCCAGTTCCTAACACAGAACTGGGGAACAGTAGACAATTGAATGCATTGAATGCACAGATCTTTATTTTGTATAGAATTCATTATGGTCATATTGTAACCAGGCCATCAGATATTAACTCAGCTTTGTTTCATTAGAAGAGGAATAGTTTAAAGAAGAAAAATAAAATACCCTCTTAGTTTCCTGATTATATCTTCTTAAACTTTTGGTTGATAGATATATTTAATAAAGATTCTAGTTGTAAGTGGCAACTTTATTTATTTAATAAAGACTCTAAGTTCCCACCTAACTGAGAAGTTCAAAGCGTGAACTTGGGCCAGGTGCAGTGGCTCACGCCTGTAATCCCAGCAGTTTGGGAAGCCAAGGCAGGCAGATCACTTGAGGTCAGGAGTTTGAGACCAGCCTGGCCAACATGGTGAAACCCCATCTGTACTAAAAATAGAGGCTGGGCATGGTGGTATATGCCTATAGTCCTGGCTACTCGGGACGCTGAGGCAGGAGAATCACTTGAACCCGAAAGGCAGAGGTTGCAGTGAGCCGAGATCGCATCCCTACACTCCAGCCTGGGCAACAGAACGATTCTGTCTCAGAAAAAAAAAGCATGAACTTGGCTTTGGGAATGAACGGATTCAGGAGTTCATATCATGGAACTATAAATCTATCTCTATTGTTCTTCTTTTGCCACTGTTATCTTCTGCGTTGACTTCATTCTCAGGCAGAGAATGAAGGGCAGGCAGCTTGCATTGCTTGTATAGAGGACTCCCAGGGAAAAAAAGAGAGGCTTTTCCCTACGAATCCCGTGCAACTTCTGGAGTTACTGACTGGCCCTGTTTGGGTCACATACCCATGCTAGGGTCCATTCTTGTAGCCATAGTAGTGAAAAACTTTGGCCAATCTAAGGAGTATGTTCACCTGGTGGAGGTAAGGAAGGATTCCCACAACAAAGAAGAATTTGTTAGCAGAAAAATGAAGAAAGAGAATACGTGCAGGCAGACAAAAGCCTTCACTACTGTGATTCTGTGCCAAAGAAATACTGGGCATCCGGGACAATCAATCATCAGCATTGGTTCTGACCAGTCACCTTGATTTCACTTGCTTGGTATTTTTAGTAATGCATGGAAGCTAGTGAGAGAACACTTTAACCACTGCTTCTTTCATGTATTGACTTATTCTAATCCAAAATGTTTGCACCAAGATCTGAGGATACAAGAATGAACAGGACACACAAGAGCCCCTGCCCTGATGGAACTTACATTCCATTGTGAGTGAGGTGGAGGGAGGGAGGCGGACAAAACCCAATCAAAGAAACCAATAGATCATTAGAAATTGTAATAAATGCTGTGAGGGAAACCAACTCGGGGGTAACTATCATTTCTATCAAGTTTTTGCTCAGTGTCTTCTTTTCAAGGAAACTTACCCTATTTTTCGTTTCAAATTAGAGCTCACTCCATCCTACCTCTCGCATTTCCCCTTCTCCCTTTTCTTCATAGCTCCTTTGACCCTCTAAGGTGCCCTATAGTCTATTTATAATTTACACATTAAGTTTGCATTGTTTTGTTTTGTTTTGTTTTGTTTTGTGAGACAGGCTCTTGCTCTGTCACCTAGGCTGGAGTGCAGTGATGTGATCACAGCTCACTGCAACCTTGAACTCCTGGGGTCAAGCGATCCTCCTGCCTCAGCATCCTGAATAGCTGGGACTGCAGGTATGCACCACCATGCTTGGCTAATTAATTTTTCTTTTTTTGATGGAGATGGGGTCTTGCTATGTTGCCCAGGCTGGTTTTAAACTCCTGGACTCAAGCAATCCTCCCGTCTCAGTCTGCTTGGATTATAGGTGCGAGCTACTTCACCTGGCCTTAAGTTTGCAGTTTTTAAAGTGCACTCCATCTGCCATCCCCCTCCATTAGAATGTAAACCCTGTAAGGGCAGAAATTTTTTTCACCTGGTACAGGCAAGGAAGGATTCCCAGAATAAAGGGACTGTTATTTTCACCTGTGTATCTTCCAGTGCTTCATACATAGTAGGTGCTTAATAAATAGGTAAGAATGAATGAATACATGAAACAGAGAACAGAGGGGATAAGGGGGGTACTTTAGACATGGAGGACAGAGGTGACCTCCTTGAGGACATGAGATTGTGGGACATCAATAGTGAGGATGCATCCTTGAGATAACATGGAAGACAAATGCATGGAGTGCCTCCTTCTGCTTCCAGTTTGCAGAAGCGTCACTTCCTTGGGGACACCTTCCTTGCCCCCTCTCCAGGTCGTGGCTGCAGTTACACACGCTCATAGCATCCTGCAGTTTTCCTCCTTAGTGTAGTGTAGGTACTTGGATAATTATTTTTAAATGTCTGTCTTGGCCGGGTGCGGTGACTCATGCCTGTAATTCCAGCACTTTGGGAGGCTGAGGCAGGCAGATCACCTGAGGTCGGGAGTTTGAGACCAGCCTGACCAACATGGAGAAACTTCATCTCTACTAAAAATGCAAAATTAGTCGGGTGTGGTGGTGCATGCCTGTAATCCCAGTTACTCATGAAACTGAGGCAGGAGAATTGCTTGAACACAGAAGGCGGAGGTTGCGGTGAGCTGAGATCACACCATTGCACTCCAGCCTGGGGCAACAAAAGCAAAACTCTGTCTCAAAACAAACAAACAAACAAACAAACATGTCTGTTTCTCCTAATACTATAATCCCCACAAGGATAACAGGGAAGGTACTTGGAGAATTCAAGAAATGAAACAACGACCGATGGGCTACTGCTACAGTGTGGTGAGCAGTATCAGTAAAGCTGGAGAGATATGCAAGGGCCAGATCATCTGAGGGTCTGTGGCTTGTGATAAGGAGTTTGAATGTTTATTCCAGCGTGATGGAAAGCCACTGATTGAGTGGTTCTGAAAGCGAGGAAGCACATGATCTGGAGTGCATTTGCACCTAGTGTTTCTTGAATCAGTCCAGAGTCATATTCCCTGCCCAAGCCACCTTCACCTCTCACTGGAATTACATGTAATGAGTTTTCCCTCATCCACCTGTGTCCCTTTGCAATCCTTTCCCCACAAAGCAGCACTAGAGGTGAAGTCTGGAGTCACTCTGCTGGAATCTGGATGGGCATCCCATTATCCCTAGGGTAAAGATTTAAGTCATCATGAGCCCTGCAAGGGAGGCCAGGGTTATCTGTCTCTCCTGCTCATCTCATCTGCAGGGGCCCTGTCTCTCTGGCTCACTCCTCTACAGAGCACTGGCCTTGCTGTAATTGCTGGAACACACCAGCCTGCTTCCTTCTTAGAGCCTCCCACAGGCTCCTCCTCTGCACCTTCCACACGTGCTAAGTGCCTCCTTCTGCTTCCCATTTAGAAGGTCACTTCCTCGGGGACACTTTCCTTGCCCCCTCCTCAGGCCATGACTGCAGCTACACATGCGCATAGCACCTTGCACTTTTCCTACTTAATGTTGTATAAGTACTTGGATAATTATTTTTAAATGTCTCTTTCTGACAACACTATAATCCCTATGGGGGCCAGGACTGTGATTATCTGATTCGCCATCTAGCACTGAACTGATTCTCGGTGCTTAATACATATTGATTGACTGATGGAATAAATTAAATAGGATTGTTTAAGCAACACGCAATAGATTTGCCTTTTAAGCTGGGTGCAGTGGCTCAATTCTAGCACTTTGGGATGCTGAGGCAGGAAGATCACTTGAGCTCAGGGATTTGAGACCAGCCTGGGCAACATAGAGTGTCCAGGATCTTTACTACTTAAAAAAAAACAAAAACAAAAAACCAGATGTGGTGGCGCATGCCCATAGTTCCAGCTACTATGGAAGTGGAGGTGTTGGAATGTTTGAGCCAGGAAGGTTGAGGCCCCAGTAAACCGTGATTTCACCACTGGTCCAGCATGGGTGACAGAGTGAGACTCTGTTTCAAAAAAACAAACAATTACGGAAAAGATTTGCCTTTTATTTAGTTCACTCTAGACCTTTTTCAGTCACACCCATTCAATCAATCTTGTTCTTTCTGCCACTTTCCCTTTAGCATCATTCTTTTCTTTCTTTGTTTTTTTTTTTTGTTTTTTTTTTTTTTTTTTTTTTTTTGAGACAGAGTCTCACTCTATCGCCCAGGCTGCTGGAGTGCAGTGGTACAATCTTGGCTCATTGCAACCTCTGCCTCCCAGATTCAAGCAATTTTCCTGTCTCAGCGTCCTGAGTAGCTGGGATTACAGGTGTGTGCCATCACACCTGGCTAATTTCTGTGTTTTTAGTAGAGATGGAGTTTCACCATGTTGGCCAGGTGGGTGTCGAACTCCTGACCTCAGGTGATCCATCTGCCTTGGCCTCCCAAAGTGCTGGAATTACAGGCATGAGCCACTGCGCCTGGCCTAGCATCATTATTTTCTTATTTATCATGCTTTTTCTTCTTCAGCCTGGTCTAACGGTCTTTCTCCATCCACTTTATGATAACACAATCTCCTATGTGAGAACTTCTCAGGGCCACCTAAGTCTCCAAGAGGTGGCAATGCTACCCTCACCTCTTCCTCCCTGCCTTGGGAGCAGTGGTCCTCCTGTCACCAGCAATCAGGTCAAGGCCTTCACCAGGTCTACCACTGTGGGACTCCTATTCCATAATAGATGGCTGACTTTTCAATGGTAAGGGAAGTGGCTCCCTCTGGAATTCTAGGTGTTTCAGAGATATCTTCTCACTCCCAAAGTCCGGGAAGAAACTTGACAGAAGGAAGGTAGTAAGTGACAACAGTGTCATTCACTGGGATGGCTCAGGCACAGGTGGTGTCTCTTAGTGTGAGACCCTTTGTCATGACGAAGCCAGGCCAGGAGAAAGTAAGTGTACTGTGACAAGATAAGGCTAGGGTCATTATTTCTCAAGGAGTAAAGTCAAAGTCATCATAATAGGAAGAATCAGTATTCCTCATGGAAACTAGATTGGAAGGGGCTTTAGCTTTAGCAGTTTCAGTGAACAGGTGTTCAAGCACCCACAAGCCTCCTCCTTTTGCAGGACGTGGACCTGCAAGCTGCCCCGAACAGAGTCAGTAGGAAGCCCAGTGGCACCCAGGCGAGGTGAGAGAATCAGCTATTCAAAATGGGACCAGGACCGTGGAGAGGTGGCACATCCTTCAGAAGGGGCAGGGAGGGCTGACAGGGAGAGTTGCAGAGGGACACAGATAGATCGAGATAAAAAGGTTAGCCTTGTGTGGCTTAGGGGTCAAGTTCATTACATGAGGCCCACCCACCGGCTGTGAGACTTGGCTTCACAACGACTCCACCCAGCATGGGTGCCCATAACGCAGTTTCACGTGATTCTCCCTTAACCGCAGAGCGTGGTTGAAGACGAAACCTGTGTGGTTTTCAAAAAGGGCCAGCTCTGGTTTTCAACAAAGAGACTTTTAATAAAGCCGTAAACTGGGTGAATCATAGTCCTCCTTGGCTTCTCTTTTCTTCTCCTTTGTAATTTTAATCCTCTTGTTTGTTTCTGAGCTGATTTCATCATTTTTATCTACTTGTCTAAACGAACCCAAACTCCTTAAAAACTTCAAGTTAGTTTTTGTTAATATTTAATATTTTATTTCAGGTTTCCACATTGGATTCACATAGGTCACAAAAAAATGCACCACTATCACCATCACACCTGGCTATTTGGGCCATCGGAAGCCTCTTTTTCTCAGGAAGGAAGGCCTGTGGCTCACGTTCCATGGAGATCAGGGACTGATTCTCCTGCCTTTGTAGCTTCTGCCTTGTAACATTGGAAGTTTTGAATAGAAACTTCATCTGTGGGAGGGTGGTTACAGAAAGCAAGTTTAAAGTGATTAAATGTTTCAACAAGAGTGTTTTGATTATAAGATTTGAAAAACTGAGTAAGTAACTAGAATTCACTGCTTAGGAGAGACAAAATAGAATCGAACTGTTACCAATAAAAGATTGGGTCGTCTTGTTTTTTTTTTTTGTTTGTTTTGTTTTTTGAGATGGGGTCTTGCTCTGTCGCCCAGGCTGGAGTGCAGTGGTGCAATCTCAGCTCACTGAAGCCTCTGCCTTGCCCTCCCGAGTAGCTGGGATTACAGGCATCCACCGCCAAACCCCGCTAAGTTTTGTATTTTTAGTAGAGACGGGGTTTCACCATGTTGGCCAGGCTGGTCTTGAACTCCTGACCTCAAGTGATCCACCCACCTCAACCTCCCAAAGTGCTGGGTTACAGACGTGAACCACCATGCCCAGCCTGGGTCTGCTTGTTTATTTAAGTTATTAATGAATATTTTTTACTGATTTACCTATAACCATGTGGAGAGTACGTGATATTTCAAATATCTTCAATATAAGTGATATTTTTTAGCCCCAAATGTCGCATGCCTTAATTCTATATTTGAGCATAAGCTTTACACTTGGTTTGTGGTAAAATGGAACATTTCCTCTAGTGTTATGTGATATGATGGCAGTGGATGAAAGAGTGAAATTTTGTATCTTATTACAGTAGAGTACTAAGGAAGATGACAGACTCTCCTTATTTGGAGAACAGGAAGTGGCCTAGGATTGAAATCCAAAAAAATCAAATTTGTTTGATGTTACCAGTAGTGACCTGCCTTGATGTGGCTTCTTCAGATGCAACTAGAACCAAAAATTGTGACATCTGAAAGTAGTGGGAGAATTTGAGGAACATGAGTCAGAACCTGCTACCTAAAATTTCAGCCTCTGAAGTCACTATTCCCAGGATGAATGACTGGCTTTACAGAGTCTCTGCAATTATCATCACCTGGAGTAACTGGAGAAAAAGTTGTTTGAGAATACTAAGGCTTAATTGAAATAGCATTTTGAAGATTCTTTCTAAGCCATTCGGATTTCCTTACTTGATCTCTATAACTGCTTCAACTTATCTAGAGAGCAGTTCTATTCTTTCTACTACTTGAATGAATAAGAGAAAAGCAATCTGTGGTTTACTAACATCTGCATCAGAGTTATGTGATATTTGTTAAAGATGTTTAAGTCCTGGACACCACGCTGACCAGTAGAATCGAAGGGTTGTAAACTGCATTTTTAAAAAGCGTTTTTTTGGCATCCTAAAATTTGGGAACTACTGGTCTCTAGTATGGGAGCCAGTAGCCACATACACAATGAATGCTTTTATTGATACTGATGTTATTACTAGAATTAATTTTAATGAAAACTGAAGCTGATTAAGACACTCTTACTGCTTATTTCTGCTTAAAGATTTCTTTTTTCTTTATTTTTTAATTTTTTTTATTTTTGAGACAGGGTCTCTGTCACTCAGGCTGGAGCACACGGTACAATCACAGCTCACTGTAGCCTTGACCTCCCAGGCTCAAGTGATCCTCCTGCCTCAGCCTCCTGAGTAGCTGGGACTACAGGTGCTTACCACCATGCCCAGCTCATTTTTATTTATTTTGTAGAGATAGGGTCTTGCCATGTTGCCCAGGCTGGTCTCAAATTTCTGGGCTCAAGCAATCCTCTTGCCTTGGCTTTCCAAAGTGCTGGGATTACAGGAATGAGCCACAAATAATTCTTTAAAAAAGAATATGACAACTCTGGGTAAAAGAAAAAAATATTATTTACTTTAACTCCGTCTGTTCTTGAGCCATAATATTCTTGACCAGTGGTTCTCAAATTTAGCAGTGCATTAGAATCACTCTTGGGGTTTGTTAGAATACAGATTGCTGAGCCTCATCCCCAGTAGTTTCTGATTCTGGATGAGCCCTGAGAGTTTACAAGTTCTTCACAAGTTTCTTATAAGTTCCCCTATGTTTTAGTTGGCTAGGGCTGCCATAACAAAATACTATACACTGGGTGGCTCAAACAGCAGAACTTTATTATCTCATAGTTCTAGAGGCTCAAAGTCCTAGATCAAGGTGTTAGCAGGGTTGGTTTCCAGGAGGCCCCTCTCCCTGGCTTGCAGATGGCTGTCTATTCATACAGTCATCCGTCTGGGCACATATGCATCCCTGGTGTCTCTTCTGGGTATTCAAATATCCTCTTCTTATGAGGAAACCAGTCATATTGGATTAGGGCCCACTCTACTGACCTCATATTAACTTAATCATTTCTTTAAAGGCCCTGTCTCCAAATACGGTCATATTCTGAAGCACTGGCGATTAGGACTTCAACATATAAATTTTGAGGGGGACAAAGTTCAGTCTGTAACACCATATGATGGTGAGGCTATAGATCTAGGGACCACACTTTGAGAACCACTTCTTCCAGACTTGACTGGTCAAATAGGAAATATCTTCTGAAAATACATTTCTCAATCTTGGTAAGCAGTTCCTGGCCTTCTGCTCTTTCTAACAACTTTCTCATGATGATCCTTTCGACGTGTCTCTGTTATAATTATTATCCTTGGCAGATAATTTTCCAGTCTGCAGTCTACACCTCTCTGTTCTCAATGACTCTTAAATACATGTCAGAAACCAAGCTGGGTGTCTTGCCAGCAGCTCACACACTTAGTATATTCACACCAGAGTTTATTTTGGTTGGTTTGGTCTTGCTGTTCATTTTGTTTCCCTGTTTCTGTGACGTGACCACTCACTGGACATTGAAGTGGGACCATGGAGTCATATTTTGTATTTTCCTTTCCTCAGCACCAAATTGAGCAGCATCAACCTTTGCAAGTCTCTGTCCCCATGACCCTTTTTCATTTTGTGTCCAGCTTTGTTTAGGTCTCATTCATTCTTCTTTGAATGTTGCAACCTTTCTAGCTAGAATCTGTCCTTTTAGTCTCTCCCTCCTTTAATGAAGAGTATCTGATGTTGCTGGAGTTATCTTCCTAAAGCATTATTCTAATAAAAATTTTCAACTGTGGCTGGTTCATAAGGTAGTGAGTTATCTCATTTGATTGTTCCCAGTCAGTGACAGATCGACCTTGTTCTATTCTTTCCCCACTTCTCATTACTGCACTTAACTAGTCTTAAAAAAAATCAAGTGTTTTTCCACTGCTTGTTCAATAGGTAACATGCCCAGCTAAAAAAAACCTCAGGGTTCTGCTACAAAAAGAAAGAATGAGTCAGAAACTATCAGTCTCCTCCAGCCTGCTCCACTGATTCCCCAAATACTCACTTACATCTTTCTTCTCACACAGGACCCTTCACCCTTCCTAATGCAGGCACCCCGAAGTGCAATGCAGTTAAAATCTCCAGCTCAAGGTTAAAGATCTCTGCATGTTGTGCATTTGGCTCCATCAGATCCCAGTGTGGATCATCATGGTTTGGCCAAAAATTATCTGCCCATCACACCAGTATTCAATGGTGCAGTAGGAACATAGTGACTGCAGTATAGCATCTGTATTAGTCTGTTCTCATGCTGCTGATAAAGACATGCCCAAGACTGGGTAATTTATAAGGAAAAAGAGCTTTAATGGATTCAGAGTTCCACATGTTTGGGGAGGCCTCACATCGTGGTAGAAGGTGGTAGGCAAAAGGCACGTCTTACATGGTGGCAGGCAAGAGAGAGAATGAGAGCCAAGCAAAAGGGGTTTCCCCTTATAAAACCATCAGATCTCATGAGACTTATTCACAACAGTATAGGGGAAACCACCCCTGTGATTCAATTATCTCCCACTGGGTCCCTCCCACAACATGTGGGAATTGTGGGAGCTATAATTCAAGATGAGATTTGGGTGGGGACACAGCCAAACCATATCAGCAGCCATGCAGAAAAGGAGAAAAATCAAAGATTTGAAGGCCATAGCAACTTTTAAATGATCCTGAGCCAGAACAGTGAAGACTCCAGTCTAGGCAGTGGAGTTATTATCATGGCTATTGTACTTGGTGGTCATTGGCTTTTCCTCCTCAGACACTCTTTCTGGTCCCTTCTCCTCTATGGTCTTTCCAAGGTGAGCTTTATAAAGTACACTTTTCTTGGGGTCTGCATTCATACCCACCTGTTTTGGTGTAAATTTGGAGACTTGGATTGTTTTAGGGATTGTACCATCATGATGTCAGGCTTGGGATTTCATTGGCAACACAGTTCCCTAAAAACCTGAGGGGCTTCCAATCTAGTTGCTGTTGTTCCATCCTATATGTGAACAACCAGAACAAGAGGTCCTGTTTTCATATAATTTTTGAGCCTAGAGTCTCTAGTTTATTACACACCGGCATTTGTGCTTTGCCAACTTCTCCTCCCCCAAATTAACTTGAGATGATTTGAAAAATAGGCATGGGGATCTCTGCAAATTTACTGCTTCCTTGTTTCATAGAAAATTCCGGAAGGGAAGACTTGGACAAGGTGTGGCGTCATGGTCTGATATCTTATAAATGTGGCTTGTGCTCTTGCCACTGGCTGTGGCTCACAAGAGTTTCACTTTGAAGTAAGGATGTAGTCAGTTTTTTCAGCCTGAAAATGTTCCACATTAGACCTGTTAACCTAGCTGCTGGCTGTGGCATCTTAGCAAAATTGCATTTCCTTCCACTGTGCTGGCAGACTGACTAGCTCTAGCCTAGGTTTATCTCTTTTGTGTAGGATTTTGTTGAAAGTATCAGAAC
This sequence comes from Colobus angolensis palliatus, assembly GCF_000951035.1. Lineage (NCBI taxonomy): Eukaryota > Metazoa > Chordata > Mammalia > Primates > Cercopithecidae > Colobus > Colobus angolensis. Next base: position 2,232,385 of record NW_012123376.1, on the reverse strand, counting down.
TAGCCAAAACACACCACCCTTCTAAAACTTTCCTACTATTTTCACTAATGCCACAGCCTTGGTTGGCACCTTTGAATGCTCCACTAGTCAATGTTTTTACTAGGATCACCAGTTCCCTAGTCTGCAATAGTTTTTTTTTTCCCCTCCAAGAGATGATGTCTTGCTATGTTGCTCAGGCTAGAATGTAGTGATTATTCACAGATGCAATCATAGCATCATAGTTTTACCTTTTGTATGTCACTCAGATACCTCCTTTAAGTGAATCCTACATTTTAGCTAATGCAGTAGCTCTCTTTTGGTATCGAATTTTATATTAATTAGAATTAAGTTTGGATGCACGTGTCAGAAAGCAAAAAGTAACAGTAGTTTCAATGATGCTGGTTTATTTCTCTTCCTTGTAAAAGAAGTTTGGAGGGAGGCAGTCTAGAGCTTGTGTGAAGACTCCCAGTATTGTCAGTGTTTCGGGATCTGCCAGCTTTCCTCTCCACCTGCCTAGAGTGAGGACATTGACTTTGTGATTTAAGATGGCTGCTGGAAGTCCAGCCATCACATCCACTTTCCATACACAAAAAAATAGAAAGGGGAAGGAGAAGGGTATACCCTTTACCTTACACTAAGATTTTTGAGGAAATCTGTACTCCATTATAACTGTACGGCCAAGATTTAGTTAATCATATGGCCACTCCTAGCTTCAAGAGAGGCTTAAAATATAGTCTTTTAGCTAAGTAGCTGTATCCATCTATTTATCAAGGTTTTGTTACCAAAGTGAAAGGGAAGGTATACAGCGGAGCAGGAAACTAACAGCCTGTCACAGGTAAATGTATAAATAATAAGGAACATGGTAAAGAGGCCAAGCATGGTGGCTCATGCCTATAATCCCAGTGCTTTGGGAAGCTGAGTGGGCAGATCACTTGAGGTCAGGAGTTTGAGACCAGCCTAGCCAACATGGTGAAACCCCGTCTTTATTAAAAATACAAAAATTAGCTGGGCTTGGTGGCACATGCCTGTAATCCCAGCTACTCAGGAGGCTGAGGCAGGAGAATCGCTTGAACTCGGGTTGCTCACTGCAACTTCCGCCATTGTA
>NW_012123376.1:2228829-2229821 GCF_000951035.1 Colobus angolensis palliatus | reverse complement strand
ATTGAGTTCCTGGGCTCAAGTGATCCAACCACCTCAGCCTCCCAGAGTGCTGAGATTACAGGCATGGGCCACTGTGCCTGGCCGCTTTTTATTTTATCTTAAAAAATTATTTTGGAGATGAGATCTTGCTATATTGACCAGTCTGGTCTCAAACTTCTCCCACTGCAGCCTCCTGAGCCTCAGGAGCTACAGGCAGACACCACTATACCCACCTACAGAGATATTAAGTTTCTTGTTCAGTGGCCATCTGGCTTATGTTAAAGAACCTTCTCTAGTGGTAACCCACTTCCTCCTGAGGGGAATATCTTGGGGCAAATTTAATCATAGGAAAGTTATTTTTTGTGTATGATTCAAAAGTTTATTTTTATACCTTCGGCTTACTGTTTTTTTTTTTTTTTTTTTTTTTTTTTGAGACAGGGTCTTACTCTGTTTCCCAGGCTGGAATGCAGTGCCACGATCTCTGCTCACTGCAGCCTTGACCTGCTAGGCTCAAGCAATCCTTCCGCCTGTGGCTGGGACTACAGGTCTGTGCCACCACTAATTTTTAACTTTTTGTAATGATGGGGTCCCTTTATGTTGTCCAGGCTGGTCTTGAAACCCTGAGCTCAAGCAATCCTTGAGCCTGGACCTCCCCAAATGATGGTGTTAAAGGTGTGAGCTGCCATACCTAGCCTGGTTACTGGTTCTTAATTCTATCGCTACCACTGAATGCCTTAAAATATGCAAAAATAGTTATCATGTTTACAGGTTTTCCTTGTCTCTTGATTGAAAATTCAAGTTCCTAACATGGCCTGATTCCAAACTTCTTCCTCACTGGGGTTGCCATTCTTTTGTTATGTTCCAGTTTGTCTGTAACCTCTACAGAGAACTGAAGAAAGTAACTGCAGTGTTTAGAAGGACTGTCACCTCCCTCACTCTAGATGTTATGTCTTTCTTCCTTTTCCTTTTTCCTTCCTTCCTTCCCTCCCTCCTTCTCTCTCTCTCCCTTCCCC